>NC_141904.1:65637031-65944375 GCF_057802395.1 Ceratotherium simum simum
AAAGCTTGTAGTGAAGCAATTTCCTTGAGGAGGTGATTGAAGCTAAATCTCCCCTGTCCCAGTTGTGGTCTGTGCTTGACGTTACATAACTAGGCAGTGCCAGAATTATAGGCAGAGGAGGGGGTGTCATAAAAATGCCAAGGGCCTCTTTCTGTCCCCACTGTCCGCCCTGAAAAGGTAATTTGGATTTTTGCTTATCTTCTGGGAGCTTCTTAAGTCTTGGGCTCTCATTAGTATGCATGCACACTGTGGTCCTTAGCAGAGTATTCCAGGCAGCCTAGCTTGTCACTTTAGAAATGACAGTGTTCATTAGCTTCCTGTTAATGTGATAAAAGACGACAAATAATTTGACAAAAGAAGTGTAACAAAAAGCAAACATAAAACTCCCTGCAAATGTGGATCCTAGGCATCCTCAGCCCTGAAGGTGCCTCAGTCTCCTTCCTCTGTCCAGTTTCCATGCACAGAGCCCTGCTGGCTCCTTTCGCCACCCCCGAACACACCTGCCCAGCTGCCTGAGTATTCGACTTGCCTAGCAGATAGTCTCCCCACCTTGCGGTGGAATGGTGCTGACCTCTCAGGGTAAATTAAAGTGGACACTTGGGTCTCTCTGTGTTGGTTCACACAGAGGAAGACCATGTTCTGGCACATATTTAGAATATATGCTGTAGGGCAAACTGGTTTCTCTGAAATAAAAATACCACACGTTCCTTCAGTCCAATACTCAGAAAGCAGATGGGAAGCCTGCTTATCCTGCATTGCTCCTTCCTACTTTCCTTCTGTTAATCACCTGGCCTTGGTTTTTCTTGGCTGTGCCCTGTATGTAGTAACTGCTGCTGTCATGTGCACACTGCACCCCCTTTGTGCCCCCAGCCCTATGCCAAATGCTTTACGTTTATCTCATTTGATCTGTGGTCACTAGAACACAGCCCTGCTCTACTCAAAAGTCTTGGCCTCTGAGTTTGGTTGGGGCCCTCACTGTACAAATTACTCTCCTTTAAGGTTGTGATTATGTTAATAGATTCAATTGTCGTCTAGTGAAACCATAAACTGCTTCCATCTGCCTCTTGCCAGGAGCAGCTGAGCTCATTAGCAGCAAAAGCTGAACAAGACACTGGCTTTAGAAATCAGTCAGTCGGGGAGGGAGAGTTTTGTGGCAAATGTGGTCTTCCACAGCTCAGCTTCTGCTGACCTCCCTTCCAGCAGCGTTCCCTTTGTAGGGCAGGGGCAGGGAGATTAATCTGTTTTTTAGGCCAGAAGGACACAGTGGCCTCAAAGCGGTAACTTATGAGTTTCCGTCCTCACTAGCCACCTCATGCAAAAACAATCTGCATGATGCTGAGTTGAACAACTTTTTTTCTTGCAAGTGTATTTTGGTTTTCTATAGAATGTTCATGGCTATTTCTAGACAAGAAAAAGAGGTTCTAATTTTGTGTAGTATTTTACTGAATGATTTAAATCCTTAGTTAGCTAACTAAAATAAGGGCCCCCTAAAACTACTCTGAAGTCTGTTTTCCGCAGAAGTGCTGAGTGCCACGTACATAGAGGCGGCAAGTTGACCTCTCCCAACAGTTACGTAGAAAGGAAGCAGGCAGGGCGCTGTGAATTAGGCTGCAGGCGTTTCCTTCCTGTCCAGTTTCTTGGCGGGCCACCATTTAGCTTGTCATGGAGGCTTTTCCTATACCCTAAAGGATACATACTCTACTGTTGGCATAACCTGACCACTTTCGGTTTTCTTCTCTAGACCCGATCCGAAGTCTTTTCACTAGTAAATCCACTAGTTCTGATTTTGTAATGTTGTTTTTCTGCTTACAAAAGTAATACTCTTGGTAAAAAGGTTCAGTTATTACAGAAGTATAGGCAGAGAATGTCTCCTGTAATCCTACCCTCCAGAGAAAATTTAGGACACATCGCTGCCATGTCTGTCAAACATGCAATCGTATTACACATATGGCTTTGGGACCTCTCTTTTTTCAGAACCTGTTTTGTGTATGTTCTGTGTTGGTACCTGTGGACTATGTCATTCTTATCAGCTGAGAGTCTCCCCCGTGTGGGTACACTGTACCAGAATTTATGGAACCAGAGGGGGATTCTCGGCAGTTTTTCTGTGATCAGCAGTGCCATGATGAACATCTTTGAACAATTACCTGTGCATAGCTGTGGGAGGGTTTTTAAAATATGAATCCCCAATTTCCATCCGCAGTAACATTGTTCCTTTACTTTGCATTTCTTTGATTATTCCATAGTTGCAGTTTTGATGGTGACTGGCCTCCTGTAGTGCTTGGGGATTGAACCCATGAGGAGGTGCTGCTCCCTTCCCAGCCAGAGTCCATTCACCTTTCTTGTCCTTCATTAGAGGGGAAAGAAAAAAACAGGGAATCCATGGAGATTTGGTTCCTCGTCGTGGCATCACATTTGTGGGTCTCTAAGGACAAAGTGCAGCTGAGTCGTCCAAAAATCTCTAACACCCAGAGGCCACCTTAGATGTCCAGGAGGCCATGCCCTGCAGCCTTCCCTAGGATTCAGCCCTTTGACTCCTTTATAAAAAGGTCAATTTCATCATCTCTAAAGGACAAAATGGTCTGAAAGTCTGAAACAGAACTGTTGTGGGGACAGAGTGACTCCTTCCTGACTAATTACTTGACTTCATTGTAAGTGCGCACAAGTAAGCTGTTTGGTATTTAGGCATGTTAGCCAACAAACAGCTGGGCTTGAACTTCAACAAGTTACTTGGGAATGTAATTTAGTGCCATTCTAAAAGGAAAACACACATATTTTAAGTGCTCTGTGGGGTTTAATGAGCATGGTGTATTGAGTTGAGCAAGCTGTGGGCGTTGGAATTTAACCTTTTTTACACACAATTTTTAAAAATCTTCCTGCTTTTTTTCCCCCCTAGATTGTTTGCAGGTGTTTTCCCTCGAATGGCAGCAATCAGTCTGGGAGGTTTCATCTTTCTTGGTACGTATGACCAAACTCACAGCTTGCTGCTGGAACTTGGCAAAGAGAGCCCATGACTCAGAGACGGTCCCGCGTCCACTTCTGTCAAGAAAGGGTACTGCTGTGAGAACTGTCTCCCTTCCGGTGAGCAGCTGTTTGGCCATCTGAACAGCAAAACTCAGTGCTGAAATCCAGTTTTGCTAAGATTATGACATTGAGAATGCGTCTCCCATGCTACAGGCTGCTGGAATGACGTTGTCAGCCTCTGCCAGAAAGTTAAGAAACAAACAGAGAAAATGACGTCCACAGCAGTACTTGGAACAGTTTTCTCTAGAACCCCTTAATAAATGAACCCCTTAATAAATGAGTTTGGTAACGCTGAGTCCAGGCCCTGCAGCGCTTTCATTTGATCTGTATGTGATCTTTCATTTCCTGCCACCTGATAGTGGATTTGGCAGAGGCAGAGATGGTTATAATTTTAAAAAAGAAGGGCTAGACTGGGTAAAGGAAGGAGACTTAGGGAAAAAGTTGTGGATGTGGGTTTCTCCCCTGGGTTAATTCCCATAGTGTAAGCTTATAGCGTTGTTTAAAGAGAATGAACTACAGGTGCATAGCAAGCATTCTTGCTGGGTAACCAGGCTGCTGGTCTTAATTACCCTCAGATTTCACCTATAAAAACACACACAATTGTATTATATTATTTTACAGAGAAGTGTCCAGCGGCCCTTGTGGTGTGTGAAAGCAAGCAAGCAGTTGCAGCTCAAGTGACTAGGTGGGCCCAGCTGGCCTCGGGGCAAGAGGGCACAGTGGGGCCTCTGAGGAAGCCGAGCCCTATTCCACTTTTTCCAAAGCCAGCCCAGGCCCTTCCTTTTGGTCTGAAACGGAGAAAAGTGTTGTTTCATCATTCCTAATTATTCCTAATCAGTAAGGTCTGTTGCCCGGCGTTTTAAGCTCAACAGTGCAAATAGAAGGGATGAAATGGGACGGTCACCATTTCAGTCAGACCTTGACAAACAAGTTCCAGGTGTTTGTTAGAAAAATTCAGAGAAAAATCTCAGGAATCTAGTGGTGTCATGTCTTCCCTGAAGCAACAGTATATATAATTCTGCTTTGCCTAAGATTTTTTTCCTTTATGGGGGGGAAAAAGGTAATTAAAGGCAGAATGACTGCATTTGTAAGGGAATCGAATCTCTGGAATTAAATGGGACAAAGCAATGCTGGTTAATGTCGGTAGAAGAATGACCCCAGCCACACACTGAACATTTTATAAATGAACCTTTATTAAAGACACTTCAATGCCATTTGTTAGACACTTCAATATTTTACATGTTTTTCAATGTACATTGTACCAAAGTTTCTATAAATAAATAACTGTACATAAAAGTAAAGTAATACTTCCTCTTTCACATTGCCTCTCAGAAGCAGCAAATTCACATATTTTGTGGAAGTAATCAGTTAACTGTTGAGAACAAAATTGTAAATGTGCTTACCTTTCAGAACAGTGATGACATCTGACAGTAAAATTTAACATAGGTGACTATTTTGTCAATACTTACCTTCAGCTTTTTGGCTAAAGGAACTTGCTTTCTGAGATTTTTTAAGGACCTTGTATGTTTCAATGTAATTTTTCCTGAAATACACATTGGCACTCACAAGATGGTTCGCTACAGGTCTCAAAAGTGCAAATATACCCAGGTCAAGGGCTAAATCTTGTACAGTCCAAGCCTGGGTCCCTCTGTGAGGGAAGGACATGGACAGGCCTGCTCTGGATCCTCAGTAGAGATAAGCTAGCCCTGAAAAGTAAGGACTCAATCCTTTTTCTCCCCCAAGGCCAATGTAATAATAATATGGGCAGAACTAAAACATCACTATTGAAAAATCCACAGGTACCAACACCAGCAGCCTCTATCTTATTAGAAAGCCTCACATGACAATCGAATGATACCAACATGACCACATTTGCTCTTATCACAGAAGGAAGAAAGACAGTGCTTAGTTGTTCGGACCAATTGCTTGTGGTGGATTAACAACTGGCATTCTGCTTGTTAAAGAAAGAACTTAAACCTGTGAGAAACAAGTCATTCACTGCAAAGATACATGACATCTGCACCTCTAGGCTCCACAGGGAGGTTCGTCGCAAGAGCATCCACACATGAGCCATACTGATGTGAAGTTACTTCCAATGCGAACGACATCTCTGATTGTAAAGATCCTAGGGGGTCTGTCCTAGGAAGTGCAGTACAACTCCAAGGACTTTCCATCCTTCCCACCCACCAAAAACTCCTGGCAACAAATGTGGTTTTCATCGTCTATAAATGCCATCCATGCATTAAGGCACCAGAACTATACCCCCCGTCCAAAATTAAACAGCAACCTGATAGGAAAAATAATATTGTCAAAATTGTATGATTTTTTTTTGTTAACCATGCACTAAAGATTAAAATAGCC
This sequence comes from Ceratotherium simum simum, assembly GCF_057802395.1. Lineage (NCBI taxonomy): Eukaryota > Metazoa > Chordata > Mammalia > Perissodactyla > Rhinocerotidae > Ceratotherium > Ceratotherium simum. Next base: position 65,642,414 of record NC_141904.1, read on the forward strand.
TCTGTAAAAGATATATATATGCAATCTCTGAAAACTCTTATGTACAATGGTATCAAATACTTTTCTGCCTTTTGTACGCAATAGCCTCTTGCATTTCTGTGCTTCAGCTGTAAGTCCTTTAAACTACTGATACTCCACATGGAAGTTAAAACTATGTACAAATCAGTGACGCTTGAACCCAAGCTTCCTCACAGCCTCTCGTACCTCTCCTTCCTGTAGAGATTGACACAAGAGCTGAGGTAGACAAAGCCTAGATTTTCGGTGCAAACAGCAGTGGCACACTCCGTTTCCCAGGGAGCTGTCCTGTCAGTGGTGTGGACTCAGGACTGGAGTCACATGGTTTGGGGAAGTGTCCGTTGGAAAGAAGCAAGTGCTGGCCCTCACGGGGGACGTCAGGAAAGCCCGAGGAGGCTTCTGTGAGCTCAGGACTGCCTGGAGTTAATGTAGAGGAAGGCTGGAGGTCTATGGAGTCTGGCTCACACAACCTTGATAAAGTCCAAGAAGAGGCCCCTATGAGAAAGGAGAGGGCACGTGAGACCCTCCAGCCTGGCTAGTTATGTGCTCCCTGCACCCCCACCCACTGCTGGTGATTCCTCAGAAGACAGTGAAAAGTTACCTTTCCCATCTGGAGGTGCCACTGGCTTTTTCTTCAAGGATGTCAGCATTCTATCATGGTTACTGGGGTAGAGGGCCCCCCTGCAGTTGGTGTGAGACCCATCAGCGGTCCCACTGTTCAGATGATGTGGAGAATGTTCTTGGTCATTCCGAGGGAGCTCCTGGCTGCCCAGTGTACCAGGCTGCATACTGTCTCTGGACACAGGCTGAGAATAGAAGGCTTGTTCCCTGGAGTAACTGTCTGTGTCAGTGTTGCAGTCACTGCATACAGCCAGGCCACTGCGCTCTGCGGGATAGAGCCAGAGACGGATTAGAACCATTGCCATCCCCGAATAAGAACAGGCTGCTTAACGCCACTGCTGTAAGGCCAGAGCTTTGCTTACATCAACTCTGTAAAAATTTCCCTCTCCTTCAGGTACGTTCACAGAACAAGGACTGGGCAAACACCAAGCCATTAATCAAGAATGGGTCTTCCCTGTGTAGACGTTTCAGATTAATTTCTTAATCAGAGAATGTAGCCATACTACTGTGATCACAGAAGAAAAATCCCATTCGATCCCACATGAGTGAGGTACCATGCAGCGTCAAGAGTCTTCTGAACAATTAGAAATTTAGCCTCAGAATAGCCCGATGAAGAGGCACTTTTGTTTGGGTTTTATTTAAGTTGCTTATACATCTAGAAAATTCAGGCTCAGGCTCACCACACCACAGGTTTATTTAAGAGACACCCTATTCTGGAATTAAAAGAGAGCCAGGCCAGAGCTTCCTGTTTATAGATTGAATACCAAATTCTGAGACAGTCTTATACCAATAATATGTCTCCCTCTTTCATTTAATGAGTAGGTCAACCCAAATTTTGATTTCAAGAACAAAATGCTTCTCCTGATGAAAGCATCTCATACCCATCTTCTGGGGACCAGGGATCCCATCAGCTTTCTCCATCACTTTCCACGGCTCCTTATTAGATCCAACGCAGAGCTTTGGCTGCCTGCACGTAATGCCATGAGCGTCCACCTCTGGAAAGAGGCTTCCATCTCTCGGACAGATACCTGCAATAGATTCTCATACAGTTAGAAATGCTGGGTGTAGCATTTTCACAGTAAGCCTTATGAGAAGGGGCAAAGCTACTAGAACAGAGTCATTCTTGAAAATGTCCTTTACCATGGTGGATTATTGGGCTAACCAAGAGGTCCAGCAAGGAACATTTTCTAGTACTGCCTTGCCCACAGGCAGGGGTTTCAGCATTCGGAGGCATTTTAAGGAACAGTTCTTTGTAAGGGTAAACTTGCCCCAAGCAAGTACTCAGTCTCCCCCACTGAAGTAGCTCACCCTTGGGAGAGCTTTCTAGTATGACAGACTGGAACACAGAGCAGACCTGGGCACTTCCCCTATTCAAGGAATGGATTGGTTTCACAACCTGTCATGTCCTCTGGAGCTCTTATTTTAGGCAATCCTACCTTTTCCCGACTAGGAGACAGGAAGCCCAGTACAGTGTGGGGGATGGGGATTGTAAAACCCTACAGAACTTGCACAGGCTAGGTCCAGAAACACCCAACTGAAGGCCTGAGTCATGCAGCCTTCTACTTTACCAAAACATCCTTGATGTAAGGCCATGCACCTGCCCTGGGACAGGGCTGGAGGCCACCTCCAGCTCATGGGGACACAGTCGCATCAGGCATTGAGGCCTTACCGTTGCTCTCAATGTGCCCATTGGCCTGATGGCCACCCTCAGTCCTGACCACAGTTTCCTGTCGGTCAGAAAGGGTCCCCTGAGAAGAAAGGTAGCTTGGAACATCCGGTGGCACGATGGTTTCATCTGCAAGGAGAGAGGACAGTCAAACACCAGGGGTCCCAATACTTTGTAGTGAAAAGAAATGCAGACATATGTTCATGTCAGGCCCAGACACAGCAGCTGTCAACCGTGCAGAGACTGTGTGGAGTCTGTGCGCTGGAGAAGCCCAGAACCTGCTTAGTCTTACTTTACACCCAGGTATAAAAAGTGTGGCAATCAGATGTCTGAGTCCTGAGTCCACAAAAGATAGAGAACAATAATGGGAAGGGAGACAGAACTAACCAAAGCATGGCACTGTCAGGTCATTGCAGCAGCAAATCCACCATGTGGCCACAAAGCGTGTGCCAAGGATGCCTCAGAAAACTGCAGAGTTCATAATGTACCTATATTTGAGAGTATTCCCATTTAACGGTCAATTCCTACAAGTTAAAATGCTGCCAGTGAGACTACAGCTTCAGGTATCCAGAATGACTCCATATTCCCAAAGAGTCTAGAGTTCTGAATATAATGAAATTCTTTAAAAAGCCTCTGGACCTGGTTTCCTTCACAAATGTCACTGCTTTTCTCCTCTCCTGCAAATAAACTCAACCAACAGTGGCTAACCTGTGTTAGTGACACTGTATTCCTCACTCTTCTTCCTGGTTTGGTAGATGATGCACACCCAGACCAGGGACGTCAGGACAATACTGCATACCACGGCGATGGTGAAGATGCCCACAGTGGTCCCGTCTTTCCTGCAGCCAGGGGTGGGCAAGATGCTCAGCTGGCTGTGAGCTCGCTCTGTGCCCAGGGCGTTGGACATCTCGCAAGTGTATCGGCCTGCGTCCTCTGCCACCACGTTCTGAACAACAAGCAGCTGGTTGCCGGGGGTGAAGTGGTGCCGCTCCGTGAGACTCAGAGGGTGGTCGCCCTTGAGCCAGGTGATGCGGGGTGGAGGGCTCCCGGTCGCTTTGCACTGGAGAGCCACCGTTTCTCCCACAGACACCACACGGTCTTCCAAGGGCACCACCAAGGACGGGGTTTCTACAAGAAATCAATAGAGATCTTACAGTTACTCTGTGGGCCTCAGTTGCTGTGGATCTCCCTTGTCTTCTGGACAAAGGACAAGCCAACACATCAATGAAATGCCTTATGGGATCTTTTATCAGAACGGCAAGCTTTTCAGAAGACCTAACACAATAACTAAATCATTACCATTCTAGGGGGTGGCTTCAACAAGGAGAAGGAACTAACCTCTGGCCACAGAAGCCCCTACTGTTCCCCAAGTATCCTGTGATGGGCCTATGTCTCCATTCTTCACCAAGACCATACGTGTCCTGCCCAAATCAGAGGGCAGTTCTTATCTTGAGTGTTTTATGCCTAAAGAAGTGTTTTATGCCTTTGAAGATACTTTTAATTCACTGGCTTTTGTTTTTTTTAAAGAGATGGAACCACTTGTTCAAGAAAATCTTAGAAAGCAGCCCAAAATTGTAAACAAAGTAGAAATAGCTCATCACACTCACCCACCCTAGGATCCACAGAATAGCCTCTAGGTAAGTATGATATTACGTAATATCATACATAACACACACACACACATACACGTATATATACTCAGTGTATCAATAGTCGAACCTAGGACAGTCAGGGTGGCGTTAGCTGAAATGGAGCCGGCCAAGTTCTGGGCAGTACAGCTATAAACCCCCATGTCATCTATTTTCACATCAGTGATGAAAAATACATCGTCATCTGGCATGACATGCATGCGTCGCTCACGAGCAGCAGGGAAATCTGTGCCTCCATCCTTCTGCCAGGCGATCTGGGGGTTAGGGTGGCCGGTGGCAGCACATTCAAGGCGGGCCATGGTGCCAGTTCGGATGGCAATGTCGTGGGGCATTTTGGTGAACGATGGTAACACTGCAAAATATATACACGTGACGTCGAGTTTTTGCAAAGCTAGATTCAAAGGCTAGGGAAATCCTCTGACCAACAGACCTCCCCCACCATGTCTAGCTGTCAGTTCACCACCCCATCACCCTTCTTGCCAATGTCTGCCTAGAACCACTACTGCCACCTTTGAATCAGGAGCAGTAGGCTTCCGAGGGGCACCGAGCTTCTCCTTGCCACAGGTGGAACATTTCCATCAGTCTCTCTTGTTCTGCAACCCAGGGCTGGCTATAACCCTCTCAAATAAAAGGGTTTTATGAAACATTTCCCCTACTAGCCCTCATATGGTAATCAGTCTATACAGGGATACCCCATAAATGGTAGGGCCTGGTGCTTGCCTGCCTTAATTAACCACCAGGTAGAGCATGGGAAACAAAAATATCTGCTCCAGCAAGATGCAGTTACAGAGGGAAGGACGACATTCCTCCACCCTGGGGAAAGCAATGGGATGGCTCTTCCCTCGTGAAGAAACCTGTTTTGGAGAGGTGGCATGGGGGTCACATTACTGTACACACACAAGCTGAAAGCATTCACCTAGCTTCTTTAATCCTGAATATTCCAGGGAATATTGGTAATACAGTGGTAAGCATTCAGCCACGTGTCAGGCATCATTAAAATTCCCATCAAGGTTACTTTGATGAAGAATCTAACAGTTCACTGAGTTTGTGAGAAACAGTGAGGACTCCTTCAGAATAAGCCAAGAAAACCAGCCAAAGTGTAGTAAAAACGTGTTTTTCTGTGGTCTGCAGGGGCTTAAAGAGCACAGCTTTTCCAGCACTTCTTAATTTGAAGTTTAATAATCAGAAAAATCTTGTTAGGTTACTGGGGTGGGGTGGTTAACTACTCAAGCTATTTACCTCTCTCCTTCTAAACTCACTACAACAAATAGAAGGCCTGAAGAAAGCCACCTCAAAAGGCTCTCAAGCTTGTTACTGAGTAAAAGATCCTGTCAAACATCCCCAGGACCATTCTGCTATCAGGGCAGCACTCACACCAGCCTTGCACTCCACAGCCTCAGAGAGGCAGGCGCCTGGCTGCCCCATCGCTGACTGACCTGGCCCCAAGGCTGTGCCATCTACTCAGAGGGCAGCAGCTTCCTCTAGGATCAAGATATGCTTGGAATCTGGATACCAGGCATCTTGGTTTATGGAAGATAATAAATGGATAAAAATACAAGGCTTGGGCCCACAATTTCAGTTAACATAATAAGCAGATTAAAAAAATCACCAAAAACAAAGAATCCACCGAGAAGAACCCTTCCATCTACAAAACTTGCTCTGGGGCCAACCTAGGCAGTGGAAGATATAATAAGGTCCCAATGAAGCTTGAGTGTCTCCCGTCTCAATCATAGATAACTATGATTAGTCTACACAGATAACTGAGAATGATCATGAGTGTGGCTTCATAAGAATCTTACACCAGAATAAACAGATAGCACTTCCATACCATTCACAGTGAGCCTGGCCTTGTGCGAGTAGGTGGAGCCAAAGTGGTTGGTGATGACACATTGGTAGCGGCCCTCGTGCCCGAAAGTGACATGGCGGAGGTGCAGGATAGTGGTGTACTCCATCACCTCCCCGTCCTGTGCACGGACGTGGGCGAAGTTCTCCATGTCAGCGTTGGCCAGGACCTCGTTGTCCTTCTTCCAGGCAAAGGTCATAGGGGAGCTGCTGCTGCTGGCAGCTGAGCACGTGAACCGGATGTCCTTGCCCACCACAGCTATGGTTGTCTCTGGCTGGGTGATGATCTGTGGCTTTGGTAAGTCATCTGGGGAGAAGAGAGCCAAATGTAAGTCACCCAGGCTTTTAGGACAGGGACCAGCTGCTGTTCAAGCTAACAAGAAATCGAGTCAGACACTGAGCAGGGACCAGATCTTTCAGGGTCCCTGTGCATCCTCAGCTCCACCAAATACTGTAAGGGGATATCTGGCCTTACCAGATGATATCCATATGATACCATGGATATCTGGCCTTATCCAATTGTAAGTCCATGAGCACTGATCACACCTCTGATTACACTCCTTAATTACAGAGAAATCCACCAGTACCCAGCAGTTTCCATGAGAATACTACAATGGGCTTTACTTGCTTACTTTAACACAAAACACACTTAAAAAGTCAGGAAGCACCAGTCATGACTGCCCAGACCTTACCCACAACTTGACTTCAAAAGAAGTGGGGTGTGTAGCACTTCTGGAATGTCAGAATAAGGACTTCTGAAAATCTGCTCCTCCAGTAAAGCAATGAAAACACTAGCAAAAATGGTCCTAATCAACTTTTTCAGAATTCTGGAAAATAACCAAAGGCTACCACAACCCATGGAGTGTTGATTCAAGAAAATACCTGAATCTCAGGAAGAAAAGTGAGCTTTGTGGCATTTTAACTTACCCTAAGTCCCATCTCTCTCTCTCCTCCCAGCCCTAAGGTATCCTTGAAACCCAACAGCCTAGCAACCACTGAGGGGGCAAAATGGCTTTGGAGCTCCCCCAAAAGCCCCATCCTTAGGGCTTGCATTTATTTGACCTGATAGTTTGCTCAGCAAGGGAAGCCCTCTCCCCAGGGTGTTTGAAAACAATCAGCAGCCACTGCTGAGATAGTAATATCAGTTGGGGCCAACAAAAGGCTGACCAAAAAACTAAAAAGAAAAATCAGGTGAATGAAATGTCAAAAGGGGGCTTTGAAAAGGTCCAGTATACTCCTGAGGATCTAGAAGGCCCACATGCATGTGCAGGGCATGTGCGTACCAGGAAAGACCTGAGAGGGTCCTAATTTCATACTTGTGACCCACTCAGATGGAGGATCAGTGCAAACAGGAAGTGATGGCACGCCCCAAACACACAACAGAGACACTGGGCAAAGGATGGGAGACTTACTGGTTGAAGTGATTTAGGGCCTCTCTGTCCAGTCATTAGCTAACCACTAAGCTAACCAGGGAGGGAGTTCAGTGGTTGCATAGAACAGACTTAACAACTTTGTCCAGGGAAGTCACTAAACAAACAAACTGAACAAATAGAACAACAAACCCTGGGGTAAGACAGAGGGAGAATCTGATTTCTAGAGTAGCCATATTATTTTATTTTAAATGTTCAGTTTTCAACAAAAGCTACAAAACATGCAAAGAAAAAGGAAAAAAGCACCCAATAGAAACTGTCCTTGAGGAAGCCCAGATCTTGGACTTACTATTACTAAACACTTTAAATTGGCCTGATAAATATGTTCAAAGAACTAAAGGAAACCATGTTTGAGAAAATTAAAGGAAAGTATGTGAATACTTTCTTACCAAATAATACCAATAAGGAGACAGAAATTGTAAAAATGAACCACACATAAATTTTGAAGTTTAAAAGTATAATAACTGAAATGAAAATTTACTAGAGGGGCTCAATAGCTAAACTGAGCTGCCAGAAGAAAGAGTTAGTAAACTTGAAACAGGTCAATTGATATTATCCAGTCTAAGAAACATAAAGAAAAAAAAATGAAGAAAAATGAACAGAGCCATAGAGACCCATGGGGTAACATCAAGCATAACAACATGCAAATAATGGGAGTCCAAGAAGGATAAGAAAAAGGAACAGAAAGAGCATTTGAAGAAATAATGACCCCAAACTCCCCAAATTTGGTGAAAAAGATGCATCTACAAATCCAAGAAGCTCAACGAACTCCAAACAGAATAAACTCAAAAGAGTCACACCTAGGTGCATCATAGCCAAGCTGTCAAAGAAGCCAAAGTCAATGAATCTTGAAAGCAGCAAGAGAGCAGCAACTCATCACATACAAGGTATCTCAATAACAGTAACAGCTGTTTTTTCATCAGAAACCATGGAGGTCAGAAGGCAGTAGGAAGACATATTCAAAGTACTGAAAGAAAGAGACTGTCAACTAAGAATTCTATACCCCGCAAAAACTATCCTTTCAAAAATGAAGGAGAGGGGCCAGCCCCATAGCTTGGCGGTTAAGTGCGCGCGCTCTGCTACTGGCAGCCTGGGTTCAGATCCCGGGCGCGCACCGACGCACCGCTTCTCTGGCCACGCTGAGGCCCTGTCCCACATACAGCAACTAGAAGGATGTGCAACTATGACGTACAACTATCTACTGGGGGGCTTTGGGGGAAAAAAAAGGAGGAGGATTAGCATGGATGTTAGCTCAGGGCTGATCTTCCTCACAGAAAAAAAAAAAATGAAGGAGAAGTTAAAACATTCTCAGATTTAAAAACAAAAAACCTGAGGCAATTAATTGCTACTAGACTTGCTTTACAAGAAATAGTAAAGGGAATCCTTCAGGCTACAAAAAAGGACATCATAACTCAAATCCACGCAAAGAAATAAAAAATACCATTAAAGGTAACTACATAGGTAAGTATGTAAACAGTATAAATATATTTTTGTTTGTAATTCTCTTCTCCTACTATTTGATTTAAAAGGCAACTACATAAAGCAATAATTACAAAACTGTGTTGATAGGCTTATGATGTATAAAGACGTAATTTGTATGGCAATAATAACACAAAAGAGAGAACAGAACTTAACAAAAGCAAAATTTTGCATACTATTGAAGTTAATTTCATTATTAATCTGAACTAGATTGTTTTAAGATGTTAATTATAATCCCCATGGCAACCACTAAGAAAATAACTACAAAAAATAGTAAAAGAAACAAGGGAATTAAAATGCTATACTAGAAGATATCGATTTAATATAAAACTAGTCAGTAATGGAGAAATACAGGAACAAAGATAAAACATAGGATATCAGTAATTACATTAAACATAAATGAATTAAACACTCCAATCAAAAGGCAAGGATTACCACAATGGATAAAAAACCATGACTCAGCTATATGCTGTCTGAGACAAGAGACACACTTTAGATTCAAAGTCACAAATAGGCAGTCACCAACAGTATTAAGTCTCTACTAATATCAGACAAAATAGACTTTAAGACAGAAGTTGCTACTAAAGATAAAGAATAACATTTTATAATGTTAAACAGTCAATCCATCAGGAAGACATAAAAATTATAAACATGTATGCACTTAACAGAGCTCCACAAAGCAAGAAGCAAAAACTGACAGACTTAAAGGGAGAAATAGAAAATGCAATAATAATCATTTGTAGCATTCAGTACTCCACTTTCAATAATGGATAGAACAGCTAAGCAGAAGATCAACAAGGAATCAGAAGACTTGAACAATACTATAAACCAAACAGACCTAACACATATGTATGGAACATTCCCCCCAACAACAACAGAATAAACATTCTTTTGAAGCACACATGGATCATTCTCAGGATAGACCATATGTTAGGCCACAAAACAAATCTCAAATTTAAAAAGGACAGAAGTCAAACAAAGTATGTTCAGTGACAATGGAATGATGCTGGAAACCAACAGCAAAAGGAATACTGGGAAACTAATTCGTGGAAATTAAATACTGCACTTCTATAAGTCAAAAAAGAAATTACACAGAAAATTAGAAAATACTTTGAGATGAATGAAAATGAAAACACAATGTACTTAAACCTAAAAGCTGCAGCTAAAACAGTGCTTATAGAGAGATTTATAGCCATAAATGCCTATAGGTCATTATTAAAGAAGATCTCAAATTAATAATCCCACCTTCCTCTTCAAGAAATTAGAAGAACAAGCTATACCCAAAGCAAACAGCAGGAAGGAAATAATAAAGATTACAGCAAAAATAAATGAAAGAAAATAGAAAAATAGCAAAAATCAATAAAAACAAATGTTGGTTCTTGGAAAATATCAACAAAATTGAAAAACCTGTAGTTAAGACTTGGGCAGGGGGACAGAAGCAGAGAGAAGAAGACTCAAAATACTAAAATGTGGAATGAAAGAAGAGACATTACTACCAACTTTACAGCAATAAACAGGAATACAAGGGAACACTATGAATAACTGTATGCCCACATATTATATAACCTGTCTGAAATGCACAAATTCTGAGAAAAACAAACTACCAAAACTGACTCAAGAAGAAATAGACAATCTGAATAGATGCAACAAGTAAAGAGACTGAATTAATAACTTAAAAACTTCCCCCCAAAAAAGCCTAGGCCTAAATGGCCACCACAGGTGAATTCTACCAAACATTTAAAGAAGCATTATCACTAATTCTTCACAAACTTTTCCAAAAGAATAGATGGGGGAACATTTCCCAACTCCATTCTATGAGGCAAGTGTTACCTGATAACAAACCAAAAAACATTACAAAAAAAGAAAACTACAGACCTCTATAAGTATAGATGCAAAAATCCTCAACAAATATACTAGCAAACTGAATCCCACAACATATAAAAAGGAATATACAGCATGAGCAAGTTGGATTTATCCCAGGAATGCCAGGTTGGTTTAACATCCCAAAATCAGTATATTATACCATATCAATAAAATAAAGGAAAAAACCCCACATGATCACCTAACAGATACAGAGAAAGCATTTGATGAAATCCAACACCCTTTCAGGATAAAAACATTCAGCAAATTAGAACGGAAACTTCTCAACTTGATAAAGGTCATCTATGAAAAAACCCACAGCTAACATCATACTTAACAGTGAGAGACTGAATGTTTTCCCCCTAAAATCAGGAAAAAGACGCGGATTTCTGCCCTCACCACTTCTTTTCAACATTGTACTGGAGGTTCTAGCCTGCAGTACATATTCCCTAATAGGGAATTAGGCAAGAAAAATAAAAGCATCCAGATCGGAAAGGAAGAAGTAAAACTACCTTTTTACAAATGACATGATAATCATATACAAAGAAAATCCTGAGGAATTCACTGAAAAACTATTAGAACTAATCAACAGTTTCAACATAGTTGCAGGATACAAAATCAACATATAAAATTCAACTGTATTTCTGTACACTTGCAATGAAAATTTTAAAATGAAAATAAGAACACCATTTAAAATAGCACCAAAAAGAGTAAAAAAATATAAGAATAAATTTAATAAAAACAGTGTAAGATATGTGCACTAAAAACTACAAAACATCATTGAAAGAAATTAAAGAAGAGCTACAAAAAATAGACAATGTTCCATGTTCATGGATTGGGAAGACTTAAGATAGCAATACCCCCCAAATTCATCTAGAGTTGAATGCAATCCCTATTTCAAAATCCCAGTTGTCTTTATTGCAGAGATTGACAAGCTGATCCAAAAGCGTATAGGGAAAGGCAAAGGGAACCATAATAGTCACAACACTCTTCAAAAAGAAGAACAAAATTGGAAAACTATGTAAGAGCTAAAGTCCAAAACCCTTAGTAGAAAACATAGCTGTAAATTTTTGTGACCTTGTCTCAAGCATTAGTTTCTTAGATATGACATCCAAAGTACAAATGATGGGGGGGCCAGCCCAGTGGCATAGAAGTTTGTGCGCACCACTTCGGCAGCCCAGGGTTCACAGGTTTGGATCCCGGGTGCAGACCTACATACCGCTCATCAAGCCATACTGTGGTGGCGTCCCACATACAAAATAGAGAAAGATTGGCACAGATGTTAGCTCAGGGCTAACCAATGGTGAGCTCAGCTCACCAAAAAAAAAGTACAAATGATAAAAGAAAAAATAGAGAAATTGGACTTATCAAAATGTAAAATTTTTGTGCTTCAACTGTCAAAAAAATGAAAACACAACACAGTTTGAATTTTATGGTATATACATTATTTTTCTCTTTTTCAAAACAGCTTTATTGAAATACAATTCACCTACAATACAATTCACCTATTTAAACTGTACAATTCCATGGTTTTTAGTATATTCACAAACACGTACAACCATTATCAATCAATTTCTAAAATATTTTCATCACCTCAAAAAGAAACCCCATTCCTTTTAGCTATCATCCCTTTTCCCTCCACCCCTCCCCAGCCCTAAGCAACCACTTATCTACTTTCCACATAGGTTTCCCTATTCTGGACATTTCATGTGAATGGAATCATATCATATATGGTCTTTTGTGACCGACTTCTTTCACTTAGCCTAATATTTCAAGGTTCATCTATGTTGTATGACTGATTCCTTTTTATGGCCTAACAACGTTTCACTGTTATGGCTATACCACATTTTGTTATCCATTCATCACTTGATGGGCATTTGGGTTATTTCTACTTTTTAGCTATGATGAGTAATGATGCTATGAATATTCATGTATAGGTTTTTATGTGGACATATATTTTCATTTCCCTTGGGTATATACCTACCAGTGGAACTGCTGGGTCATATCATAAGTCTATGTTTAATTGTCTGAGAGACTTCCAGACTGTTTTCCAAAGCAGCTACACCACTCTACATTCCCACCAGCAGTGTCGGGGGGTTCAGATTTCTCCCCATCATCACCAACACTTGTTACCTGAAGTTTGATTCTAGCTATCCTTTAGTGGGTGTGAAGGGGTATATTTCACAAGTTTATAAAATGAGTGGGAGACTCCCACAGAGCTTGAACCTTTGAACCTTTGATCTTCTGCCAAGTGTTTTCATGATTTCCATTAACACTTGATGATTGTTTTAGTGGGGAGCCTGAGCTAAAATGTGGAGGTGGGGGTAAGAGATGTGAAATAAACAATTGCTGCAATCCAGAATGAGCCAGGGCCCAAGCCAGAGGCTGGGTGCATGTCAGAAGTCCTGCCTTGGCTCATCCAAAGGAAAAGATTTTATGCCCTATGGCAGGAAGGAGGGAGCAAGGGGCAGAAAACAATTTCAGAGAGCTCTGTAAACAATTTAATGGTCAAGGAGCAGGTACTTGATGAACAATGGATTGCACAGCCATTCTGTCTGGGGGAATGGCAGCTATATGCACCCTTATGTTCTACACAGAAGTTCCCATAAGATTGATCAGTAGGAAGAGCTCATTTGGGAGGGCAGCTACCATATTAATAGTGTTTTTAAGGCTTCTTGCTGGACTGGATCGGGAGAAAGGTAGGCAAGCTTGCTGTCAGTAGTGGTGGTGGGTGGATGTGTGGAAGGAGGGCACTTGTATCTTGACTTCAGCAGGCACACTGGCTATTGCTATGCCCAAAAAGTAGGACAGAGAAGTGGACCACAGAGGCCCCCGTACCCCTAGGGGAGCTCCTGGTTAGGCTCATCACAGCAGGGATCCCAAGGCTCAGGGCAGACGGGGAGGACGAAAGGCAATAGGGACTCACACCTGCACAGCAGTTCCAGTCAGGCCTGGAAATCCCACCCTCACTCCTGCTTAGAGCAGAAGCCAGGAACAACTCAAAACCCATCGCATTCTTTGACCACATCTTACTGACCATGAGGCTGCATGATTCCTATCTAAGCGTGTCTGTGTGCGTGTCTGTGTGTGCACGTGTGCCTGTGTTCAGCTGTTCAGTATTTTCTGTGCTCTTTGCACCCAAACTTGGATCTCAACCATCCCCGGTCAAAAAGATGGCAAGAGCTACGATCCAACAATCAGAAGGAAATAAGAATTTAAAGCTACAAGTGCAGATTTCAGTGGTTTGGAAACAGCAAGAGTGCAAGTCAACATCAAGGAATTATTTTTACTACAGCAACTGTTCTCCTGAGACTCGTTCTTCCTGTATTTAACCTTTCATTCTTGGGGTTGGAAAGAAACACACATTAAAACCCCAGCCTCATACACTGAGTAAATTTACAGCTAAACCCGGGCACCAGAGCCCTCTTGAAACAACACAATGATATTCCTGTAACTGATTATTCTGATTTGTAAGTGAACCAACTTGTGCTCCCTTCTGATTAAATGCATGTACTCTGAGAACCACATAATGAGACGACTGTACAGTAAATACTATGTGTGGTTTCAGTGGGAAATAAATTGCATCCAGCAGCTGATTGGTAACCATGGGTTGGGGTTTAACTCGGATCGCAGGAATCACTCCCATAATGAAGAGTTCCCCATGGCCTCTTTGCCCTTCATGAAAAAAAATCACAAGACAGTCTTACCACACACGAAACTCTCTGGCGGTACAGAGAAAATGCTCTGGCCCTTCAGTGACTCGGGGTGGGCACAGGTGGCTGTCACGAAGGTCTGCAGCATCCTGCTCAGTACCCACGGGGGCAGCCACTTCAGCTGGCAGTCGCACAGGAAGCTATCACTGCTGACGTGGCTGAAAGAAAAACAAAAGGAACGTTTGAGGAGGTGTGACCACAAAGAAGGGATATTCCCTCAGAATACAGAGCCATCAGTCACCTCCACTCAGCTTCTAGTGTTCATACCAGCAAGCTGCAATGGGAAATGATTTTTCTCACAGTTCCTCTCCAATGACCCAGAGTAGTACATATAGTTTACCTGGAGATTCTGATAAAACGCAGCTTCTAGCTTAGTAGGTTAGGGGTGGAACTGAAGAGTCTGCATTTCTGACAAGCTCTCAGGTGATGTTGACATCACTGGTCTAAGGACCACACCTGGAGTAGCAACAACATGGAGTTCACACATGTTCTCAGACAGACACTGCTCTCATGTGACCCGGGGACGCCAGCTGAGCTCTTCCGGCCTCCAACCATCCACCAGAGATGAGTAGCACTGTCCCCTTCTGCTTTTTCCCAGTCTCCTGGTAAGCCACTTGGAGCTTCCAAACTCAGTCTGAGACTTTGATCTAAATTCTGAAACAAGTTCTGGGAAGGGCTCTTTTTTTCTCTATGGCAGTTATTTTTTTATTTGGCAAAGCTGCATGTTTTCTTACTTCCAAAGGTTAGACTGGCCAACGTGCTTCCCTCTTGTTTGTGTATTTATCTCTACACCAGCGCTGTTCAGGAGGCCAGCAGAATTCAGCCCGCTCCCTAAATAGTGCGTGTTAGTTAATTGCCACTGCCCAGGGAGCATGAGAATGCACAACTTTGGTTTTGTGAGGCTCCAATCAAAACAGAGAATATTTTCTTTTTCATTTCTCAGCAACTGAGGATCTGCTTTTTAAACAGAAATCAGATTCGCCATCTCAGCGGACATTCCTTCCTGAGGAGTCACTCGAAGATAAGTTAACCGAAGACTTTAGCTGCCCTGTTCCTGGAAGACCTCAAGGCCATGAACCAAAGAATGGAGGCCAGCCCTCAACAAGGATGAAGACCGAAAAACACATGAGCTTCCCTGTAATAAACTATCTATGGTACATGGTGACAAAAAGGGGGCGGCAACTATGCTTAGAAATTCCAAAAATGTCAGGTGTGCCAGTATTATAGCAATAGCCCCCTTCTCCAAACACCATTTTCTTCAGACATCAACCAAGCAACCAAAGGGATGGGTTTTTCGTTTTCTTCTATTTCACTCTGGCCTTCTAATGAGCAGAGAAACTGTCAACCTAGTCAACAGCAAGGAAGAATGAAATTGAAGCCAGAGAACCCTAAATGGCTGACTGAATTAAGTGAAATCTACTCCTCCCTACTGTTCCTCATTGTTCCCCGATTAGTTAGTCATATTAACTTAAAATCGTTTTGGGAGGTGCTTTCTCAAAGACTGAAATAATTGTCTCAAAGCCATTATAAATGGGATGCTTGTCCATATTGGACCTTCCAGTCAGCATTCGGTTTTGTATTTTCATCTGATGGGCAGGTAGCTCTGTGCTTAGAGGTATCCAGAGGGCTGTTTTGACGAGGAGTTATTGTAGGTGGCAAAGGGCTCTCATGGCTAACCATGAGAAAATGGCCAATTCCTGCTCAGCATATGGGGAGCTTCCCCAGGCGGGCTGTTTCTGGTGGTTGCATAGGCTGCCACCAGGCGCTGGAAAACTCATCAGCCTAGGTGAAGAGTGGAAAGAACTCCCCCACTGTCAGAAGCACCTACAGCTTCCCTCAAGGGGGTATTGGCATGACTGCCCCTTTCTGTGTAGTCAGCAGAAAAGCCTGGGTACTGCACATGCAGGTCTAGAGGAAGATACTGGGCCATCACTGTGAGACTTTAGGCACTTATGTGGGTGAGAGTGACATATCTTATTTGAGCCACAGGAACAAACTGGGGAAAACAAATTTGACATTTATCATTGATCAGAAATGTGTGTGGAAAGAGTTAAGCCTCATACCACACATTCAGTGTATTCGCTGGGCCTGCCTCACTTGAGAATTTCCTACCTCCTCCACCAAACAGAGGAGGCTAGACCTCAGAAGACAGTGGGTACTCGAGGTGGAGAGAAGGCTTTCCTAAAGGATGAGCTAGACCAACAGGACAGATGGAGAGGAAATGGAGCCCGACAGTGAGGACACTGACCCACTGACCTCCCCTCCACACACACACACGTTACTTTCAAGACAAAGCCTAGGCTGAAAGACTGAACAGGGGGATTGCCAGCAACTCCAAGGCTCTACATTTTCCCGCTACTCTTCCCTCACCAATTAAAAGTGCAGCCTTGTCAACTGCTAACAGGCATGGCCTTCCACAGCTCCTGCCTCCAGCCGTCGCAACGCTCTGCTGGCTTACATCGTGCATTTTCATGATTCCAACTCAAAGTGTGTTTCTAATCATCACTTGTGGAAATTTACCCAGAGGATGACTAAGTGCACAGTACAACCTGCCTTGATCCGATGGGGAAAGAAAAAGACCAAGTGGAATTAACCGTTTCTCCCATCAGACCACTGGGCCCAGGGCCAGCCACAGCTGGGTACATGCAGCGACTGATGGGAAACCCAGGCAGGGGGCCAAGGCTGAGCCTCCAGAACCAGGCAGAAGCATTTTGGGGAGGTCCAGGCACCTGGAAGGGTCCAGTTAGCCCCAACTAGAAAACTGTCTCAGAAACCTGAATTTTTAGAAGGAAGATTGCCTCTCCCTATCCTTCGCTCTTTCTCTGAAAATACCCTCTTCCCATTTAATCAGATCTCTTTTTACTTCCAACCTTATATTTGAAGTTTCAAAAGCAGAAACGTTGAAAGAAATGCACAGTGAACACTCATGTACTCACCACTTCTAAGAAAGAGCATCTACTTGACAGACTTGAATCTCACAGAAAAGTAAATGTCGTGAGGCAAGTGCCCAGACCGCTTCTCCTCCCTCACTGACCCAGAGGAGAGTCACTGGGGGCCTGCTTCCTGCTCTGGTGGGAAGGGGACTGCCCCTCTCTATTTCCCCATTCCCACCCTCACCCGCCTCCATCTAGGGTCCACCAGGAGTGGCCTCAGGAATGAGGATGAGGTCAGGGTGCGGCCATCCTTTGGCATCTGCCATTTTGCCAGCACTTGTAAGAAACAAAAGCCACACCTTTAGGGAACTCATATTATGGCTGGGACTTATTGGCCGCAGAATCGGATCAACATATAGGAAGAAAAGAAACTTGGGTGTTGCTACCTGAATCCCTAGACTAGCTCCTCCGCCACAAACTAGGACACAGGTAAGCTCTTCTAACCCTTGTCACCCAAGGGCCCACGGTGAAAGTCTACAGTGGCAGCAGCGCCACCTCTGAACTGCTACGGGGGTCTTGGAAACAGATGTGGGCTGGACACAGCTTCATTATCCCGTGGTTACCTCTGACCATCCCATGGACCTCTCTACCCTGCTCACAGACTACGAAGCTTTTTAAAGAAGCCCCTCTCCATATAGGCCCTCATTTTAAGCAAATCCAAAAGCTGAAAACTTGTCCTTGACATAATTAAAGGGATGATTATCCATTTTATGGAAGACAGCTTATTTCATATCATCTAGAACAACGGTTAGTAGACTACAGTCTGCAGGCCACTGCCTGTTTTTGTAAATAAGAATTTACTGGCACACAGCCACACTCGTTCCTTTATGTATTATTTATGGCTGCTTTCTGTTACAAGCGAGTTGAGTTGTCATGACAGAGACATTACGGCCCACCAAGTTGAAAATATTTATTATGTGGCCATTTAAGAAAAAGTGTGCTGACCCCTGATCCTGAATAAGCCCCCACAGGGCATTTGTTTTAAAAGACAACTTACACACAACTAAAAGCAATCATCGCTATTACTAAAGTGAAGCATAATGCAATTAAGGCGTTTCTTACTCTGAAATTCTCTACTCATGTTAATCAGGGCCACAGAATCCCAGGTACTTACAGCTCTTTAAGATTCTTCATCTTCACAAAGGCATCGAACTGGACAGATCTGATTGCGTTCTCTCCAAGGTTCCTGCAAAAGAACATTCTTTACTTATGCAAAGAAACTGCAGGTACCCAACTCAGCCATGTGTTTGAGCCCGGAGGCTCAGGGATTTTTCAGGACAGCCCTCATTTTGCCAATGAACCACAGGTACTAGCCAGACCCCCCTGTCCTGTCCTAATTCCACTGTGAGTGGCTATCATTTCACATCTGTTGACACAAGCACATGGAATAACTTTGGAACCAAAGCCAGCCCTAAGGGCAGCATCAAAGCTAAGTCGGAGCTTGCTCAGCAAAAGTCAGGTAAACCCTTCCCTGAGAATCAAGGTCAAACTTGATTCAAAGACCAAATAAACTAGGAACCAAGTACTAGAGGCATGCACCCCCGATGGCTCCATCCTCTTCCTCCCAGGCTCTCAGAGGCGACCACAGCAGGAGGAAACCTCCCAGCTAAGCCCAGCATGGCCTCAACACTGTTAAGGTTGAGGTATCAGCCTGGGTCAGGATTAAGCACCTTCGTGGAAGTGACGAGGAGACCAGGGACCTATGAAGGAGCCGGAGCAGTGGCGAGGCAGGGCAGGAGGAGGGAGGAGGGTATTTATCCAAATACCAATTGCATTAACTGGGAGCTCACCAACCGGCCATATGTTCTGTAACTGTTCCTGGCATGGGCAGAATAAAGGCCAAAGTTGAAGCTGACTTATAATGAGAAGGAAGCAGCTGGCGTTTCCAAATAGGCTGTTTCTCAGTTTACAAAGATGCGATTAAATTGCTAGCAGACTTCCCCGGCAGCCGCATTTGGCAGGCCTGCGGGTCAGGGAAGGTCTGGCAAGATACTCACAGGTGCTCCAGGCCTTCCAGCCCCGAGAATGCTCTCTTAGCCACGGACTTGATCTTGTTTCCAAACAGAGTTCTGCAGTTTCCAAACATCCAGAAACAGGAGGGAAAAAACCCCCAAAAAACAGGAGCAGGGGGAGAGACAAGGGAGGGTTGGGAGAAAGAGAACACACAATTAGGGTGGTGCTATCTGATAAGTCTGTCCAGTGACAGGCAGGGGGAAATCCGACCTGTGCTGAGATTACGGGTCTGTAGTATGCAGGCCTTCCCTCTTCTGAAATGAAATACTTTCATCTTTATTAGAAGTTAACAGTGATGACAGGCTGGAATTGCATGCGCCATCTCACCTAAAAAGGCCCCTTGCGACGTTAAGTGGAAACCACCTTGTCTCGCAGGGGCTGTCTCTCTCCAAGGACCACCCAAGGGTTGGGGGGTGAAGTTTAGTGATGGCCTCATGGGAGAGAGGACTGATCAGTGTTTCAGGGAGAGGGAGAAGAGTCAGAGAAGGCAACGAAAACCCTGGAACTAAAAACTACCACCCACTTCTGGAAACTACATTCTGGGGATAAAGGTTCCCAAAGGGGGCAAGAAGAGGGCAGGAAAACAGGCGTCCATCGGGATGGCTCCCCAGCTCTTTGCACCTGAGGCACACCCTGGCACAAGGACGCAGCCACAGTGCGCTGCATCCCCGCCCACGAGAAGGCTCCTCGGCCTGCAGGGCATGCCACAGTGCTTTGGCCTCTTAAGCAAGAGCCCAGGTTTTAAATGATGCCAATGGGGCCGAAGTTCATTAAGTCCCAGACAGACAGGTCTTCAAAGGTCAACCTCCAAGGCTGTCTAATGCTTGTACCCCTGGTCTGCCTACTCATGAGAAGGGGCTCCTGCTTCCAGGCAACTGCAATCACAACCTTAGCAGTAACTGTTAAGAGTTTTCTCAGCAACCAAAATCTGGCCCCCTGCAATACACATGGGAGAAGGGAATGCTTCTTCCGTGGTCTGTGTAATCCACAGGAAAGTCTGTGGGGGAGGACACCTAGAGCATGCTAGACATTGGGAATGAAAAGAATCAAGATTCCAGTTTTCCCTCCTCATTATCAGATACTCTGATGAGAGCCCACCAAGGCAGTTCCTCTAACTCCTGTTGGCACAGGAAGCTGCCTGCCAGCAAACACCCATGGGGTAACGCTGACAGACATGTGGGCTCTTCAATTTAGTCCACCCAGGATCATCTATAGGGTTTGTTAAGAACGTGGGCTGCTGGGAGCCAATTCCTGGGAAGTCACAGAATCGCCAGGTCTGGGTTACCAGGGTAGAAAGCCTTTGGAGAAAGCCAGTCTGCTTCTGCCTCTCTCCAGGAGGGGGAATTCCTTGTCTGGGATCCCACCGAGAATCAGGGGAAAGCTCTCCACTACAGCCCAGCTCTACTTCAGACCTGCGTTAAGATCAGGACCCACAAGGGAAAACAGGAAGCAGCAGCCCCTTGCTGACAGGAGGCAGGAAAGGAAATGCGAACCTTGAAGAAAATCAAAGATGGCAGGGCAGCCTGGGCATCACTCGCCACATGGGCCCTGAGCTTCCACCTAATTGCAAAGCACTCTTGGGGCCACCGAGGCAAGTCCCAGGAGGGGGCCTTCAGGAAGACAGGATCACCACGGAACAGACCAGCCAGCACCAGGAGCCACAGAGGAGGCGCCTTCTCAACCTGCTCCCCGGGCACCGCAAGCCCGAGAGGACACTTTTGGGGGCAACCACACCACAGAGGCTTCCTGGTCCCCCCACTTCCTCAGGAACAGACCCCCACCCCTCGCAGGCCCTCATTTCAGCACAGTACCTCTGAGTTCAGCCTTCAGACAAAGCCAGCTCTGTCTCCTGCCCCCGGAGGGGGAAGAGGCACAAAGGCCAAAGACCTCTTTGCTGTCTCTCTCTTGGGGGCAGTCTGCAGGGATGAGAAAACAATCTCATCCTGAAAGAGTTTCCACAACTCTCTCAATCTGAAGCTTTTATTCTAAAACAAGTAAACCAAACACATGGAAACCTGGTGGCCACGTGGACTTGGGCTCCCTCCCACAGACAAGCCGAGCACATAACAGCACGTGGGGCTCTGAGGCCCAAGCAGTCCTCAGAGTGCCGCCAGCTTCCCACTCAGATGCCCCAGGCCGAGTCACCGCGGGCTCCAGGTCCGAGTAAAACGTATTGAACTGTTTAGTGAAATCACCCGTAAATGAGATCCAGGAAAAAGCTGTGCTTTATTTCGTCCATTAAATATTAGTCACATTGACCTCTTTTACAATGAGGGCAGGCTGTTATTTCTAATGGTGACAATAGCAATAAAACAAATTCTCAATTATGCAGGGGCTAATCATTCTGTTGGTGGATTAAAACAGGTTCTGGCATTCTCCCCTTGGACACCTGGGGCTGGGGGCTGGGGCTCAAGCTGCCAGACTGTGACGGTTCTAATGAAGGCTGCTGTGTGGAGAGAGGAGAGATGGACTATGGGCCAGGAGGATGTCGCTCTGTCCACACAACAGTGGGCAGCTCAGACTTGGCTGCACCTGATCCAGGGCTCCCACAGAAGGGACAGCGGGCCTCATCTCCCCAACGCCACCGGCTCGGAGCTGACAGTGACCCCAGGAAGTCATCTCTCAAGTCCTCTCAGCATCTCCTGGGCAGCCCAGCCAAGTGCTCTCGGAAGCCTCTCAGCTCTTGCTAAAGCAGCCCTGCAGCCATGGGAGGAGGGCTAAGGGTGTCCTTGGATGGACTGGAAGTAGCCGTGCATGTACACCCTCCTTTCCCGTCCCCACCCCTTGACAATGAACACCCCTCTGTGGGGCCCCTCACTCTGTGAAGATTTGGGGGGCAATCTTCCCCTGGCTGGAGGGGGCACCTCCCTGGGCCCACTCCACCTTGCAGGAATCGAGAGGCTTGGTCTCATAATCCAATTCTGCATATTGCCTCCCAACCCTCCCCTTCACACATGCACCCCTGTGTAATTCCACACCCCCCCCCCCCCCGAGGAATGCCGTGGAGCGACCTGGAGCCGTGGGGCGGGCACTGCATCACCCGTCATACACTAGCGACCAGCTGCTCCTCTCTGCCACTCATTTGTGCTCCAGAAACTCTCCCTTCCCTCCTTACGTGCTGTGACACTGTGCGGGTCCCCAGCAGGCGTTCCACACACATTATGAAAGGGGGGCTGTGGGTAGGTGAGTATAATCATCACGGGCAAACTAGCAAGAAAGGAACTCGCTCGGGTCTAGGAACATTCTCGCCTTGCCAGGAAGCTCCAGTGTGAAGAAGTATCAAAAATGGCTGTGTTCAGCAGCTGGAAAAATTAAGGGCAGGCAACATCCACTCAATCTTCACAGGAGGAAGCCTTTTATGGCTATACTGCTCACTTGTTCCTTGCTCGGAAAACGTTTTAATTTAGGCCTGGCCTTCTGCATGGCGGGAAGGACCCCAGGTTCCTGAGTAACTGAGTGAAGGCCAGAGAGCATCTCCCTTCCCATTCTCAGGTAGATCCCTAACACCATCCCTCAAGGGCTTCAAAGGCAAACCCACACCAGGTCAAAGGGACTCAGGGCACTGACTGCAGCCCCACAGGATGAATGAGTTAATGACACGACACGAGAGCCCTTCTCTATGCCAACATGCTCCCCACTTCTAATGGATCCTAACAGACTTGCCACCAGGCCACACAAATGGGGCAGTGTGGTGTCATGGCCACGTCTCCCAGCCACACCGTGCAAGGGAGCTTCCAGGCAGTGCTCTGAGGAGGCCGAGTGGGGAGAAGATCAGAACAGCACTGGATCCTTCCTTCCTTCCTTCAACAAACCTCTACTCAACACCTTCCACACACAGTGGTTTTTATCCAGAGCTGTGCATCTGGATCCCGGGAGAGTATTTTAATGTGGAAGATTCCACACACCATCACAGGCAGACAAAAGAGCGTCATGATCCCGAAGTGCCTGGCACACAGCTGCAACCACCATCCATTCGTGGCCATCCAACCTCATCTCCACCTCTACCCGCTTCCCGTTCCCCAGCCTGGCCGGCCGATGGGGGATCCAAATCACAGGCATCGTATCGTTTTCTCTGTTTATCCAAGAAGAAGAGGATGCTTTTTTTTCTTTTGCAATATAACCACGATACCAACCCACCTAAATAACTACACATATTTAATTAGATTAAGGAATTATTTTATTGTCCCAACCTCCCTCAACTGTGTGCACCTCTCTGTTTTTTTGGAAGCATGTACAGAGCCTCCAGCCCCAGGATTCTGATCAGTGAGGCCGGGTGGGAGGAGGCTGGAAACTCTGTATTTTAACAAGTTCTCTGGAGTCTCAGGACCAGGTCAGTGTGGAGCCCACTGCTTTCAGGGAACCTGAAAGACTCCTTGATGCAAAGAACAACAAAAAATTTGGCTGTTTTCATGTCGGTCATGAATTAAGGGGGAGAGAAGATTCGACAGACCCTCCAAACGCCAGGTCTTCAGCCCTAAAGAAACCAACACCCAGGGCAGTGATGAGACCGCTGGCCAGAGAGAAGCTGGGACGTTTCCCGCTCTCTTACTCAGATTTTTCTTCCCAAACAAAAGAAGATAAATGCGAGCCGCCTCTCCTCAGGCTGGGCCCAAAACAAAGGAGGCATGGGGGGAGCTACAGAAGCACCTTCCCGAGCTCGTGCTCCACAGAACTTCAAACGCTGAGATACTCACAGCTTGCTGAGGCTGTCGAGCCCTGTAAAAGCACCACTGGTGTCCTCTATTGTGCCCGAAATCTCGTTATGGTCCAGATCCCTGGGGAGAAGACAGAAAGAAAGCTCACCATCCAGTCTGAGTTCTCAACTCATTCTTCAGCATGAAGTGGGAGAACAGACTGACACCCAATCTGCCACCTTGAAGCTCAAAACATCTCAGTGTATCCTAGATGCCCAGCCACGACGTACAGTTAAGAAAAGCGTGACCACTGAACCACGGGAAGCCCAGTTCTGCACCCCCTGTGGTGTGGCCTTTCTCAGCCTTCTCACAAAGCTGACACATGCCTCAAACAAGCAGCTTCCCTGGCTCCGTTTGCTGCTCACCAGTAGGCTAAGCCCAAGCCCCAGGGAGGGAGGGGGTGCAGACAGTACCGGGAAAGCCTGGTTTGTATTCTGCCCCCAAAGAGTGGACATCTGGCTGGGGGCACTGAGAATCAGCCCAAAAGGTTCCTTAAGGTTCCCGTCTGTGGTCACACCAACCAGAGTCCCTTTCCCGGACTTGACTGAGAAACGAAAGGCATGTGGAGGAAAGGGATGGCGAAGAAAGAGGCTCTGGCACAGGGCCCTTCCAGGGACCACCTCCATGCTGGCAAGTGGGTTTGGAGCCCCGAGCCCCCATCTCCTCACGGGGCCTGCACAGGCGCTGACTCTGAGCCAGGGACGACATCTGGGTGCTGAGTCAGACTTATGACCCACTTGCCAGGATGGGAGGATGAGGCCAACTTTTCAGGCCAGTCTCCTCCAACAATGCAAATCACAAGGCCGATGACTCAGCTTCCTCCCGCAGCTTCCAAGGGCAGGCCACAGTGCCAGGCGAGACATCCCACCTGGCGACCTGGCCCCCATCTGCCACTCGGTCAGCCCTCTCCAGCTTTCCACAAGCATCTCGCTTCCTACACCTCCCTCTCCTGAGCCCTTGCAGATGTGGCCAGGAACAGAAAAGGATGCTGCGCTTGGCTCCCATGAGGGCCTTCAGAAGGAATCGACATTGCCAGTAGGGAGGGGAGCTCTGACTGCAGAGTGAAATGCTTGCTCTGACCTTTATTTTATAGCAGGAAGCTCAAAGAGCCGAGATTCTGCTGCTGGAAGGGACTTCTCCTTTCAATGTGTTCCTCCCTATTATCTTCATACTGAAGAACTGGGGACCCAGGGCTGCAGCTTTGTGTGCCTGCCTCCCTGCTCCTAGCCCTGGCTGCCAAAGTTTTTCTCCTCCTTCTGGCACACTCAGTCTGAATGTTCCCAGCCTTGTTATTCAGGCCCTGCAACGGCTCCAAGGCTAACCTTGGCTTGAATAGCCTGGTGTCTGGCTCTTTCACACTCGCCAACAATGGCTCAGCATCAAAGCCCCCTTTGCCCTCTCCACAAGGTGCAAGTGCAGAGGCTTCCTCCCCGTGACACTGGGACCACCCGTCTCTCTGCAGCGGGGCACGCCTGGGAAGGAGGTCTCGAACCCCCTACCACTGCTTGGTGGAAACCACACGCCCCTCTTTGGGGGCTTTATGCCGATAGTTGCCTGGAAGTTCTCTGACGCCAACATGTGAAAAATTTTAAGTTTCAGCAAAGCGTCTTGCAGCAACTTCTCCCAACCCCACCTAACTTAGAGGGAAATGACATTATTGCCTCCATTTTGTTAAACGACTCCCACTGAGGCTCCAGCAAGGACAGAGGATTCCCTAATTACCCCTCTCTTGGACACAGGGTATGCTGATGAAGTTCAATGCTAGCCCTGAGAGATGAGCCTCAGTATTCCTTTGGCTCAGATAAAAAACACTTGGGACTTAACAATGGAAGTCACAGCGGGAAGGCTCAAGATTGGAAAGACTGACCCCTCGGCTGCCGTCCTGGAGGCTGCGCCAGCACTCGGCCCGGGGAAGCTTTTCCCAACAAGTCCGCTAAGCGCACCGTGGGAATTACCACTCCAGTAACAACAACTTTTTTGAGTCATCATCACTCTATAGGCACCATCCTGGGGGGAATGAGAGAGATTTTTCTGCTCAGTCAATTTTTCAGTTGATCATACGAAAAGTCTGAGACTCTGCTAAGAGATCAGCTTTGGATCCAATTCTGACTCGAAGCCAGTGAGAAGGGAATTCAGCAAAGCAGTTGGTTGGCTCTGCTCTCCCAGCTGGGGACCCCTTCATTCTGTCAGCCTCACAGTGAAAGACGTACAAGACGCGCAGGTTTTTGAGTCCCCTGAAGGCGCCTTCCGCGATGTGGCTGATGGAATTGTGGCTGAGGCGCAGGACGCTCAAGCTACTCAGGTCGGCCAGGCTCTCCTCATCCAGCCGAGTGAGGTTGTTGAAGGACAGAATCCTGAGGAAGGGGAGGGGAAACCAACGTCACCATCAGGTCACAGGCGGTTGCCCGACTCTCTCCTGAACACTGAGCCACGGTCAGCAGGGCCTCAGCGGGACAGGACACTCACAGAGCCACAAGAATCCCGAGGCCAAAAGTGGTCGTGCAGCTAGAAACCCATCAGGGCCCGACACCCCGAGAGTTTGACTCCTCTGGAATGCTCGTGGAGGTCATGGTGACCAGGAAGTCTATTTAACTGTGAGGACTGCACGAGGTCATACGGCACAAGGACCCTCAGGCTCCAACCTCTTCATGCTGGTGTCCATGGCTGGTCCCGCTTCAGGCTATGAAAGGCCTCTCACAACAGCAGCCTGAGACTCTGGACAGGACCCCAGCAGGTTCTGACAGTGAGCGAGGGAGCCCAGTTAGACTCCCGACATCGGCCAGCAGAGGGCACCACGAGCCACTGCCTGGAACAAGCCTGCCTCCCAGAATGTCACGCCTTACCTGGGCAGTACCCGAGGGCCTGGAGTCTCAGGTCTGGGCTTCCTTGCCCCCACCCAAGCCAGCCTCTTCACATGATCCCCCTACTGTAAGCAGGACAGGGAACACGCCCCCAAATCATACGCCTTCCCTGAGTGTCAGAATCAAACCTTCCTTCCTCCCAGCACGCCTCTGAACCTCTGACACAGCATGGCCCTGGGTTGGTTACTTGGCATATTAGTCATCTATCGTTGAAAAATCGGAAATTTGGGATGGGGCAGGAAGGAGGAAAATAAATTCGGAGAAGACCAATGCGTTTTTAAAGGCAGCAGGGAGTAACATTCTTTCCCTCCTGGAGAAATAAGTCATGGTGTCTGTCAGTCACAGAGACCTGGCAGGAGATCAAAATTACATCCTCACCTGCAATTAAAGAATTGAGCTTAAAGGAGGGGTGGGAAACACACTCTGGAAAGCAATCCTAAACCTGGCTCTGAGGTTATCCGGAGTCGGGCAAACTGCTAGGCTGCTGAAGGCACACTTCTGTGACCTTCTCTGCCCCTTCTAAAGGGCACAGAAGACAGCGCCCCACTGCCCACCTGCCAGAGAGGGGCACAGGAGTGTGCCCTTCACCACTGCCTCCACTCCAGGGGCTCACACCCGCTCCGGCGACTCAGAGGACTGCCCCTCCCCTTAGCAATCACACTGGCTCAGTCCTGGGGAACCAAGAAGACCTCTCTTGCTTCCCCACAGCTCTCAGGCCAGAACCACAGAAAACCATGGGTCCTGGGGGGTTCCTGAGTGGGGTCAGAGCCTGAGCAAAGAGCATGTCAGAAGCCCTCCAATACCAGGAGACAATACTGTGCAAGTGCACTGCCCTGGAGGGTCAGGAAGCTAAATCCAAAGGGTTCACACTAACACACACGCACACACAAAACCCAAGGAAAGGGGCAGGACTACTGATTTTTGCATTAGATAAAGATGGATTCACTGAAATATAAACTCTAGGTCAGTGTATGGTGGGGGTCGGGGGAGAGGGGAGGAGAGGGAGAACATGGAAGAACAGATAAAAACACCGGCTGCAAGACTCAACGTTGAGTTTAAACGTCCCCTAAGCGAGCCTGGTGAGGTCAAGAGGGAGACAGGGGGGACAGAGGCTTGGCGCTCTTAACAATCGTTCACTCCAGTGGGTGAATCTTTCCCTACCGTCAAGCCTAGGCAAAAAGAAAACCCACAAAAATTCCTCTGAAAAAAAATAAAGAAACATAGTGGACTAAACTAGAATTGAGAAACCTTGAGCATATTAAACAGAAATAACATGGTGAGGATCTACTTTCTTCCTCCAGAACAACCAATCTTCTGGACATGGGATAGAGACAAAGGGTCATGGATATGCCTCCCGAGTCCCTGGCAATGCTTTCATTATCCGTGACCCACCCTGATGTGGCAGGACAGCCCAGACCTAGCCCTTTACCACCCAGGAGAGAGTCTGTCACTACTGGTGTCAGCAACCGTGGGCACCGGCTCAGGAGACCCCAGCCTGGGAGCCCCGTCTGGGGACCTCTTTAAGGGAAGTGTAAGCACACGTCCACATCTGCACAGGAGCCTCGCTACCAGGCCCCGGGCATGCACGGCGGGGAAAGAGGAGGAGGCAAATGCCCGGACAACGCGGCCAAGGGAAGGAAGGCGGAAACTACGAGGACATATAAATTCTCCCACTGTCAGTATGTTACTGTCTCTCGGATTTGCTGTCCTTTCTGTGTTTGAGCCCAAATAACCCCTTTTACTAAAAAAGTGCATGCTACTTGGTGTAGCCATTAATGTACAGTCGCTCTCAGAAGAGCTGCAAAGAGAACACTTCCACAGGCTGCCCCTCTACAACAGAGCACTCTATCTCGGGAACTTTCTCCAAGACCAACAGGGCCCTGGGGGTAAAGGCTCCCTGCAGGGACCTAGGGCTACTGCTGCAGCCCCTGCTAATCTGAATGCAGAGAGGAGATCAGGGAGCAGCCAAGCTCAGATCACTGAGGTCTGCTGGGCCACGGGGTCTGCCTGGCTGGGCTCTGCTTCCCTCCCCACCAGGCCACTGCCTCTGAGCTGTGGAAGGCGCCAGGCCTGCAGCTCCCCGGGCCCTGGAGTATTCACCG
The DNA here is from genome assembly GCF_057802395.1 of Ceratotherium simum simum. Taxonomy (NCBI): domain Eukaryota; kingdom Metazoa; phylum Chordata; class Mammalia; order Perissodactyla; family Rhinocerotidae; genus Ceratotherium; species Ceratotherium simum. Next base: position 65,671,292 of record NC_141904.1, read on the forward strand.
ACAGGCAGGACACTTACAACTCGTGCAGCTTCTGGCAGAAGCTCCAGCCGTCGCGGGTGATGCGCGAGATGGAGTTGTTGCTGAGGTGGAGCTGGTGCAGGGCCGTGAGGCCGTAGAGCGAGCCGCTGTTCACTTCCACCAGGCTGTTGTACTCCAGGTGCCTGCAATGAGAGCCCACGCACGGTGAGGACGGCCTTTCCCCGACGTGCTCATTCACTCACTGATGGACAGCAGAGGAGCGGCTACTCTGCATCTGACACTGGTCGGCACAGAGGACCTAACAGCAGCGCGCGAGAGAACTGCGGGGTGTGCGTGTGCCCATGCGTGTGTGCGCCTGTGGAGGGGGGGGAGAAGACAGGCAAACCCACACGGATGATGTACCAGGCAGACTGAGAGAGTTCAGAGGACAAGGGGACGCTTCCTAGAAGCGACCTTCTTAGCTGAGTACAAGTGAACCAGGCACACGAATGGGCAGACGAGTTCCAAGCAGAGGGCAAAGCCCATTAAAGGCAGAGAAAGAAGAGAGAGTAGACGGGAGCTCTCATTATTATTTCCATCTTACAGGCGAGGAAACTGAGGCTGAGAGAAGCTAAGTAACTTGTCTCAGATGCCACAGCTTAGCAAGTAGTGAGGGGCCAGAATTCAAAGCCAGGTCTGGCTAACCAAGCCTGGGCTCTAGACCACAGTGCCAAGAGACACGGCCTTAGCCCCGGGGTCAGACTACTTGGATTTAAATCCCAGTTTTGCCACTTTGCTGGTTGAATGAGCCTGAACATCTATAAAATAGAGATATCCAAGAAGGATCGACTCCATAGGGCTGTTGTGAGAAGGAAACAGCGCATGCCAGAACTTCAGCAGTTCTGAGAATTTAGCTCCCACCACGTTCATTAAGCGAGGACGTTATGACCCTGCTTCTCGACCCTGCACACCCTAGCCAAGGACGACTCCACCCCACAGCACTGGCCTCTTGGACAAATGCTGTTCCACGTTCAGTATCCCAAGGGCTTTGGGCAACCAGATTTTGCTTATATCTATCTTTCTGCCTCTGCTCAAAAGGTGAGAATGTAGTTTATAATAATTCCTAAGGCAACTCATGGCCCTCAATTTATAGGAATTCGTTCAACGTAAAACCAAATGGTATGTGCTAACTCCATTTTCTTCTGAGAATTCTCTTTTAATCTCAGTCTACCTGGATTTCAAAGTCCAAAATGACAGTTTTAGGGATGTCAAGTAAGTGTTCTTGAACGCGTAAGAACAGAGGTACAGCCATCAAAGGTGGACAGGAGAGCAAGCAGCAGTGTCAGTGGCCTCATTTTACAGTGTGTGGGGGGAAGGGTGGTTATCGAGCGACTTTTTTTTTTTTTTTAATTTTTATTTATTTATTTTTCCCCCAAAGCCCCAGTAGATAGTTGTATGTCATAGCTGCACATCCTTCTAGTTGCTGTATGTGGGATGCGGCCTCAGCATGGCCGGAGAAGCGGTGCATCGGTGCACTCCCGGGATCCGAACCTGGGCCGCCAGCAGTGGAGCCCGAGCACCCAACCGCCAAGCCACGGGGACGGCCCGAGAGACGCTTTTGATAATGAGGATGGCACAGAGTTGAGGGAACTAGATCTAGGGTTTTTGTTTCAGTTATAAAATAACCAATAAAGGATATGAACATAGTGACAGAACTTGTAGAGACTGGGAGGGAGCAGGCAGTGGAGGGGGAGGGTGTCTTGAGCAAGTTCAATCCTTGACCATAAGGCAAGAAACCTCAAGTTAACAAACCAACACAGTGGTATAAGTGCATTAACTTGGAAGTAACCACCAGCAAAACTAAAAGCAGAAAAAAACAGAGAAATGATGAGAAGGGACTGCCCCTTGGGAGTCGAACTGGGGGAAAGAGTGAATGGGGCTGGGGGTGGGGCAATGACTATTTGCTTTACTCTGACTTTACTCAACTATGAGGAATATGTTACTTTTGATTAAAAATAAACAAATTTAAATGTTTCAAAATTGAAGGTCAGTAACTGCCTTGCTGCCCTTTTCTGTAAGCTTTTTGATGGTTGTTTGACGTTACTCTGGCAGGCGAGCAAGTTCTGCGATTGTGCACATCTGGCTGGAGAGAGTGCTCCCTTGATAAAAGTGGAACATCTGCACCGAGTGGCTTGATTAGCTCACAAAACATAAATAAATTTCTCAGGATGAACTATGCATTTTCAGCCCACCTGCACATCAAGGCAGACAGTCAACCCAAATCGCGGAGAGAGGGAACTTCCTGTAGCGAGTGGGAGAGGGGAGAGGATGTGGGAAGGGAGCCTGCTCCGAGGTCCCACTGTTCACTAAGGAAGTGGGGGTGGGGGTGGAAGGGGAGGAAAGAGAAAGAGAAGCCCGGAAAAATGGCTCCCTCTTCTATCTTCATCCACAAACTCACTTGACCGAATCCACGAAAACTTCCCCCAAGAGATGTTCCTAACCCGAGAGGAAAACACCCTTAGATTTGGCAAAGTCCCCAAAGGCACTGAGTTGGGCCCAGCTGAAGTCTCAAAGGGCAGGGGGCTGGGGCCAGCTGAAGTCCTAACAAGTCTTCAGGGCAGGGGCTGAATGAACAATGCATGTGTCATACAAACAGACCACTGGCGAGTCCTTGGAGCGGAGCAAAGCCAGGGCCCCACCCCGCGCCCAGCCCCAAACTCACAGCACGTGCATCTTGGACAGCCCCCAGAAGGCTCCGTCTGTCAGCTTGCTGATGTTGTTTCGCTGAAGCTTCAGCACCTCCAAACTGTCGAGCCCCTGGAACGTCAGGCCCTCGATCAGCCGAATCCGATTCCGATTGAGATCCCTAAAGAGATGCAGCCAGCGGGTTCAGAGTGTCACCTACACACGCCCCACCTACAGCCATTCCCACGCAGTCCCAGCTGGGTTTCCGAGCCAGCAGGGAAAATCCCGGGGAGGAGGTCCAGCGAGGCGCGGAAGCATGGTGGAGGCCCACTGCGCATCTCACGGCCACCCCTGCCCGCCATGCCGGCACCGACACTGATGGGCCACTGCTCATGAACGAGAGGAGGGCTCTGAATGAGTGAGTGCTCCTGCTTCCTCCCTGAATATCCATGACTCTGCAGTGAGGAGGTGGGTATGACTCAGGATGTGAACGTCTTAGGTGAGCTGTCTCTTAGCTCAGCAACAGAAATCCACACCAGATGTCTCAACCCAGGACAGATCTAACCACTGGCTCTCAAATGGCAATGACACTTCCCACTGGAGGCGTTAACAGGATCTCTATTTCTGGAGAGAAGTTACTGCGTGTGGGGAGGGAGGGATCTAGACACACCACGAAGCACACACATTTGGCTTCTAGCCCCAGCATGGTAAACCTCAGTTAACCAAAAGATTTCAGGAATGTGGGTGGGCTGGATCCCTCAGTAACACTGGGGGAAGGAGCAAGGGAGCACAGGGCTAACCAGAAAGCCCTTGGTTTTCCCCAAATACTTCTGCAGTGTCTCATGACCCTGCCCCCATGAAACTTCCTGAGCATCCAGAGACCTGCTCTAGGACTGAAGAGAGCAGGGCCTGCGCGGTGTGTGTGCGCACGTGTGAACACAGGCAGTGAGAGCACTGGGGCACACCCCATCCTGCTGCCAAATCTGGCCCTGAACAATTGTTTTGTTCTCTTTAAACCCAATCTCCACTATTGGCTTATTTTCCTGAGATACACTCTTCTGCCACAAAGAGGACACAGAAAAAGAAAAACCCAGGGAACAAACAACAGTCAGGTTCTGCTAAATAGAGGTTTCTTGAAGCCAAACCCTGTGCCCTTCTAGGATAGCATTCGGCTTTGGTCATCAAAAAACTAAACAGATAAATCCTTTCTTTAAAAAAAAAAAAAAAATACTAAATCAACTACCTTATAAGATTTAGGAGATGAAGACAATGACCCATCTCCCTCTTACACCTCTGGCTACACTAACTTCCTCTCAAACTGCTCAGGAAGCATTGGACACCATAATGTCCACGGTTCAGATTTTATGGGTACCTTTAAAGAAAACACAGAAGCCTCTAAGATAAATAAGGAACCCAACCCAGACAGCTCTATGTGTTACCCAGGATCAGCTAACCAGCAGGATTCCTCATTTCACTTGGAAAGTGCCAGCAAGGACAAGCATATATATCCTCAGTGGATCTTTTTCGCAGCAACCTGAGGCAGCCCACAGGCACCAGACTCAGCTTCTAATTTGCTTTTATTAGGTGTTGCTATAGGGCCATTAATGATAGTTTATGCAGAGCTTGACTGAGGGGGAGCAAGGAAGGGGTTGCATTTGGTACGAGGTCCGTGGGGAAATTTGGCCTCCATAAAGTTTGGCTAACCTTAATTAAAGTGCAGGTTTCTGTACTCACAGTTGTGTCAGCCTGGGTAACTTGAATGCTTTCACAGGAAGCTGGGTGATCCTGTTTTTGCTCAGGCGAAGCGTTAGCAGCGACCGTGACAGACCATCAAATGCTCCCGACTCCAGGGTGCCGATCCGGTTGCTTGCCAGGTTGCTGGAATGATTCAGGAGAGAAAACATAGCAGTCAGGAGGAGGCCATCCTCATTCTGTGACAGACACCAGACCTGGCCGAGTTTGGAAAATAAGCTAAAACACACCCAGAGGGACAGGTTTCCTTCCAATGAGCTATTTGGCATCCTGAGGCCGTGAAGGCCATCTTCACTCCCAGATGCAGGAGCCAGGGAAACGCCGGTGTCAGGACCGTCCACCTCAGGCCTTGCCAGGGCCTTGTTTCAGCCCAGAGCACACTGTGCTGGTGGCAGTGGGCCACCCCAGGAGGGTGGGAGAGAAAGTCAATTACTCCACCCCCAGCCACTCTCACACACTAGCCCGGCCACATGTCGGGGCCCCCTGTAGGATTCCTTCTTCAACACCCACTACCCAAGGGTCAGGGTTCAAGGTTGGTAAGAAGAGCCCTAAGCAGCAGAAAGTCAACTGCAAGGCTAGGTCAGAGTAGATTTCGTAATTTCGGGAAACAGCATTTAATTCGGAAGTGGGTCTCATTGTATGACTTATGTAATAAATATGTAGAATTGATTCATTTTAATAATTTTAAATGTGTCAAAGAAACACTGTAGTTAAAGAGACAGGCATGGAGTCCCTTCAGAAAACAAGCAATACTTCAATGGGACGTCCACTTTCGGGTTTATGTATGTAAAGGGCACCTCCCCTCAAAATGCACTACAGTAAACAGCTAAAATCTGTGCATTCTGTTGTGTGTAAATTATATCAAGTAATAAAAAGACAAAAAGCAGGGAAAAGTGAGGGACAATATGGTCTTCCTACGAGAAGTTTACCCCCAACACCTCTCCTGCTACCTTCCCCGGACAAATGCTGCTTTTTGTGGCTTAAGCCAAAAGGGAAAAGACCAGAGAGAATTTCCCACCACAGAGAGGGGAAGGGAACAAGGCATTTTACGTCTCTCCATCAGGCAGTGGCCCAGGACAGGGCACATGAGGATTCTTTGCAAATGGGGCTGGACTGTTTGTTCTTAACACTCCAGATTAAAGAACAGTCTGTGTGATGAAGATATGCCGGCCAGTCTCGGCCAAAATAGCAAGTCCCTCCTGCTTTCGCGCAGAGAGAGAAGGTCACTGCAACTCAGCAGTTGGTGGTTTCTTTGTCCCAAGCAAGGAAATGCCAGGTGGCAGCTGGACACCTTTCGAAAGCCCTCACTGGGGCCGATGCTGCCGCACTGGCTTAACAAAGGCCACGCCCTCCCGCTTCCAATTCCGGTGCGTTGATGCAGCCTAAGAAAGAAATCACTCCTCTTCTTGGGGGTCTTAGAAAATCCATGTGCCAAGCCTTGGCCTCCCTGAACAGATAGGTCACAAGGACCCTTAAACCAGCCTCACAACCATCTCCAAAATTACTCAGGAACAGTAACAATGCAGGGAATGAAAACTCACATGTCATGTGAAAATGTCTCTTTAGCCTGGTTTTCAGTTTCTTCCCCAAAGCAACATTTTCCTACCAAAAGGCAGTGGGTTAAATGGGTTTTAACTGTTTTTCCTCCCATCTACCATCCATTGGGTATGAGATGAGGCATGAAAACGGGGAAAAAGTGAAAAAGACCTACAAAGAAATCTAGAAGGTTCTGAGAACCCACAGAATGGAGTAACTGTCTCTTCAATTAAACCAAATGACATGTTTATAAATAGTGCATGGTGCTAGAAAGATAAGACTGACAGGTGAAACCTCGGCAAAGAGGTCTCACTACCCCCGAATCTTTTCTCTATGCTTTACTGAGAGGCCGCCCAGCACATGGGAAAGCCAGCAGGCTTTGCAGCCGAGAGAGATCTGTACTTGAGGGCTAGAATCTCCTCACAAGTGGTGAATCTGTTAAGTTAATACTTAATCTCTCCCCACCTCAACCTCCTCATCCGTCTGTCAAGTCAGAATAATGCTGCTGGATCTGGAAATGCTCTATAAATGGGCAAATAGAAGACAACCGACGGGGGTCCCCTGCCCTCGGGCCTGCTGAGGGAAGCCAAAGGTGTGGCCCGCCCCCACCAACTCAGCCAGGCCAGAGCCGAGAAGAGAAGGAAGCGTCCTCCAAGTGTAGACCTGGGTGCTGACAGCAGAGCCCAGGCACTTACAGCTCCTTTACGTGCAGCCCATGCGGGAAGCAGGCGCTCCGGATCTCTGTGATGTTGTTGGAGCTCAGATCCAGCACTTCCAAGGAGAGGTAAGCCTTCAGCTGACTCCCCTCCACACCGCGAATCTTATTGTGTTGCCTGAAACACACGAAGGGAAGTGCCTTGAGCATGTCTTTTTGCAAAGAAACTATTATTTTCCCCGTGCTTTTTCTCCTAGCTGTTTTGCTCTTTCAGAAAATTACAAATGCAGTGACAATCTTAAAATGACACGTCCCATTCTTCTTTCCATCAAGTCATTACCTGCTGGCTGGGTGCTAATCAGAATAGCGAATTCTGTTAGCGACAGGTTTGCCCGACCACGTTCTAAGCGTTGGCTGCTCTGCCCAAGGACAACAACACGGGGTGGTATTTCAGACCGTGCAGAGAGCAGCGGGACCAGACCTCAGAACTCACTGATGCTCTTCCCATAAGGATGTGCCCGGTGCAACCAGCCAGCTCCTAACGTGGCTCTCATCTCGAATCTTCAGAACCTCGTCCACCCCATCACTTACAAGACTGCAGGCACCGGAGCCCAGAGTTCAGTTTAATCCAACTTAACGCATCATTACGCACCTCACATTTCACCCACACCTACCACGTACCAGGCATGGAGACAGGCACAAGGGATTAAAAAAAAAAAAAAGATGAGGAAGTCCTGACAACCTAACAAGGGAAACGAGAGCTTGGTGCTGAGTCTAACCGATTCTCCTGAGCCTCCTGACTCCATCCTCTTGGCACCTTTGTTCCTCAGTTTCCTTGTCTGGAAGATGGTGCCATGCCCCCTCATTTCACGGATATGGATGATCCAAACTGACACCACACTTAAGCATCTGGCACGCGAACGTAAGTGTTCCGAGTATTCACCCCCACTCCAAAAAAGGCATTTTACCATGAGGATTTATTTGTACCTTTAACCCTCCTTCTGAAAACCCACAGTCTAACCAACCATCCAATATTTATTGATCAGGAGAAAGACAACAAATGTAACCAAGGCTGGGGAACGGGCCGTCCCCTTGTGGGTTTGGTTCTGCCTGGCAGGTTCAAATCCCCACAGCCCTAATCCCAATATTCAGAGATTTGAGAACCTGCTGGGTGGTAGCGCTGGGCCTCTGGGTTCCAGGCACTCACTCGGGCCAGTTTCTGAGTAAACAGTGTCAGGGGCTCTGGCCAATCAAAGCATTCTTGAACACAACACAAGTAAGCCAGGCCTCGCTTACCAAGTGGCATCTCTTTTAAACAAACACTTGACCAAATCAGTTCCAACAGGCATAAACAAGGCCCTCTTTCCCAGAAGCTCTGGGGCTTCTCGCTGACTCTTTTGTTTTTTTTCACAACTCTCCCAGGCCCTGAACCCAAGAATCCATTTACAAGGGCACAACTCCACACGCAGCGAATCTCCCTAGAATGGAAGACCGCTTTTCCCTTCCCGTCCCCTCCCCGCCCCCCAAAGCTACTTCCTTTGAGTTCTTTATTAAGTTCTTAATAAAGATAGTCTCTCCAGTTTTCTGACTCCAAAAGCAAGAAAGGAAAAAAGAAAAGAAAAGAAAATCTTTATTATGTAAAGTATGGGAAAAAAAGAACAAGAAATAAAGGCCTCAGAGCTGAGCCTTCTCCAGGAACTCTGAATGCAGTGCCAGGGAGCCAGGAGAAGAGGGTCTAAAAGAAGGGAGGGGTGCCATGGGCCCAAAGTTGCACAAAGAGGGACCGCGCACATTTGAAGGGGCGACAGGACAGCTGCGAGACCCCCACACTTCTCCCACCGCCCCGCGTCTGTCTCCTCTTGTCTTTCGTCTTGCACTTTTCTTCTTCTTTCTCGTCTGTCCGTTTATTCACTGAATCAAACACGTCTGGGCCCCCGCGCTGTGCCAGGCCCACTCTGTGATGAAGACAGGTCTCTTTCACATGCTGGAAAGAGTTCCCCATTTAGCAGAGGAGGCAGCCATGGAGATGAGTGACAACGGAGCGTGGGAGTGAGGGTTACAGAAGTAGGTTGGATGAAATGTGCGGGGAGCGAGAGGGTGCAGTGTTGAATTCTGCCGTGAAGAGGTCACTGGGGCCAGTTCCAAAGGGCAGGATGCTGATGCTGGGAGGAGACAGGCAGGGCAGAGGCTGGGATTAGGTCACGGAGCCGGGAGGGCAGGTGGGACCACGTCAGGAAACGCCCCACAGGCCGAGCTCAGAAGTAGGGAGTCTGTGTCCCAGTGGTCCAGGTGAGAGATGGCAGCAATGGACAGACACAAGAATGAGAGAGGGGCCCACAGGATCTGGAGATGACAGCTGGGGGTGCATCGAATGGTGATCCTAAATTTTCTAGCTTGCAAACGTTAAGATAACCAGGTTAGTAGGCTACTGGCTACACCTTCCACCCTTGCCCACTTATGGCCTCTTCCCAACCCAGGAGCCAGAGAGATCCTGTTAAGACATCCCACAGAATGGGAGAAAATATTTGCAAATCATCTATCTGGTAAAGGGTTAATAGCCAGAATATATAAAGAACTCCTATAGCTCAACAACCAAAAACCCCAAACAACCTGATTAAAAAATGGGCAAACAACTTGAACAACTGCTTCTCCAAAGAAGATATACAAATGGCCAATAAACACATGAAAAGATGCTCAACATCACTATTCATTAGGGAAAAGCAATGAGATACCACCTCACCCCCATAGGATGGCCACTATTAAAAAAACCAGAAATAAGAAGTGTGGGTGAGGATGTGGAGAAACTGGAACCCTAGCGCAGCTGCTGAAGAAAATGGAATAAAACAGAATTACCATATGATCCAGCCGCCCTACTTCTGGGATATATCCAAAAGAATTGAAAGCAGATCTCAAAGAGATATCTGTATACCCATGTTTATAGCAGCATTATTCACAACAGCCAAAAGGTGAGGCAACCCAAGTGTGCACCAATGGAAGGACGGATAAACACAACGTGGTGTACACATACAACGGACTATTATTCAGCCTTAAAAAGGAAATTCTGACACATGCCGTAACACAGATGACTCTCGAGTACATTACACTAGGTGAAAAAGGCCAGACACAAGAAAGACAAATACTGTGTGATCCCACTTCCACGAGGTGTCGAGAGCAGTCAGATACATCAACAGCAAGTTGAGTGGTGGTTGCTGGGGCTGGCGGGAGGCAGGAACGGGGAGTTCATCAGTGGGTATGGAATTTTAGTTTTGCAAGATGGAAGCAGCTCTGGAGATGGGTTGCATGACACGAGTATATTGAACACTACTGAACTGTACACTTAAAAAATGATTAAGGGGCCGGCCCAGTGGCACAGAGGTTAAGTTTGCGCACTCTGCTTGGGCGGCCCGGGGTTCATAGGTTTGGGTCGCAGGTGCAGACCTACGCACCACTCGTCAAGCCATGCTGTGGCGGCGTCCCACATAGAAAATAGAGGAAGATGGGCACAGATGTTAGTTCAGGGCTAATCTTCCTCAGCAAAAAGAGGAAGATGGGCAAGGGATGTTACTCAGGGCCAATCTTCCTCACACAGACACACACACAAAAAAGATTAAGATGGTAAATTTTATGTTATGTGTATTTTAACAAAATTTAAAAACAAAACAAAGCAAAAAAGTCAGTTCACGGGACTCCTTTGCCTAAAACTCAAACGGTGGCTCTCGTGTCTCACATAAGACTAAGTCCTCACGGTGGCCTCCAAGGCCCAGGTGCTCTGCTGCACGCCCGCCCTACAGCCTCACTTCCTCCTCCTCCGCCTCACACGCCCTGCTCAGGCCCTCAGACGTGCCCGCAGACTCCTGCTCAGGACCTGTGCACCCGCCTTTGCCACTGCTCGGAATGCTCTTCCCCCTGAGATCCCTACTTCCTTCCCATCTTTATTCACATGTCGCCTTCTCAATGAGGCTTCCCTGGTCACACTCCCTAAAACCACAAGCTCCTTCTCTCTCACAGACACACACGCGCCCACGCGCCCACACACACACACACACACACACACACACACACACACACTTTCCACTCCCTGGCCTGCTTTATTTTTCTCAATAGCTCTAATTATCATCTAATATACCCAATATTTTGCTTATTTCTAGTTTAACATCTTCTCTCCCACCTGGTTGTGGCTCCATGAAGGCAGAGATGTTTGTCTGTTGTGTCCACTGCTGTGTCTCCAGCCAATGGAGCAGTGTGAGCCACATACAGGTGCTCGATAAATATTTTTGAATGAATCACAAAGAATAAATATAGGTTAAATTCAGAAGAACTGAAGCTGGACACAGATATGGGACTCACTAGCATTTAAGCAGAAGACCATTCAAGCAGATGAGTTCCATGAGGGAATGCAAAGGAAAGATGAGTCTGGCAAGTGCCTCGTGGCAGCACTGCCAGACACAAACGACTGAACCCACAGTGGCTCCAGAGGTCCCTGGAGCTCAAACACTGCTGTTCCCAACTGCTGAAGATGCACATGCCACCTTCTCCCCCAGGGCTGGTCTCTCTGCACTATAGCCCAGAGCCCTGATCAAACTCTTTCTGAACTCCTCGTGCTCAAGGAAGTTGACCACACAGCTCTGCTCTCCTGCAGAACTCCCCTCCCTTTTCTCACAGAGCAAGAATCCCACTGTGTTAGATGTCTCTGTGGAGCCTGGCAACTCCACCCAAGGCCAAGAGTTCTTCCTGGGCTGGAGTGTGGCACAACACTGAAGAAGAACATGCCATGAGCGTTGCCCTACCTGAGTTCAAATCCAGGTTACACCACCTACAGGTGTGAACCTCCGAGGAGCCCCATCTGTAAAGTGGGGTGTGAAGTTCCTATGCCCCAGGGGCTGATGTGACCTGACAGGTAGCACTTACTCAATTAAACGAGTTCCTATTTTTATTAGTCATGTTTGTATCCTCAGAGCCAGGCTCAGGATCTAGTTTGTAGGAGATGCTCTGGAAAAAGAATGAATGAATAAAATCAATGACTGACTGTTTCTGTCTGTTCCTCTGCCACATTTCAACGCAAACAGGCATCCCTGACTCCTCTCTCAGGAACAAAGGGCTGACTCAGAGCTCTCACTCTTAGCTTCATGTGTGAAACAAGCCTGCTCCAGCTGGAGAGTGTCAAAGCCAGCCATGGGGAGACTGGGCTGTCTTGGGGAGCTGTGCTTCAAAGCAAATCCCAGACTGAAACTTCTGCAGGACCCAGGGTGGCTACAGATCTCATGGAGCCACAACCAGCTGGATTACATTCCCCTTCTCACTCCCGCAGCAAGTGGGACTCAGGCCCACGCCCCTGACCCCAGGCCACCACACCCCACCCCGTCTCATCAAGGGTAGCCGGCCTGTCCAAGATAGCCCCTCCAGACGCCCATCCATCAAGGTTAGAGCAAGGAGGCAGTATTCAGGGGAAGCCCTCCTTCCTCCTCCTTGAGAGTGGACAGCTGTGAAGACCTGCGTGCTGCTCTCATTCAATCCAGTGTTCCACTTTCATGAAACTGTCCAAGTTTTGAATGCCACAGGCAACATGGGTGGTCATCACGTGACTCCTTTAACATAACTGCCCAGTTCCCAAGAAGGTCCACCCTCATCTTTCTAACCCCTGAGTCCTTGTCCAAGTTCTTTTTAACAACAGCTGACCAATTACTGAACACCTATACGGAGCAGGCCCTGGGGGAGGTCCCAGTCAAATCTCACAGCAATCTAATGAGGCAGATACGATTATCATCTCTACTTTATAGTTGAAGAAACTGAGGGTCAGAGATCTGCTGCAATTTGCCCGAGGTCACACAGCTGGGAAGTGAGAGGAGCCAGCAGGCAAACCCAGGGGAGCAGGACTATCCAGCCTACCCGAGAGGCTCTCTCAGCAGAATTTTAAGGGCACTACCCCAGATTCAATATGTAACCCTTCAGCAAAGCTTGGCTAGATCTGAATGCTAGCTGGCTATTTCCTGGTCAGCTCAGACTGGTCTGCATAATTGGCCTCCACCAGGCCCCGATTTTGTCCCAGCTTCCCAGAGTCCTGCGTGAGCAGCAAATTTGCAGAGGGCTTTGTGTGGCCCATCTCAGCCAATAAGGCAGATGAAGCTCAAGTTCTTACTCACGGCTATTCTGGATGGAAAGAAGAGAATGGTTCCTTTGAGATCATGTCTTTACAGACCTACATTTGAAGGAGAAACAACTACCTTTATTCTTAGGGAACAGAAAGCCGCAAAGGGTTGCCCTTAAGTTGACAACAGAGTGAGGAAGGGGAACCGGCCTCGTCAAAGGAGCACACAGCCTTTCTCTGCCACCAAACAAAATTAGACAGATTCTGCAGTTCCGGGGACTGGGGGAAATGTGTGGCGGCCAGATCACGCGGCATTCGCCTCCATCCAATGTCGGCTTATCCCTTGGGCTGCCCTCTGGGGTGAGGAGAACTTAATACAGCCGAAGTCTATTAAACCAACACCTGTTAAAGGCTTCAAAAATAAAATCAGTCTTCAAAGGCGGAGAGCAGGCAAGATAAGCTCTCTTCACTTGGCTACATTTTCAGGGCTGATGTTAAATCAGACAGTAAAACAGATGGAGGCATTTGAAATCAACATTTAAAACTTATCATAAGTGATTGTTCCACTACGGTTCTGTGAAAGCCTGGTTTATAAGGTATTCCCGTTAGTGGTGGAAAAGATCTCATGTCACAGATAACCGCCAGGAAGAAAGGGCGAGGAGATCAAAGGAAGCAGGGTCAAGGCAGGTCAAATGGATTACATCTGGACCCTGAAATTATGCACCTCTTGTCTACACCCTGGGCAGCAAACGTATTCTATAATGGGCCAGACAGTAAATATTTTAGGCTTTGTGAGTCATACTGTCTCTGTCACGGACTACTCAACTCTGATGTTGGAGTGTAAAAGCAGCCATAGACAGCAGGTAAACGAATGAATGTGGCTGTGTTCCAATAAAACTTTATTTACAAAAACAAGCTGTGGGCCAGATTTGGCCCACTGCCTGTAGTTTGCTGACCGATGGTCTGTATTATAGCAACCAGTTTGGGTTTCTACACGGCAGGGACCCAGATTCTAATTCTAGCTCTCATGCAGTTTTGTACCTGTGTGTAAATCACTCTTTGTATGGTTTAACCGGCTGCAAAATGGGGCTAAATGCCTCTCTACTGCAGAGAGAGAACCCTCCCATTCTCCTTCCAGTGCCCATGTCAGACATCACTAATCATAATCTTTCCCACTGACGTCTTTTCTACCTCTTCAGAAAGTGAAATGGAATATAAGTCTACGTCATTATGTTCTCAGAAAAGGATCCAGGTTACTTACTGGAACCAGTGGAGACAGGCGGGCAAACAGGGTAATCTTAGAACAGACATTCACGTTGTATATCCTTACTCTTTTTAGTTCTTCCAATGAGGCAGCAACTCATCGAAGCTGGCCAACACACCAGTCCTAACATCTAAACAGGCGTGCTCTTCGGCTCTTCCAGACAATTATGGTGACTCAGAAGTCCACACTGTCAACTCTTGGAGTGTTGACTCTTACTAGAAACAGCAAATCTTCCAAAATGTTACCTCAACATCAAACTTTTTAAAATGTGTTACTTAACAAATCAGCAAAATTCAAATTACAGCTCTTGCCTCGTCTGAACCTCTGGCTAAGAAATAGTTTCACGCAATCTAGCCCTGAAATGGGAAAACAACGTAATACACTTGCCACCACTCCCCACCCCCATTCCTCACGGTGATCCCGGCGGGCGCAGCTAATCAAACTCCACACCCTGCAGCCTCTTAGCCCCTGCAGCACTTTGCACCTGGCCTGTCATCGTTCTGCCCAGGAATTCTTACTATGGCTCTGCACCTCAGCACCTGACCCCACTGCTCCACAGAGCAGGCACGCCAACGTCTGATCCAAATGGATGAAGGTGTGCACGCATCCTTAAGTGCCACTTGAGGCTTCAGTGTAATTTTACATCCCATATGTGGAATCCACATAAGGTGAGACTGCCTGTGACCCTGAGATTATTGATTTGGTGTAAATCTCAGCGCAGGGCAGAGTGGCCCTGAGGCCTACCTAAGGCGGTTGACTGTGTTACCGCCAATGCCAAAAGTTGTTATTCATTTCAAGAACACAGATAAAGATAATGATTTCTCCTTTGTTGAAAAATACAGCACTACCAAACAGGCCATATGGTCAAATGCTGGCAGACGATCTGTTTGGTTGTAAATGTTTTTACTGAAATATCACGGGCATACTGAGAATTACATAAATTATAAGTTAGAGCTCAATGCATTTTTACAAAATGTGTGCACCTGTGTAACCACCACTCAGATCAAGACATAAAACACTTTCAGCACCCAGAAGTCCCCCCTCCCCTGTCACTTTCCTAGTCATTATTCTTCTTAAAGGTAACCTCTCATTTCTACCGCCAATGACTGATTTTGCCTACTTTTGTGCTTCATGTACATAGAATCGTTCCGTATATACTCTTCTGTGTCTGGCTACTTTCACTCGACGTTATGTTTATAAGATCCATCCATGTTGTTGCATTACCAGTTCTTTGCTGTATAATATTTCTATCGAGGGAATATACAGCAATTTATTTTTCATTCTACTGTTGATGGACACTGAGTTATTTCCAGTTTGGGTTATTGCAAAAATCACAGCTATAAACACGGACATGTCTTTTGCACATATCTTTCGGTGCATATTTGCATGCATTTCTGGGAAGCGTCAGTGTCTAGGCGTGGCATTGCTACACAGTCATAAAGCATGCATATGACACTTAGCAGACTCTGGTAGTTTTCTTTTAAACCAAATTCCCTAGGGTTAAAATGAATCTGAAAAACCATTTGATCCAAGTGCCATGTTTCATGCTGCTTCATTCAACCACATTCTCAGATGACAACACCCTCATATGCACCCCTCCCCCACAAAAAGCATTAAGAATACAGCCTGGGGCCACAGAGCACAGCCAAGCTCAATCTGATCTCCTTCAGGTGTCACACAGAATTATTTTATTATAAGTGGGGGCCTCAGGAGCACAAAAAAGGAAATAAAAAATAATTCTTAGTCCCAAATTGGCAAGAAATAATGTGAATATACTCGATGCCGGGACCAATAACCACGCACAACTTGAAAATGAAGGAGGTTTTAAAAAGAACAAGTGAGTCCAGAAGAGCTTTCCTAAGCCAACTTGAAGAAAAGTTTCTCTTCTCAGAACGACAGTCGAAAGCATCACCCTCTCACTAGCCTGCTTTACATTCATCTTCTTAGAAATGAAAACCAAAACCATCTGTTTTATTGCATAAATTGATAATTTGCTCTAAGAAATTGGTGCCTAGTAAGAAACAGCTCAGCCTAGGTTATTTGCTGGACAGGAAATGAGAATCAGAATAAGCAGGTCTCTTTCTCTCTCCCTTGCTCACCGCCCCCCAGCAACCCGCCTGCTGGTGAATCACCAGTTCCCTGGGGAATTTTGGCAGATTCTCAGCCTGGCTGTAGATGACGTTCCAGATCTGTTTATTCAGGTGGAGCTTGGATAAAAAACAAGAGCGGCCCAGTGGCGGGATAAACAGCCTCTGCCAGGCGGGGTCATCCTCTCCGAAGGCAGGACTGGGCTGTGTCAACCAACCTCCTGACCCCTGCACTTCCTTTAGGCTCACTCTCCCCTTGGGGGCTTCAATGAACTGTTTGATTAACTCCTTGCAAAGGGGACCTCATGTCCCATGCACATGGAGTGCATCACTCCAGGCACCTTAATGCAGCAGATCCTACTTGGTCCTCCCACCCATCGGCATATACACATCAAGCTGGAAGCTCAAGATGTGGAATGAAGAAACCTAGACACAGCCAAGGGTCAGCTACCATGGTTCTGTGAAGTCTAGGTTGACTCAACCCATGAATGATGGCAAACTATCAGGATCCAATCCAAACTACTAGGGTTCTGCATTCCATTTTAAGATGCACAAACAAAAACAAAAACAAAACCTTCTAAGGAAATGTACACTGTTGAGTGAAAGAAGCTAATCAGAAAAGGCTACCCGCTGTAGGAGTCCAATATGAGATATTCTGGAAAAGGCAAAATTATGGGGACAGTAAAAAAGATCAGTAGTTGCCAGGGGTTTGGGGGGAGACAGGGATGAATACGTGGCACAGAGCACAAGAGATTTTTAGGGCAATGAAATTATTCTGAATGACACTGATGGTGAACACATGTCATTAAACATTTGTGGAAGCCCATAGAACGTACAATACAAAACAGTGAACCCTAAAGTAAACTACAGGTTTAGTTAATAATTATGTATCAATATTGGCCCATCAATTGTAACAAATGTATCACACTAATGCAAAATGTTAATAACAGTGGAAACTGGAGGAGGGGGTATATGGGAAGTCTCTGTACTTTCTGCTCAATTTTTCTGTAAATCTAAAACTGCTCTGAAAGTCTATTAATTATAAACAGAACAAAACAAATCCTCCTCAAGTATTAAGCAGTCCTGGGGTCATTACATCATCAGAATGGATGCTGCACAGGGCTGGGATTTTTCAGCCAATCTTCTTCACTGCTGTCCCCTGAGCACCTGGAGCCATGCTTGGAACATAAGAGGCGCTCGACAATATTTGTTGAATAAACCAGTGAATTACAACTTGAGCTTAGTCTCCTATGTTCACCACCACGAACCGGAACCAAGGAATGTTATTCAGAAGGAAACACGGAGGCAAGACCAACCATCCAATTAAAAAGTTTAAAAAAATAAATTAAAGGTGTAACGTAGAATTAACTTTTTTAGGTAGGAAAGCTGACATGTCTAATAAAAGAAAATGTCTAATAAAATGGATTTTTAGGTTGACTGTCCATTTCCCCTAATTTAACACCAAACACGGACATTCATTGATTAGCCAGGGCTGGCAAGGGTGAGACCCTCTACTTATGCAGGGCTAACAATCCCTCCCCACGCCCAGCAGCAGCGAGGGGCAGCTCCGGCCCTAACCGAGTTCTCCATGTTCACACACCCCTCCCAAATTCCCTCTTGGCCACGGCGGAAAAGGATCCTGAGGAATTCAACCACGGGAGTTCCCATCAGACAGTGTTGACCCCAGGAAGCCCTATGAGCCACGTCTGGACTGCACGCCCCAGGGAGAAAGGCTGTGCCATTTTCACGCTGGCAGGGACTTCCAAGGGCTAGCCAACGCTTGGGAGTC
Organism: Ceratotherium simum simum; assembly: GCF_057802395.1. Lineage (NCBI taxonomy): Eukaryota > Metazoa > Chordata > Mammalia > Perissodactyla > Rhinocerotidae > Ceratotherium > Ceratotherium simum. The sequence goes on from NC_141904.1 coordinate 65,689,103, forward strand.
AGTGACCATGGGGAGGAAACCTGTCCTGGCATCTGGGCAGGGCAGAGTGGCACCAAGTGGGGCCAGGAGATGGAAAGCCAGGAACAACGAGCCACTTCCACTCGAAATTCCCACGCACATATGGGCACCCATGGGTCAGAAAAGCCACAGTGTTTCTCTCGTCTGGTCAAGGCCAACACGGCTATGCAGCTCTTCCTCTTGGCGTTCTCTTCCCCCGAGGAATCGAGACAACCCTGCTTTTCTTCTCCTTTTTTCCCCTTCCCCTGGCAACCTGCTACCCTGCACACAGGCGGTATTCCTCCCCACCACACTGGAGCCCTCAGGGAAGGGGCCCTGCCTGGGAGTCTGCAGGGCACCAGGCTGTCAGGTCGCATAACATGGAACCACGAACCAGGCTCCAGCGCGGGGCCCACGGGCGCTGCGGGGCTGAACTGGACTCGCGGATTCTTTTCACTGCAATATTCAAGGTCCGTGTGTCTGCGCCTGTTCGGCTCGGCCCCTCGAGGGGAGCAGGGAGGAAAACCAGCTCGCCTAACAACAAGCTAGTAGCCCAGATTCTCCCAGACTCGAGGGGCTGAGCTACTGTTCCTGGCAAAGAAAGGTGGGCAATATGGGGAGATGGCAGTGATCAGGAACTCTTAAGGCCAGGCTCAACCCCTAGAAATTTTCACCCAGGGGTGTCTACACAGCCCCTCTTGGAGGATGTGAAGAAGCTGCAATGGGGTGTTCTCCTCAAATTGACGGCTCTACACCAAGTGGGTTAGGTGGGAAAGCCCCCTGCCCCCTGTCGTGTGACGTGACAGAGCTACTGTGTTGCACAGAGCAAGTTCTTTATGGAACTCCAAGTTCCATAAAGGCTGGTCAGCAGCTGGGGTGGGGCGACAGGAGGTCACCTAGATATCTAAGACCCACAGGCTTTGTCATCAATTACAGTGGTTTCTGCTCCTTGTAGACCTCACCAACCAGGACTTGAATAAATGGAACCACCAATGAGAAACAACACGGTGACCTTACTCCAAATTTCCAAATGAAATAAAACCTCCTCCTCCTGGCTGCCCTCCCATTTCAGCCTTGGGCACTGAGCGCCCGCAGAACTCACGCGCTCAGGACACTGTCCATGGCACAACGCTAAAGCACAGGCCGGATGCAGAGGTGACCAGTTCACACGACTGCCGCTCTCTCAAAGGTGTCGGCAGAACAAAGGTAGGAAACACTATCATTCGTTGCTCTCTAACCCAGTATGCTGATGATGGAATTTTTCCCCTCCTCCCTTTTGCATATTATTTTAATGTGCTTATCAATTACATAAAGAAATTAAAATGATATTTTACAAAGCAGTTAAAGCGACCTTAGACACTGAACTTTGGGGCCTGACCCTTGTGTGTGGAAACGCCTGGCCTGCATGACAGTCCCGAGGCGGAGGGCCTTCCAGGGTGAGCACAGCCAAGGGGCCTTTCCTCCAGGGGTGCCAGCAGGGCGGGGCCCCAAGGCCACCACACAGCCCCTGCACTCATTCGTCAGGGACCTGTTCATCCAGGCAGGGACGGCACGGGTTCCAGAGTCTTCTCTCGAACCCCCTGAACCCTGACATTCTCACGCACACAGCCTGCTCCAGGTGGCGAAAACTTCCAAGGGCCTTGTAGCTGGAGCCTGGAATGGAGCCCTGGGGGCCCCTGCACCCTCCAGAACTCGTTCCAGTGCTAGAGTCGGCTGCCCGGGGTAGCAGAACCTCCCAGGAAGCTCCCCCTTGCCGCTCAGCCACCAAGGAGGCACAGCACACTCCCTTTTCAGCAGAAACGGAGCAGGAGTAGCAGTAGCCGTAACAGCAGGAACATTGGTCACAAATCTAACATTGTGCTCGTGCTTACCAGGAGCCAGGCTGGCTGAGCCCACTTAACCCTCACTACAACCCAAGAGGTAGATACTACTACCATCCCCATTTTACAGACGGGGATGCTGAGGCATAGACAGGCTAATGCAGCAAGAAGCAGTGCAGCTGGGGCTGGAGCCCAGACAGGATTCCAGATCCCACAACCCTACTTGGTACATGGAACTGCCTCATAACAGAAGCAGGCAGCAGAAGCCCCGGGGAAAAGAGCTTCTCTTGACGGGACCCTGTGTCTCCCACCTCTTCTTGCCATCCACCAGGGCCACCCCACGAATCTGCGAGCTGAACAGAGGCAGGACCCGACTCTGCAGATGATGCAGAAGGGGCAAATCCCGCCTCGGGCCACTGCACATGACACCGCTCCCCTTCCACATGCACACCTGGGCCTCCCAGGCCCGCAGCCTGCAGCATGTCAGCGCACAGTCGCTGCAGGGCCCAGCCAGACCTCCCCTATTTATATGTAAGATGACTGGTGTGTCCCTAAATAAGTGAGTGAGAGCGGCTCTATTTCCTCAGGTGGTAAGTATGACAGGATGGAAGTGGGCATTCTCCAGGGAGCAGCAACTTGTTCATCCATCGTTCTCCACCATGCTAGAGAAGGCACCTGCTAATCCGATTCAGAGAGGGTAAGGCCCTCGTCTGGGGTCACTCAGCTAAGCAGCACGCAAGCCCAGGTAACTGCTGACTCCAGGCTGTGCTGTTTTCTGGAGGAACAGAGGCACAAGAAGCTTCATCAGACGGCCTGTGGCTCAGAGGACAGAGATGGGACTGTGGGTGCTGGGGTGCCCCTGAAATTCCCTCGAGGGCCACAGAAGGAACTCTCCCCTCTGCCGGCCACTGGCACGTTCCCCGCGCTTCCCATGCCAGCTTCCTGGCAGCTCTGCAGTTCCAGCAGAGGAGGAAGCTGCTTCAGCACTTGGCTGCGGCCTCCAAGACAAGATCCTCCCCCTCTGGGGAGTGATACCACTGATGTGCCTTTAAAAATAAAACCAGGCCTGCTTCCTGCCCCATCTGGAAGACTTTTGATCTCCTGATCATATGCTTTAGGATATCTCTTACCACGCACTTTCCCAAGCCTTCAGTGTGGATCTGCGTGCACTTTGGGAGGGGTAAGGATGTGGCTGGGTGGGATTAAGGAGCTGGCCCTTCAACGCAGTCCTTCTCATCCACCCTGAGCATGATAAGACCCGCTGCAACATCAAAGTGGCACCGTCCCCGCACCCCTTCTCTCCACCCCAGAACCACAGCATCCCCTAGTCTTGTCTGTTCTGGGTCCCCACAGGAGCCAACACTTGCTCTTTTTCTTTCTGGAAATCACAAGCTTCGATTTTCTTCTTTGCTTCAGGTTTTAAAAAACATATCATCATAGACCTAAATGTAAAACACAACTACAGTCTCAGAAAAAACATAGGAGAAAATCTTCAGGCTCTAAAGCTAGCAAGGTTCTTCGACTTGACACTAAAAGCGCAATCCAAAAATGGGAAAATTAATACATTGGACTTCACCACAATTAAAACATTTGCCTGGGAAAGAGCCTGTTAAGATGAAAAGATAAGCTACAGACGAGGAAAAAATATTTTCAAGCCACACATCCAACAAAGAACTAGTATCTAGAGTATACAAAGAACTCTCAAAACTCAACAGCCAAACACCAAACAATCCCATTAGAAAATGGGCAAAAGACACGAACAGACATTTCTCCAAAAGAATACACAGATGGCTAATACGTACAGGAAAGATGGTCAGCCTCAGCAACCATTAGGGAAATACTAATTAAAACCACAATGAGATATCACTACATACCTATTAAAATGCTTAAAATAAAAAAATACTGACAACACCAGACGCCAGCCAGGATGCAAGAACCAGCTCACTCACACATTGCTGGTGGGGAGGTAAGATGGTACAGCCACTCTGGAACAGCATAGCAGTTTCTTTAAAAACTCAACACACAACTACCATACAACGCAGCAATGAGACTACAGGGCATTTATCCCAGAGAAATAAACATTTATGTCTACACAAAAACTTGCGTATGACTGCTCATAGCAGCTTGATTCAGAACAGCCAAAATCTGGAAACACCCCAGATGTCCTTCAGTGGGTGAATGGTTAAATAACGTGTGGTATATCCATGCCATGGAATACTATTCTGCAATAAAAAGGAATGAACCACTGATACACACAGCAACCTAGATGAATCTCCAAAGAATTATGCTGACTGAAAAAAACCCAATCCCAAAAGGTTACATGCTATATGATCCCATTTATATAACATTCTTTAAATGAAAAATTATATATATGGAGAACATATTAGAGATTGCCAAGGGTGTGGGGACAGGAAGAGAATGGGTAAGGCTATAAAAGGCAACATGAGGGATCCCCGTGGGGATGGAAATGTTCTGTACCCTGACTGAATCAATGTCAATATCCTGGTTATGAAAAGTTTTACAAGACGTTATTAATGGAGAAAAGTGGGTTAAGGGTATACGAGGATCTTTCTACATTATTCTTTACAACTGCCTGTGAATCTACAATTATCTCAAAATAAAAAGTTTAATTAAAACAACAGTAAAACATGTCATGACATTCGTGGTGGAATCAAATAGAGGCCCTGGTGGAATTCACCTGGAATCTGACAGCCAACCTGCTCCCTCACTGGTCTCCAGCTTTTCCTTCAAACCAACAGAAGCTTACCCAGTATGACTCAGTTCTAAGAGCCAAGCACCAAATACTGCTGGCCTCTGGGATTTCTGAAATCTAGGGACAGGCAAGAGGTGTTTAATTACTTCCCACTGTTTAGGAAAGGACAGGGGCTTGGACTCCTGGTGAGAAAGGTGATAAAGCTGACAGATGACCACTGGTCCCTGCCTGCCATATCAGGAGTTGTCGTTCGGTTCCGTGTCCTCTAGCTGAGCCCCAGCACAACTTGGCCAAGCTGGCGGCAGACACAGGTCAGGCTTGCACTGCCAGACACGAGATTCCCAAAGCGTCATCCCTGGAGCACTAGCCTCGGGAGGAGTTCCATGAAAAGGGTTCTGGAAGGGCTGCATGGATCCTCCACCGGCTCTGGCAGACTTCCAAAGCAGGTCAGCAAAAGAAACGTGTTGATGGGGGCTTGAATAAAGATACCTTCCCATTTTGCTCGATTCTGCATTTGCTAAACTTAGAGGACCACAAGACCCTTTTTTCATGAAGCAATGTTAATATCTCACAGAACAACTGTTCTAGAGCGCTGATTTTATGAGGGAAACGCCACACTTCACCTGCTCATTACTAAAGGCTCTGACACGTCTTGTAGCAAAGAAGGCTGCTTACTTTTAACTGTGGGTTTTCTGAACCTTCCGATTATGGAAAAGTAGACAGGATGGGCTGGACACATGGAGGGATCTATAGTGATTGTCCATCTTCACTTTGGAGAAAGCCTTTCTCCAAACTATCGGCTGCCCCCTCACAGGGGAGCAGAGACCAGGAAAGCCCTTCTCCTGAAACACCTGTGCCAGGATAAGTGCAATTTCATATCTAAGCCAACCGAGGCTTGGAAAGCTGCTGTTGGGGAGCAGCAGGATGAGGATTCAGACCTGGACAAGGGGACCCCAGGGCTCGCACACCTCCCCTAGACCACAATGTCTCCCAGGGGGTAGTTTCCACTACGACTCTGTCTCCTGTAACATTTTGCCCAGGTTTTCAATAAATCAAGGAAAGGGGGGTGGTCTTATTTCTTGGCTGAGAAGAGCCACGCTGTCTAGCAGCCCTTAACAGATCATTTCTGTTATTACCATCCCAAATCTGTCCCTTTACCTTGACAATAAATGCCTAAAACTATCCAATATCTGCCCTATACTCCAGAATCGCTTATTCTTGGATTGACCCATTCATTTAGTCCTTCATTTATTCATTCATTCAAACATGTATGGGATGCCTATTCCGTGCGGGTGCTGTAAGAAAAAGGTAAATTTGACTGCGGTATGGTGTCCTCCTACCCCGTCCCTCAATGCCCGAAAAAGTGCATACTCCAGTCAAGGAGAAAGAGACACACAGATGTGACAGGAGCACTGACAGATGGGGACACAATGCTGCGGGGGACGAGGTCAGGAGAGGGACAGCCATTCCAGACCAAGGTGACAACATGAACAGGCATGGAACCCAGAGACATGGTCTGTGTGGGCTTCCATCATGTGTGGTTTGGAGTACAGTTCCAGGTAGGAAGCAGAGAGGCCAGGAAGAAAGGGAACCAGGGGCCAACTCGGAAAGAGCTGAGACTTGATCTCACAGGTGACGGGGGAAGCCACGAAAGGGTCTTTCTTTTTTTTTTTTTTTTTAACTTTTTTTTATTTATGTATTTTTTCCCCCAAAGCCCCAGTAGATAGTTGTATGTCATAGCTGCACATCCTTCTAGTTGCTGTATGTGGGACGCGGCCTCAGCATGGCCAGAGAAGCGGTGCGTCGGTGCACACCCGGGATCCGAACCCGGGCCGCCAGCAGCAGAGCGCACACACTTAACCGCTAAGCCACAGGGCTGGCCCGAAAGGGTCTTTCATTCATTTCTTCACCAAATACTGCAGGGCAACCAGGAGGCAGGCACCTCACTGGATGGTAGGTCTCAAGTAGGGAGTGATGAGGTCAGAGCTCTCTGGGGGTCATGTGGGGATGGAACAAGGAGAGGAAGAGAAGGGCCAAGTCTGGACGCCTTTGGAGCCGAGGACGTGAGGACCCTCTTTAGAGATGGGTTGCATGTCTCAGGTTTGGCAGTGGACAGGAGGAGCTGGCTAGGATGCTAACACCTGTACCATCTAAGCAGACTTCTCAACACGGGCACTCAGCAGGCCCACCAGACAGAACTTATAAGCATCTGAGCCTCCCACAAATGGTGGGTCACACACAACAACAGTTCTCAACTTGAGATGGACATCTGTTTCAAAGAACACACACGCCAGGCCCAACCCCAGATCTATAGGAGGGGAAGTAGCCATGTGTTTTCTTGACCCTGGTTAAGTGTGGCTGATATGGAACCAGGCCCCTTCCTTACAGATGAGGGAACAGAAGCCCCAAGAGTAGAGGTGACCTGTGAAAGATCCCATAGTGGGGTCTCTGGCAGAGGCAGAGCTGGAAACTGAGTGGCCAGACACTGGTTCCTCTCTGAACACTACTGACGCTGATGAGGTGGAGGCCTTGTGCACTCCAGGAAGGGATGCTCCCTCCCTGTTCCCAGGGTACCAGCACCCACCTCACTGCAGGCTGACTTGCATTCTGGGGTCAACAGGTAGGATGCACCTTGTTGGGTGATGTCTTGACAAGAGGACGGTGAGGGGACCTTCTCCTGCCAGCAGAGAAGTCACTCGCGCACCCTAAAATCCAGCTGGAGGTGGGCAAAGAATGGGCCAAGGTTCTCTAAAGGGCTAAAACGCCCACAAAGGAGCAGCCATATGAGAGGCAGGTGGGGCCCTCACCAATGTGCCTTCTCTTCCCAAGAAGAGAAGGCCACCCAGGCAGGGAGAGGAGGAAGCCGGGCCTCACCCAGGAAACTGATCTGATGTTGTCCGCAATATACAGCAGCACGTTGTTCCCTGAACCCACTTCCCTGGACAACTGACTGAGTCTCTCAGGAGCCAGAGCTCTTTTTAGGGGAACGAGGGAAAGCGAAGACAGGCATTCGACTCTTACTTGGAACCACGTACTTGCCAGAGAATCACCCAATCAGGGCTCTCGTTAACACAGCCTAGAGAATGAGGGAAGAGGGTCAGGGGCCAGCCCGGCCCATAAGGAGCCCCAGGCGGTGAAGGGGTTTATCGCTGCTGTGGGCAGGGCCGGGAGACGGGGCACCCCTGGAACGGCCGGTCCTCAATCCGACACCCAGAACCAAACAACAATTACGAGGCAGAAAAACTTCACTGTGCGCTGTTTTCCCGTTTATAAAAAAGAATATACTTAATGTGGAGAAAACGTCACATTCTCAAAAAGTCCAAAGGGATTTGTTTTCCCATTTCCAAATTCTAGTTACTCTTTGTGACTTATCGAAGGGTCTAATTCGAAACACAACCCTCACAAAATCCCATTATGTAATCACCCATCTCAATGTTAGCACCAGAATTTTGCTATATTACAACACAGCTTTTGGGTGGGATCAGGGAGGACCTTCACTTTCTATAGCAGATATTTACATACCATCCTTGTTTTGTTTTTTAAAGAAGAGCTAAGTCTTACTTTTGGAATTTTAAAGAAAAAGGTTTTTAAAGAGCCTAAAGTAAGTTTTACTTATCATTTGACTATGAAGAGGGTTTTTCTTTTTTTCACCATCATAATGGGACTTCTCTGGTTTACAGGTAGAATGCAAGTGCGAGATGGGTGGCCAGCTTTCAGGGGAAAGAAATGACCCAGATTAGGCTGCAAATCCAGTCAAGTTCTGTGATCACCAAATGAGGTGGTGGAGTCCCATCAGGCCCAACAGCCTTCCCCACACACCACAAAGGCAAAAGCAGTTTCTCAGTCATTTTTAAGTGGCTAACTTCACAGTATCCTCCAATTAAATCAGTGCTGAAGGAGGCAGTAACCCTCTAACAAGAACCCGCAGAATCCTAAGTGCTAAACTGAAGGTCAGCCGTAGTATTTATTTCCCCTCTGCCTGGAGAGAAAAAGAAACAGAAGAGGAGGAGCGGAGAGCAAGAGGATAGGGAGCCTGGGTATTTTAGGTGACAGGTATGCAAGGGAAGAGGACAAAATCTCTCACAAGCAATCACCCAGCTTGTGGCTCATGAAAACTTCTGGCTGCACACTGACATGACCTGCAGAGCTTTGAAAAACCCCAGTGCCTCTGCCCGCCGCCCCTCCCCAGCAGCCTTCAGCTTTGGATTTAATTGGCCTGGGATGTGTGTTTTATAAAGCTCCCCAGGTCATTCTACTGTGCAACCAAGGAGGAGAGGAGGCTCTGCTTAACCTCCTCAGGAGGGTTCTGCTGCACCTACCCAGGTAGAGGAGCAGGCAGCGAGAAGAGGGGGCTACCAACCCTACGGCTACTCTCAACAGCCCCGTGACAGGGACCAATATCTGAGGAAGCTAAGGACCCCCCCCCACACACACACACACAGATGGAGATTATCTACAGACTTCAACTGGTTCACAAGACAGCGAGCCGTAAGGGGTACCTGCAAGTGAGATCTGTTTTTAGGGGATGTCAGTAGCCTCTGCTCCATCTCTGGGCCTCTCCGCTCAGCATGGAGAACACCTAACCCCCTCGGAACACAGCAGCAAAGCAAGGCCAGCTGCACCCACACCCGGAGGGTGCTCAATGGAAAGTGGTCAGTGGTAAAGCAGTGTCTATTTACCACTGGGTGCACGTTCACTGGACACCACACACAGTACTGAGGACAGTGTATGTAGTATTTAGTGCAGCCTCACAGCCCGCTGTGTCTGCAAACCTCACTGTATAAGTGAGCAAACTGAGGCCCAGGAGAACACAGCCCTGTGATGCAGGAACCAATGTCAGGTGAAGAGATCCATGCGCACCCACATTTTTCCTACAGCTACCCGGTCTTCACAAACTCATTTCCCAGCAGCCCTCCCCATATCCCTCCTCAAAGATAAACTATTTCTTAGGCCCCAGAGACTCTACAACCACACCAGCTGAGCAGAGACCAGGGGCCCCTAGAGAGGACCCCCTGAGAATGCCACGTGGGTGCATCCTACACCCCTGCCCTCCTCCGAAGCACACATTTTCATCTGGCTGAATGAGCTGGGAAGAAAGCAGCACAAATTGGCACCTTTATCTCAGCTGTTTGGGTTTGAAAGGCATCCAGGAAGTGAGGAAACGGCGGAGGAATCCGCCTTGAAGTGATGTCTTGGAGGGCAGATAGCCGCCATCCGAGAAGCTGCTGGCACAACTGATCCACAAGTCCGGACTCTGCAGAGACCTGACAGCAAGACAGTTTTCCCTCACTGTGCCCTTAAAAGACGGATGACCGTAACCAGCTCAGAACAGCTAACCTGTGGGTGTGATCAAGAGGTGAGGGGAGGGTCAGCCTGATCTTCAGGGCAGAAGCACTTACTGGTCCTCTGTCTCAGTTAATGGAAACCACACCGTGGGCTGCCCAAAGTCAGTTCACCTGAGGGCAACGCTGCAGAGGCACCCACTCCACTGGAAGAGGTGCCTTTGCCTGGGGAAGAGCCTCTCGGCCGCACCCCAGAGCAACACCACAGCCCTTTGGCCACAGTCCCGAAGCTTCCCCTCAACACAATTTGATATGTCAGCACTTGAAATAACAAGACCCTTCCAGGCTCCCAGACTACGTACTTCCACGTACACAGTGAGCACAAACCCCAGAAGTGGAGAGAAATGAGATCACAACCCACCTTTGCCACTTCCTGTGTGACCTCAGGTGTTTCTTGCGCTCTCTGTGCCTCCGGTGCCTCATCTATAAAATGCACTTAACAACAGACCTTTTGTCTCCTGGGACTACAGAGGCGATTCCATGAGATTAGGCCTGAGAAGGTAGGGAGAGCAACGCCAGCCAACATTAGTGTACCCCACACACTGGCCAATGCAATTTTTCATCTCGAAAGCCTGAACCAAACGAGATGGCCAATGTTTTGACCACTTTTGAACTACAAAAAACGGCAACTGTGTATGCCTCAACTCAATACACTGAGTAAACTATTCTATCTTGAAACACCCTCGCCTTTGAACCAGCAGGGTGAATCGAACATTCCCTCCGTATCGCCCAACAATGACAGGCCTTATGAAAGGAAGGCCCGGCATAAATGCAAACACATTTCTTCCACTTGGGCTATAAAAGCTGAAAATGGCTCCCAGGTGTGAGCAGACACAATAGGCCCTGCCTTCCCTGCAAGGTCACCATGCGGGGCAAAGTCGAGCCAGCCATTTTTGGATTAGGTGCACACGCTCATGAGGCTTCCCCAGAGGTAGGTGGATTACAGAGGCCACCTGCAGGAAGTGGGCGAGGGGGAGGGGGAGGAGGAAATGGTCCCAGTTGGAAGGAGACTGTTGATATGGGCAGGGGCCAGCTCCTTTCACACAGGAGATTGTGCAACCGACAGGCTCCACTCCCTGGGCCAGTTCACAGAGCCCTGGAAGGTGTTGTGCACCCACTGCTGGAGCAGGGAGGTGCCTCCCTCCAAGAGCATCCCGGCTTCACCAGCATCCCTATCCCCACTGGCTCTCGGACTACATTTAAGGCTTACATGGTTGGCAGAAAAAATTTGGGTGGGGGGCACACACACAACAAAAGCCAACTCTCAGCAACAGAACTTACGCTACCGAGTTCCCAAAGAGGGCAGTGACCTCCTTGAACGAGTTCCTATTCCACCGGCTCTCCCCTTCCTCAGCTCCCCAGACCCCACAGCTGGTGTTCGCTTCACCTTCTCAGCAAATGACTTACAGATGTGCGGCTCATCTGGCTGCCTCACCACCCCCACTCAGAGAAAGAAAAAAAAAAGAAAGGAGAAGGAAAATGACAAGTCACGACTGTGGGTAATTTGGCAGGCTCGCGGCGGAGGCCACAGGGGCTCCTTTCCCAGCGAAGGGCTCATTTAGACTCTGGGCAAGAGGCAGTCTGCACTACAGAACCCCTGCGAAGCTTCCGGCACAGAGAGCTGCTTTCTTTGTAAATTGGGTGTTTAATCCTCTATTCTGAGGCTCGTTGGTGGTATCCCGCATCTGATGAGGCTGCGGTTCTAAGAACCAGGGGTCCCGCTCTGCCTCCCCACAGAAGCTTGCCGGCTCTTCATTCAGCCTGCCCGTTGACCAAGGAAAAACATGGGGAGGGGAGCAAACAGGCCTTAAAATGGAACTAGCCATGTCCTATTAGTACTCCTCCCAGTACCCACTGTGGTGGCCGAGCAGACGGGGTGCTCCATCTGACGCCTGTAACTTACGCTCACTTGTAGGGGGAGAGAAAGGAGGTCCACACAAGGGAAGCCTCAGCTACAATGTCACTTTGCCTGGGAACCTTCCCTGTCTTGCACTCCATCAGTGACAGCTGTGAGAAGCCCCTTAGACACTCCCCAGCCCTGCCTGTATTACACCTGTCTGTTTACCCGTCTTTCTCTGCAGCGAGACTGCCGGTTCCTCGAGGGCAGGAGCTCCGGTCCACAGGGCATGTGTGTTCACACTGGGCTTCACGCGGGGCACACGCCCACACAACTCACAGCGGCCTCAGCAGCCTTGCACATGAACCACTCTGGGCTTCCTCCGCTTTCCTTTCATCTCTTTTGCCCACTGACGGCCAGTGGCAGAAGGCCGGGAAAACAGGAGGTGAGTAACCAGATCATAAACAACACAGGTGGGGGGCAGGTGTGGGCTCTGAGTTTTAACTCCCCCATTAGGGCACGGGAGGACTGCCCACTTTTCAGACCTTTTAACTTCCACCTGGAACAAAGCGGTACCATTCAAGTCTTAGGCAAGGGCAAAGATTTATCTGATAATAGTGACTGATAATCAGCAGGAAGGTAAGTGGCGCTAAAGTCGACTCCCTGCAGCGTCTCCTCCTGCCCAGGGAGGCAGGGCTGTAAGGAGAGCCGTTAATACCCACACATTGAGGTAATAACAGGTCTCCTGCAGGCCTGGCTGTTCATGAAGGCTCCCTGCCTCTGTAGTAACTGGGGAAGGTCTGCTCACCAATAAACAGCAAATTAAGCAGAGACAAATTTATAACAGCCGCGGGCCTCAAACCGGCAGCCACAGCAGATCTGTTCCGCCCATGCTCACTCAGTGCCCACTGCCCCTGGCACTTTCCTCAGAAGTAAATGCCTTATCAGGGCTTTTGAGCCCCACTGTCCTAAACGAATGCCTCCTGCCACACCAGTGACATTGTCTAAACAATTTACTGCCCTCCAAAAGCCAAGCAGCTTGGTAAGGACTCCACACACGAGCACTGGGGCTCCCCCCATCCCTATATAAGCGCAGGCAGTGGTGCCAAAGAGGGGGTCCCCAGACCAGCAGCATCAGCATCACCTGGGAACTCGTGAGCAAAGCAAATCCTTTAGTCTCATCCTAGACCTGCCTGACTAGAAACCGGGGCTGGGGCCCAGCCATCTGGGTCTCAGCAAGCCTTCCAGGTGATTCTGACAGAGGGTCGAGTTGGAGAACCTCATAGGTGAACATCACAGGTGATGGGGAAGCCATGATCTCCCAGGGGAATGGGTGTGGCGTTCTATCCAGAGGAAAGATTCCATTCACACCAACAAAATCTGAGCAAGAACATGAGCACGTCTCTGAAGACGCAGAAGAGGAACTGCAGCCCCCATTTTATGTACATTCTTCTGTGGTGCTGTTTTCTGACTAGGACTGTAGCTTCCCTTTAGAGTCTGGGAACCCAACTGGCCACTGGCTGCTCCAGGAACAAAGACATTCACTTAAAACTCGACGTAGGGCTTTTTAAACACAGCCTCGTCCACAGTTTCTTCCTGAAGTGTTTCAGTCCCTATTAATTCCACACTCTTGATAACAGTACATAAAAAGACTCAGAGCAAATAAGATACCAACTGCCTGGATAGGGTTTACTTTTACACGGACACCCATGTCAACTGGCCTTCCTTCACCAGCAAGGCTAACCTGGGTTCTGAGGTGGAGGAAGCCTCTCTGTAGCAGAATGGGGAGTCATCTGCCCATTTCCACATTTTCTCCCTATCAAACTTGATTAAGTCCACTCTTAACCTGATGATTCATGGATGTTCTAGCAAATTCCTCCACAGGAAGAACGGATAATCCTTTACCTTGGGGAGAACTGCCATATCCACCTCACCTTGTATACAGACCTACAGTCGCCACAAGTCCAGCTACGTGTCAATACACGAAGAGCTTCACTGTCTGAGGTTACCATGCAACGTTTTGAGACCAACTCTTATTTCATACGTATGGGGATAAACATCTTGTGTAAAAAAAGATTTGAACATCAATTCTCTATTATGTCTACAAGTGATGACCTTCCTCCAGGTCATGCAATATCAAGAAAGTTTTAAGGCCAGCTAAGTGAGGCGAAAGGCAAGGGGCCACAACCAACTCCTTAGGGGGAGAATAAATCTGCCCTCCACACCCCCCAACACACACAGACACACATATACACCTGTAGGAATGCCAGCCAACTATTTATTACTCAGTGTAATTTCACCTGTGCTTCACACCTGATATTAACAGCCTTAGCTCAGGTCCCGAGGCCCTGCCTAATTTTCCCAAGGTGAGTTCTGTGTCCCTTTCTCCCTGGTGTCCAGGCTGGGCCCTCTGAGGGACTAATTCCTCTCCCCAGCCCTGAGCAGCAGCAGCCAGATCATCACCGCCTCCCCTCCACACCTGCTCTTGAATAGAGCTTTAATGTGAATTGATCTTCCCATTAACGAGCCTGTAAAGAAGATTGATCTGGCCCCGCTTTTTTCTAGACGGTTTGCTAGGCACACCGAGAGTTAAGTATTGTTATTGATTTTACTTCCCCAGCACACTCAGCCTGAGAAGAGGCTCCATCCTTCACGGCCTCCCCGGGCTCCCTCAACTCCACCCAGGGCTCCTTCCACTGAACTCGCTCTGACTGGGGTCACAGACAGGACACCAGCTTTCATTCCTTCCAGGTTTTATTCTCCGGAAGTTACATTAAAGAGATGTTAACTATTCCATCCCGTTTACCTAATCAGTTTTTCTTCAGCTAAGAGGTCACAGCAAAATATATAACCGTGTGGTTAAATTGCGCTTTGATATTTTTATTTAAATTAGTCATATTCTGTGTCTCCAAGGTACACTTGCTAACATGAGAGAAAAATTTGTTCCTCAAAAAAAAAATTAGTTTTCAGATTTGTGATTGCCAGGGGGCTGGGGGGAAGGGGACAGGGGATGTGACTGCTTAAGGGGTATGGGATGTTTCTGGGGGTGATGACAATGTTCTGGAATTAGACAGTGGTGATGGTTGCACAACACTGAGAATGTACTAAAAGCCACTGAACTGTACACTTTAAAATTCTTAAGAGTTTTATGTTAATTTTATCTCAATAAAAAAAACAGTTTTCAAAAAACTTTTTTTCAAGATTAGAAGTAAAAGGTGTTTCAATGTGTTTTCCAACACAACCTAAACCTAAGAGATTTTAATAGTACTATTACAAAGCCACAAGGAATTGTGTGCAACTCATCTTTGCCCAACTTTCTCATCTGCTCTGGGCCAAAGGCATGGGGAGACTGAATGACAAGGCATGGGGAAGGGAGAGGGTCTAAAACCCTCCGACTGGAAAAGCAGTTATGTGGACAAAGCCAAGGGCCATATGGGAAACATGCTTCAGCCAATAAACAGGAGACTAAGCACTGCCCTCCTTTAAAACTGAAGTCAATTTCACAGCAAGCTTTTTCACTCCCAGGACTGAAAAAAATCCAACCATTTCCACTGTAACCAACCTCCTCAATGACAGAAGTGCAGTAACACTACAGGAAAAGCGGAAATTTTTCCTCCCCAGAAATGTCACTTACGCATCACCCAAAATTACTGTTGCCGTGGGAATCGTAACTTGAGTTTCCTGGACTTCAAATTAAAAAAAAGAAATCTCAAACGTGAAAATCTATCGGTAGATTTTGCCCCCAATTAACAAAAGTCCATTGCTTTTTCTGAGAACTATTTTATCAAATTAGCTCCCTCACTCCAACGCAATCCTATTAAAAGCTTTCTTTGAGTTTAATGGTTTCTTGTTATTAACAACAAATGGCTTTGGCATTATCCTCAGAACATTATGCAAATAAATCTGCTTTCTGACAAATACTTTAATTAGATTCTTTCAATCAGAAAATATCAACCAATTGAAACTTTACTGAATGACTCCAATTCCCAAAATGGTGGAAAACTGTTTTGAAGCCCCGATAGTAAAGCCAGATGTGAAACAGATCTTTTCCCACGAGCCCCTCCCAACTGTGACCCCCAGCAAAGGAGGGCCCTAGTGTCTGAGGGATCCGAGCACTGTCGTGAGAGCAAGGAGCCAGGAAACCAAACAGAGATGAAGAGCCAACTTCCAGAGGAAAAGAAAACCTAGAGGCAAAAGTCCGTAATTACAGGTGTCTGAGCTGAAAACCACAAACCCGCTACTTCTGCTGACAGAATAGAGCAGTAGTGGCTACAGGGCAGTGGGGCAAGGACTTCTTTTGTGACAATATTGCCCGTGCTCTCAGTTTCCAGGTCACAGAAGGAATATGAAAGCTGCAAGGGTACTTTTACCATCTGTTTCACCCCTTCATTCGACAAATGAGACAAAGGCGATGTGTCCCAGGTCCCAACAGCATCAGAGACACAGCTGGCTATATGCCTGCTCCACCGTTTTCCGCGAGGCACCTGCCTATGAACTTGTCCTAAGAAAGCTGTCCTGGCTCCTCTAACTCAGAGGGCCTCAGTCATCTATTCCCTTTGCACATACTGATGCTTTTTCTCATCTTCCTCCTGCCCACAAAGGGGAGATGAGATGGGAATAAGAATTTGGAGACTAAGAACTATCAATGTGAACATTTATTGAGCTAACTGACCTACCACATTTTCAGACAACGTGTCAGAGTCTTCCCCCATGTGATGGCAGTGAATCCTCATGAGGTCACTCTGGGACGGCCTCTGGGCTCCAACTGCAGGGGCACAGAAGGCACCTACTAAATGTTCGTTCAACATGTGACACCTTTTAATTTTAAAGTTCTGGAAAGCCACAGACACATCAGCAAAACATGCTCTTCGAAGCCTGAACGATTGGACCACCATGTGGACAGAGATGCTAAGCACTTGGTCTTCGTAGGTCAGAGTGGGAAAGTAATGGTCATCACTGCCCACTCTGTTATCTTCTCCTCGGTCCTTTGCAGGATCCACTTGGGAAATACAGAAAAGCATGAAGGATGATAGCACAATTGTCTATAATCCTGCTATCCAGATGTCATGCTGCTAACCTAACTTTGTAGGCACTAAATCCAGGCAGCCGGTCTAAGATCGGGGAACAAAGGCCCCTCAGAGAAAAGGAAGATAAAGACCCTTCAGTTTCTGTAGTTTCAGAGAAATCATTGACCAAGTCAGATGGAGCCCAGCTTCAGGCCAAAGAAGTGGCTGCCAATGCTAACCTGCATTTTCCAAACTGAATCAAAACTGGGAGGAGTGTTTTTTTTTTTTCCCCTCTGCTTTACATATTTTAACGCTGTCTAATGGAATAGCAGGAACAAGGCCAACCAGCCCCACTGCTCCGGGCACTCGGGCCAAGGAACAGAAATGTATTTTTAGTCAGTAGAGCAAGGCGAGATTCAAAGTGCCACAGGCCCTCAGGGCAAGCTGGGGGTCCTGCCCGTCTCTGGCACCGAGTGGTTCCAAGTCACCTGCCACACTCCTGCACCCAGTGCGTGGGGGGAGATAAAGGAGCGATGCACAGGCATTTGTGTCCAGTCTCAGTTCCAACTCTCGACTTTGGAACTTACAGGAACTCAGGCAGCCTCGGTTTCCTGTCTCGTAACACAAAGATGTTCTCTGTGGCCCTGGATACCCAACCAAGAGCAAGGGGAGGGAAAGCAGTGCTTCTCAAATGTGAATGAGCAGGCCAATGGCCAGGACACCTTGTTAAAGCAGCTTCTGATCCAGCAGGGCTGGGATGAGGCCTGAGGTTGTGCGTTTCTAACAAGGTCAGCACTGGTATGACACTGCTGGTCCATGAACCGTACTTTAAGTAGCAAGGTGTTCAAAGCATCTTCAAGTGCTTTGCTTTACGAACAGACAAGGGATTATCACATCCCTAATTAGCCTCAGGTAAAGCAAACTCATTTAATTTAGCTAGCAACATTAAACACCTTCCAGATGCTGGACACACAAGCCTGATGGGTACAAAAATCAGACCCTGCCTGTCCATCTTGGGACAAAGGGCCACAACCTCTGTTCAGCACTTCACAGGAACAAGGACTGACTCACAAATCCTGTGGCCCTAAAGGTGAGATCAGGCCAAGGCCCAAGGGGCCGTGCGACAACTAGCCACCAGCCAGAAGCAGCAGCCACCATCTGTCAAACACCCCTGTGTCGGTGCATGATGTCAGGAGCTTCATATACATTCCACTTCTCTGGAACCTCAGCCTCACTTTTCCCCACGTGTAAAACAGGTCAAGAACACATTCCGTAAATGAGGAAAATGAGGTTCAGAGAGATGAAGTTGTCTGTCTGGGCCACAGAGCCGGGCCACAATTCTAAAGCCTTGCTCTCCCAACCCCACAACGCCTTCAAAAGGGTTAAGCTGAGACCGTGTTTCGCAAGGACGGAGCACCTCCTGAACACAGGGCCTGTTGCCAGCAAAAACCGGAGACCTGCAAGCTACACCAGCAATCAATGGATGGCGCCTTCCTGCCAAGTCCCTCTGCTCAGCCTGCAGAGCCTCAGTGTCAAGAAAAGATACATACAGGTGAGCAAACGAGTTACAACACCAGCAAAATAAAAGTATGCAGCACTGGAACGGAAACAGGAAATCCAGCATGAAGAGGGAGGTACTCTGCTGAGGAAGTTGCCAATAAAATCTGGTCGAGAAAATTGTTGGACTCACAACTGGTTTATCTGGAAAGACCTCTGGGCGAGTAGCACCTCCACCTGACTGCTGAAGAAGTGGGGGTCACTCAGGGTGCTCAACTCTCCAGCAAAGGCTCCTAACAGCTCCAACGTAACAGCCCCCATGGCTTCTTTCCTCTCTTTTTCATTTAAGTCCCTTTACACCCTTTTTCACTTCCAGTGTACCGTCTAACACTTGACCATGACATCAAATCCCTTACTTTTATGTTGATTTCAGGGGCCTAGGGGTATTTTCTTTTTTAAAGCCATAAAAGTGAAGTGAGTCACGTTACCAAATTCATTGGCACAAAGATGAGCTTACTGTCTTATAATTCACACACCTTCCTTTAAATCCAGTTTATTCACCCAAATTGCAGCTTAACCTCTAGGAGCAAAAAATTTAAATTTATTTACCTCTAGGCATTAAAAAGACGAACTTCCCCCTCAAATGAGAGATGAGGCAAAACTTCCAGGTTTTGATTCTACAAACCCCAAAAGAGCAAGCAAGGCATCTGTCATGATCATTAGGGCTACGTGAAGAAAGGCTGCTCTTCACCAGCAAGCACGGGAACACGAGTCTTCCTGCCACCCGATGTCAGTAAGATAATACCACGGCCTTACCACACTGCCCAGGATCCCCCAAATGGCACCACTTACAGAAAGAGAGAGACAATGTGAGATGAGGCAGCACCCAGCGATGGTATGGCTGTCAACTCATTGTTATTGAGGTACCTGTAAGAAGAAGAAATTAATCATTTAAATAATTTGCATTCATAGTTTGAAGTCATATACATACAAGGGAAATCAAAAACACAGGGTTGAGTTGGCCATGGTAAGACTATATTGTAATGCTGAATAAAAGATAAAGAATTTACAAGCGAGTTCTTAAAGGGAGAGAAGTCATGGGAGGTCACATAAACTAACCATTTTTCACACCTGTGATTTAGAAACAAACACTCAGGGGGTGTCTCCCATCTAGCCCAGAAATCAAGACTAACAAGGAACAGCGACCAAGGCCAAGATGCACGGTGCCAAACAAAAGCACCCCAAGACTATCAAGGGAGAGCTCTTTGTGGGCTGAAACAGTCAAAAAAGGATTTAGGGAGGAAAGCCCATCCCCTCCTGGTTGTTTTGAAGTGTCTGTGACAAGGTGATCTGTGAACCACAGCTCTGTCCTTGGCAAAGGGCAACTTGTTTGGACCCAGAGCCAGAGACTCATGCAGGCACGTTGAGTTCTGAAGGACCTGGAACACGTGGAGCAATTGTTCCAATGCCTCATCTGTGAAATAACAAGGGAGCTGGACTTGGAGATGCTCATCTATTTGAGATTCCAATTTCTTCGAATTCTGATGAAGCCTCCAGACACGTTTTCCAGGAATACATACATACGGACACACACTTTTGCATGTAGACTATTTTGAAAATCCTCTGCAGACCAGAGATGTTTTCCAAGCTCCCTTCCCGCTCGAACATTCTAAATCTGTATTTCCATAGTTCATCTCTCTTAATGGAAGGGGAAGCCCGCGAACCAAAACACAGCTTGCCTGGTCTGCCCCCAGAGGCTTTGCAATCTGGCCTCCTTACATGGACATGTATTTCCAAATCTGGGAAGAGAATCCAAAATCAGACTTGCGAAGTGAGCCCAACAGTCCTTAAGAAAGCCAAAGCACAGTGATCAGGCTTTCTGCTGGGTGATGAGTTGGAAAGAAATTCTGAGATGCAGAATCAAGGGGATAAAGCTGGGTTATCTTATTCTCCTTTTTTTAAGAGTATGTCTTACATAGAGCATCTTGTTACTGTTTGAAGACAAGGCCACTGAAATGACAGCTGTATTCATACAAGTATACAGCTAGCATTTGCTTGAATAGAATAATCTGGTTGTGTGCCATCTTTTATAGAAAATGAATAGTAAAAAAAAAGAGGAAAAGGCCTTGAGTTATCCCATTTGCTTTCTTCAGTGCCAAAGCCAGTTAGAGATGAAGCTTGGCAATTACTGGGCCGTGGGACACAGAATGTCTGTTTCAATAGCTTCATGACTGAAGCATCTGGCAGAGAGAAAGCAGATCCGTATCATGCGGCAAATCCTCTCTCCACTTAAAGGGCCCTTGTTTGTGTGTTGAAATAGACAACTAATTACTTTAACAGTCTCTTATCTGTCTGCTCCCTAAATCAAATTGTTTCTGCTTCACCTTTTCCCTCTCCAAACCCGCTGTGATCCATTTCTCATGTGGGCACAGAGATACTAAAAACTCTCCATCAGTCTGAATCTCTACTAATAAATTTTCATAGTACCATCAAGGTACTTATTACTAGAAGAGACCTTCAGATCTTATCAGAGCAAGAAAATCTAAGGTCTAAGACCTGCTGCCAATAAGGCAGCTTGCTTAAGAACTCTTCATTTCTTAGAGATTTTTTCTAAAACACGGATGATGGTGGTAATAATACTAATAATAGCAGGAGCTAACTTTGTGAGGGCATACTGTGTGCCAGGCACAGCTCTGAGAGTTTTTCAGTGTATGAAGTCATCTTTAGACTCCTAGGAGGCAAGTCCCATGAACATTTCCCTTGTACCAATGAGAAACTGAATCACTGAGATGTTAAGTGATTTGACCAAGGTCCCCTGCAGTAAGTGGCAGTGGCCCAGAGAGTCTGAGTTCTTACCCATTACCCTCCATTTCTTTATAATACAGCATCAACTCCACATGTGCTACGTAAGTTCATCGTTACAACTCCGACTTAGGTACCAGGAACAACTACTGTTCCCTGCCTTATAGGTAAGCTCTCTAAATCAAGTTCCGGTTTAAGTCACTAGCCTAGGACCACACAACCAGAGAGCTGCAGAGACCCAGGTAAACCCAAGTACGACTGCGAATCACAGGAGAGCCACAGGTGAAATCAAGGCCAGCGAGCTGGAAAGCTCACAACCCCTTAGGCAACATGTAGTAGTGTTTCAGCTTGCGTAGGATCTGACTTGATTTTAAACCTGAAACAAATAGCATGGACTTCTCCGCAGGGGAACTTTTGCTGAATGAGCTTGGTCTCAGGCCAGCTCTGCTGCACACACGACAAACTGTACCACCCAATTTCACAGAAATAAATGAACAAGGAAAAGGGGCATCATGATAATATTTCAAATCTTGACAAAACTGCTGAAAGCAGAGTGTACGGGGCAGTGGACCAGTGTTGAAGATAAACGGGGCATTTTACGCCTGGATCAGCAGCCCCGAGTCAACAGGGTGAGGCAGAAATCGCAGGCTCAGACCTCACAGCGCTGCTTGATCTATGACGAGGACAGTTGGAGCCCAAAGGAGAAGAAATGCATGGCCAGCTTACTTGTCGATCACGCCTACGTAAAAAGAACTGCTAGCTCAACGTAAGCCTGTTAGCTCCACCAGTGTCGGCTATCTCTTGTTCGCTGTCTCCTGTTGAAGCGAGAATACTGTCCTCAGAAGGCAATGGAGGCTCATCTCGCTGAGACACGACCAACTTGCCAGCCTGAAATAGAGACTGGTCAAAAATAGCACAGCCAGAGCTTGGAGAGAAAGGGCCCTCGGGAAGTTTAGCACAGTCTCCACGAATAAGGCAACTGTAGGAATGCAGGATAGTGTTTGATGAAATCTTCTGAATATCTAGGGCTGTGCAGTCTTCCACCCTTCACACTCCCCCCATACCTACTTCCATCCAAGGCGCTAACAATCGCTCTAAAATGTCTGGCTTCTATAACTGAACCTTTTCCTGGTGATTCAGGACCAAGAAGCGCCCCAGATGCATCAGATCGTGGACTGTGGCCCAAGCCTGGAGCTAAGAGAGGTGTGACTAAGGCAAGTGGGGCTGCATGGCCTGCCTGAGCCCAGGGAAGCACCTGGAGCTGGGCCTTCTGGGCCCTCAGCTCTCTCTCTCCCAAGCTTCCATTTGCTTGGCTTGGTTAAAGGAAGTTTTTACGTTTTGCAAGATGCAAAATGTTAAAAAGGACGTTTCAGAGTACTTTATTATTACTATCACAATCAAATTAGGCTTCAACAATGAAAAACACACCCAAAGAGTAATTTTGGGTTACAGCGCTTTTTTTTTTTTTGCTGTATTTATTTATTGAATAGTTGATATAAGTGCACAGCAAAAATTTCAAACCCTTTCAAAATAGAATACCAGGAATATACAGTGAAAAATAAAGTTTCCTTGCACGTCAGCCCTCTGGTCTGCCTCCAAGAGGAAGCTCCTGCTGCCAGCTACTAGCGAGGTACACATATTTTTCTTTAACACAGATGCTTGTGTATTATACAGACTGTTCTGTACCACAGTTTTTCCCTTAGTAATATATCTTGGAGATCTCTGTAATTCTTTTAACCAGCTGCAGAGTACTCCTCTGCTGGCATTAATGGTATGAATGAACCATAATTTATTTAGCCAGTCTGCTATTCGTAGACATTTTGGTTGCTTCCAAGCACAAGGAGAGCTGCAATTAATGATAAAGTTGGGCAGGGGGTTGGAACTTCTGCTGGTTTTGTTTCTTAAAAGGGAGAAAGTCGTCGATAGTAGGTAGGCACAAAGATTTTGGACTCAGAGCCATTTAATCAATAACTGTTATTGGTGTTTACATACTGGAAAATAAGGCATACTAAATAATTACTTTGGCAAAGACTCTTTGATATATAGTTTCTATGCCAGATGGCCAGCTACAGTTATTTTACTATAATGATATAGGATATGGTTACTTTAAGTTAACAATGATAAACAATAATTAGGGCAAATGTTTACTATGTGCCAGGCTCTGTGTCAACCCTTTGAGGAAGATACTAAATTATCAACTCCACCTTAAAAGAAGAAACTGAGGCACAGTTACAGAGCAGCAGAGCAGGGATTATTAGGAGGAGATTTTACAGCTGGGGTTTTTAAATCAGAAGCCCTGGGTTCATTCAGCCCCAGTCCTACCCCTTACCCATTGAACGGCCTTCAGCATGTCTCAACCTTACTGTGCCTTAATTTCCTCTTCCAAAAAATGTAAATAGCACAAGTACCCACTTCATAGGGTTTTGGCAGGATCTGGCTGAAATAATTAAACCTAACAGCTTAGGATAGAGCCAGATATATAGTAAATGCTTAACAGGTGGTGGTAATTCACAGCCAAAAATCAGTACCTCAAAACGACCCCCCTTGGTTATTTCTCCCCTCCCTTAAACATACTACATTCGCATCAGGGAGCATAAACCTGACGCACAAAGAGGGTGAGCCATAAATACCCAAAGGCAGGGCACACGCAGGCTTCCTCGCCACCTTCAGGAACATTCTAGGTCAATGGCCCTGGAAAGCACACGGCAGCACCCACATTAAGCTTTCTTGGGCCAGGCAGCAGTAACGTGATCTGAGCGCAGTTTTTAGAGAGGATGGTATAAATAGCCCCTCTTATTAATAGATGAGCCTTGCCGTCCAAGACCCCTGGCTGGAGGCCCTCCCTGGTGGGCTTTCCTCAGAGCTGTGGGCAATGAAGATCTTGTGGCTTGGCAGGAGCTGCACAAGTGTCCTCATGTCCTCTAGGGGCCTCCAACAGGCTCGCTTTCTCTCTCCAACCGGCCCACGATGTTCTGTGGTTCTGGGCCTCCAAAATAAAACCACCGCTGAAAAACCACCGCCCACTGCTTTGCCAGCCTGTGGTTCCCCTCTCGCCGAGGTTTCCAGACTCAGATGGTTGTGCAGGGTTGAGGAGAAATGACAGCTCCTGGGAAACCCTCAAGCCCAGTTCATTTAGAAGCAATTCTGTGTCAACTATGATTTTTTTCTTTTCTTCAATATCCTTCCCCATCTCCCCACCCGTCACTCCTGACAGCCTCTTTCTGCCTCCACAATGTATTGGAATCCCCTTAGAGAAAGGCCTGGATCTTTATCAATGAGAAGTTCCACTGCTCTGGGCACCAGGGAATTTGTCTTGTCCATCCCACAGTGTGACACCAGGGACTGGAGGTGGTTACAGTGGTAAAAGGTTCAACCTATTGGCCCTCAAGGATTTGTTTCTTAACAATGCACCCAGCTTGGGGGGGCTGTGTGGTTCTGAAAGCAGCAGCATAGAGAAATAACCTTCAGTGAGCCCTCCCCGTGTGCAAGGCCCTGGACATTATTATAATACCAATAATATTTTATTATGTCCATGTAACAGAAGAGGGGAAAGAAGCGCTGAGGAGCTAAGTTACTTGTCCAGGGACACAGACCAGTAAGGGGCAGAATGAGAACTCAACTCACATCTGTTTGCTACAAAATGTGCGTTCTTCCCACAACACCATATTGTATCCATAGAATGCAATCTCTGTCTTTAGAACTCCCACACTCAGGAAGGTGGTGTTGCCACAGAGGGCATGGGACAAGAGTCAGTCAGGGGGGTGGGGTGCAGGCCCAGTTCCACCACTTCCTAGCTGTGCAATTTCAGCCTCGTCTGAGAAAGGTGGAAGTGACAATAAGGAGCACAGTGCTTAGCACAATGGCTAGCTCTGGTCAACCTTCAGAAGTGCATTTGCAGGAGGAAGGAAAGAAGTCACACACAAAACAGAAAGAGCACAAGATGGGGTTAGGAGCCTCAGCCTGCCTATAAATGCAACAGGAGTTCAGAGGAGGGAGACAAGCCAAGCTGTGAGGAGAGAAATAGGGGTGGACTTGGAGGCTAGTGTGGGTTTGGACAAGGGGACTGGAGGAATAGGAGGAAATACTCTGTATCTAGAAAGACAAGACTGGTGCAGGAAGAGTTATGCAAGGAGAAAACACTGGATTTTCTGTCTTTTTAAATCTTCAGTTGGATGTTACAGGTTAAGATGAGGGATGTGGGAATTTAGGGCAGTGCAAATTCAGGGTTAAATGCACTGGTTTTGGAATGAAATGGATTTGAGTTCAACTCTCAGCTTTACCAACCACATAACACTGCACAGGTTTATTTAACCTCTCTGAGCTTCCGTGTCCTCCTCTGTCAAGTGGAGAAAATGATTGTAAAGAAAATAAGTTATATCTGAGAGTTGGCATGAGGATTCAATGAGGCAGTGTTCACCAAAGGTTTGGCACAGTGCTGCTATGATTGCTGTGGCTGTTACATGAGAAATTTAGTTTTAAGACTCATAACCAGTATCCCCAGTGAAGGACTGGCTAGGTCAGATGCTCTCAGTTCTAGATCTGGGTGGGGAATAAGTTCCAAAAAGTACCAAGTAGAAGAGGACTAAAGGCTGGAGGTCAAGAGCAAACCAAATGAAAACTGAAAGCCTGTCTGGGGAAAGAACAAATGGAAAAAGAGAGCAAGACAGAACAACACTGAAAATGCTCACGGGAGCATCTATCATGCCCCCAACTGATGGGGGGTTAATGATGGCCGGAACTATAACCTAACATGGCCCACAGGCCTTACAGGACCCAGGCCCTGGCCATATACCCCACTCCTCACGCACGCCAGGCACAGTGGCCCTCGTTCTGTTCCTTCCTCGAGGCCCTGTATTATCTGCAGTCCTTTCTGCCCACATCACTCACATCTGCTCAGCTGTCACCTTCCTGACCACCCAGCTCCCTTATCAACCCTCCAAACTTACAAGAGAAAAAATCCTCCCATTATGCTGTTCTATTCCCCGCTGAACACTCACCACCAGTAAGACTCAGTGGTTTCCTGGTTCAGTGCACATCTTCCCCCAGCTTAATATCAGCTCTGTGAGAGGAGCGGTTTGTCTGCAGGGCTGGGATGGGTGAGGAGGGAGCGTAACATTTAAGGTGCCACCAAAAACTCAAGAGCCGGGATGGAGAATAGTTTAACACAATACGTTTAAAATTTCAAAGTGAATGCAAACAAAGTCCATGATGAACAAAATATCCAAGTTTTCACATCAAGACAGGATCAGCAACAGCACCATGACACGCCATAGTGGAGCCCAAGGCAAAAGGAAAAATCAGTAACATTGATCCTGTCTTTACTTAAACTTTTTATATTTTGTTTGTCACGGATTTTTTTTGCATTCATTTTGATTTTTTTTAAATATTAACCTCACTTGCCTCACTCTAGTCCCAGCCCTGTTTGTCTTATTCACTTCTGTACCCCCAACACCCAGAGCAGGGCCTGGAATGTAGTAGGTACGCAAGTAAACATTAAACAAAAGCTTGAATGATGCCAGAAGAAACACCCCAATTTTGATTTTGTCTAATTCTTAAGGAAATCACTAAGTTCTGAGACTTAACACACAGAAGTTGAATATTCTCATCTCACTATATGCGTGGATCACTGGGTTAAGAACCCAACTGGGTCCCTGATAGACCCTCCTCTCAAAATTCATATGCTGAAGTCCTAACCCTCAGTTTCTCAGAATGTGACTGTATTTGTAGGTAGGGTACTTAAAGATATAATCAAGGTTAAATGAGGTCATATAGGTGGGGTCTAATCCAATATGACTGGTGTTCTTTTAAGAAGATGATGTCTTGAGACACAAAAGAGACATCGGGATGTGTGCGCAGGGAGGAAAGGCCATGTGGAAAGGCAGCAGGAGGGCAGCCGTCTACAAGCCAAAGAGAGAGCCTCAGAGGAAACCAAACCCTGTCGGCACCTTGATCTTGGACTTCCAGCCTCCAGAACTGTGAGACAATAAACTTCTGTTAAGTCGCCCAGTCTATGGTATCTTATTATGGCAGCCCTAGCAAACTTACACAGGCACCCGCTTCAACCTCCCTTGCTCCCACCACTGGCCTGTTTCCTATGGGAGAATGAGGGTCTTAGACAAAGTATTTCCAAGGGCCCCTTCCAACTCTGATGTTCCTTTAACTTGGGAAGGTTAAACTTTTTTTAAGCAGACATGGAAATCATAAACGCCAATTTGGAGAATCTGGAGATGGTGGTAGGGAACACGAGTACTTTGCAAATTGCACCAGCTCATAAAATTAAATTTCCTTTAGATAAATCGTCAACAGTGGAATCAAAGAATAACAAACAAGGATTTTATCAGTTATGTATAACTAAAATGCGTAAAGAGCTTACCTAATAATGTCTAATAAAAATATCTAACAACAGAAGCACTGGGTGAATGAGTTATGGAATATCCATGTGTAGTAGTTTTATATACAAATTAAAATGGGATATTCAAAAATTTTTAATTTACATAATAAAGTATTCAAAAAATGTAAGGATAAGTAGAAAACAGATATAAAACCATAATATCCAGTTTGGTCCCAAAACCATATTTGTACAGGTATGTATTTTTCACTAAATGTTCACAATGGTTATGTCTGGGTGATAATACAGGTGATTTTAATTTGTCCTTACATATTTCTAGCTTCTAAATTTTCTGCAGTGGATATGCATGACTTATAATGAAAGTTTCTCTAAAGTCTCTATGGAGCTAAAACTCCTGATAATCCTAACATCCATGTTAAAAGCAGAATTCTTTACATTTAAAAGAAGAAGAAAAGATTGAGGTCTGATTTAAGGGACACTGCAAGAGGCAGTAAGCGTAGAGTTCCAGAGGCAGGAATGCCTAGCTCTGTTTGGAGATGGGAAGGGAAAGGTAAGACTCTATTGTCCATTCTTCTATACCTTCGTTTCCCGGGAAACAGAAGAGGTGGGCTGGCCTCAAATGCCCATGCTGAGCAGGCTGATTTACCTCCCTGGGAATTGTGGGGAAGTACCAGCCCTGTGTGTTAACCCAGCTGGTCCACAAGGCGTCCCACACGGGAGGGGACTCTCCTACACACCACCATGTACCCGTGATTTCCAGTAACTCCATACCTACTGGACTGTAACACACCCATCGCTGACAGCCTAGGAAGAAGACAGCGGCTGCAGTGAAGGAGAGCTAAGTAAGCAGGATATTTGTCACCGCTAGCCAGTACGCAAATGTTCCTTCTGACAAGTTTAGACTGCTGATCCAGGGGAGTGAGCAAGCCTGCAATATGAGAGGGTTTTCCCAAGGAGCTCTCCACCCCCCGAACCCCCAAGATTTGGGGAAAAGCACTCACACTTCCTGTAGATTTGGCAAGTCCTCAAAACCAGCAGGGTCAATCTCAGAAAGTTTGTTGTAACTCAGGTTTCTGGTAAAGGGAGAGAAAAACAAGAAACGATTGAATCAATATCCGGCATTACACCCAAAATTCAGGAATCTTCTACTCCCCCCAAAAAACCCTAGCCCTCTCCCTCATAAATGCCATCTCAAGTAACCTTACTGATACTAAGATCTACAGATATACCTCCTCCCCACTTGCATCCACAAACAAGTCACTGTGAAAATCTCAAATCACTGAAGTTGGCTAAACCCAAATGGATTTCAATCAATACCGTTTCGCCACTTAGCAACCTTGAAAGAAATTCTAAGGTAAGCCAGTCCTCTACCTACCTTAGCGTATGCTGGTCCAAATACATTGCACCATATCAAGTCCAAGGCTATTATTATAAATGGCATTTTTTTAAATCAATGTTTTACTATAGCATCAAATAATATCAAGCAGTAGTAAAGGAAAAGAGGGGGCTGACCCTTCATTGTCCACAATCAGGGGTTCTCAATCAGGGGTGACATTTGGCAGTGTCTGGAGACATTTTTAGTCATCACAACTGCAGGTAAAGGGGGGGCTGCTACTGGCATCTGGTGGGTGGAGGCCAAGGATGCTGCTAAACATCCTACAATGCACGGACAGCCCTTAACAACAAAGAATGATTCAGTTCAAAAAGTCAATAGTAATATTCAGAGGTTGAGAAACTCTGGTCTAAAAAGAACTTAAGACTAAAAATTGCTCAGATGTATAGTCAAAGCTGAAGGGACTGTTTAAAAAAGTGAACACTGTCAGATCCTAATCATAAGGCTATACATGAACACGGCATTCCTACCATCAATGAATAAATACTGGCAGTGATCATCACAGGAGAGAGGAGCCACGGTCACAGGAAATCATGTGGGTGTTAACCAAAGGCGGTGAAAGCCTCACATGCGGGCAGCCTTCTCAGGATGATGGCATCTGTCACAACTATTCAGAATTACATCTCTCTCCCTTCTTCCCCCCAGCTATACCCTTCAAGGCAGGCAAGGAGCAAGCGGGGCAGTGTTTGGTCAGCTGAGCCTCTCAGATCACACCCTCAACCCAGACCAGCTTAATCTTTCAGGAACGGAATCCACAGAGATTGGGGTTCAAATAGGCCCTCACTCTTATTGCACTCTGCACCTTGCTCCCTGCCACCAAAATACATCTAGTCCTGTGTACGCCGGAGAGGTTAACAATTTTCATCTCAGCTATTAATTCCACTGACGTTACTGTCAATTAATTATACTACAAATCATGAGTTTAAAGTCTGTCTCTTAAGTGGCACATAAGTGGCAACTATCTTTGAAACTTACTCCAGAGACATTTCAATCAATACTAACCTAGGGCCGATAGCCATTTCACTGTCAACTCAAGACATTCATCTAAATTAAAGTCAATCTACACTTGAAATTAATGGTACATCTGTGTTCAAGGCACAGCCTGAATTAAAAGCAATTTGTCCAGAGATTATGTTACTACAAAAACTGAAGGTGGTAATTTTTTAAACCACATATTGAAGTCAAGTGTGGGCTTGTCTGTGCTTGGGCTAACTACGATTGGGTACATCGAAATGAAGAGGTTAGACTTGGAAAAGAAAACCCACAAATGGAGAGAATTCCCCCACATCAGAAAAAGGGCAGATGGAAATTGTCGTCTATTTTGAGCATATTACATGATAATGTGGAAAAGGGCGATGGAAATGTTGTTTCTGGGTCTACAGCTACTGTGAGTTTACAGTGACTGTAACATTTATATCCTCATAGGTAATGGGAGTTGTTGAGCTGGAGGAGACATCAGAGAAAGACTCAGAAACCACAAAGGCAAGAGGCTAGAAGGCAAGTACTTAACGTGTACGGTCACCCTGCCAGGTGTGGAATGAGGCCGACAGAGCAGTGCCTGCCCACCCATCCGAAGGTGCATTTGCTCCTGTCTCTACAAACAAGACCAGTGCAGACTAGTCTTTTCAGTTTGCAAGAGAAGCTCAAACTCGGAATTCTTGCATGAAATCTTTTCAATTCTTAAAAAGAAAAGTAACCCTGGATGGGCCAAACGAAACATACCTGCAGGCCACATCTGACCTGAGGACAACCAGTTTTCAACCTGATATCTAGGCCACTGACTCTTGAAGCTATTAGGTTCAAAGTGAATGACTTGTTTCTGGCTTACATATGCGGCCGGGGTGGGGAGCTGGGGCTCACAGGATCCGGGTCTCAGGCAATTAACTGGTGGCTGCTTTTTGAACTTCTGGAATGAAACCACTTCCCTCTACTCCCACCCCACGAGGGTCCATAATCTTCAGTAACTCAGTATTAGGATGAAACCATTTTAAATCATGACACCCCTTAGTCCACCTTTCCCTTAGAACGTATTTAAATTTCAAAAACGTACAAATTCTGCTTTCTAGATAAGGTTACTTGAGAAAAGGGTCTCCATACGCTGGTTTTATCAAGAAGCCAGACAGTATCAGGATTTAACAGTGAGACTTCAGTAAGTAGCAATGGAGATGAAGATACTTGTAAGTGGAAATCTAAGCTCTTACTCGGTCAGCCTGGATGTGGTGACTTTTCGACTGTCAATGAACTAGAAAAGCCATGTCTCAACAAACGAGTGTCAGCAGACCAGCTCTAAAGGGAAATTCTCCTCTCGGAGTGCCTATTAGCAACACAGAGAAGACAGCAGCTGAAGCTCAGGTCTCTTGGAATGACTTCTACTTTTGGACACAGAGCTGCCTAGCTTTTAAGTCAGAGAAGTGGCTAGTCCTGAAACCTGGGACAAACTGTTGATCATCAATTGCTTTATCAGGAAATGGGGAAAATATTTAGTGTGTTCTCCCTGACAAATATAATCTGAAACAAAATCCTCAGAGACATTTCCTTGCTTGCTCATTTCAAGAAGACAAACTTCCAGCATAATTTTTTCATTGTGGTCAAATATACATAACATAAAATGTGCCATCTTAACCATTTTTAAGTGTACAGTTCAGTGAGATTAAGTATATTCACATTGTTGTGCAACCATCACCAGCATCCATCTCTAGAACTTTTTCTTCTTCTGCAGCTGAAACTCTTGACACTCATTCAACACTAACTCCCCATCCTCCCCTCCCCCAATGCCTGGCAACCTCCACTCTACTTTCTGTCTCTATGAATTTGACTACTATAGACACTTCATATAAATGGAACCATACAGTATTTGTCCTTTTGTGTCTGGCTTATTTCACTTAGCATAATGTCCTCAAGGTTTGTCCATGCTGAAGCATGTGTCAGAATTTCCTTTTCCTTTTCATGGCTGAATAATACTCCACTGTACGGATATATATGCCACATTTTGTTTATCCCTTTAACAGGTGATGGATATCTGTGTTGTCTCCATCTTTTGGCTATTGTGAATAATGCTGCTATGAACATTGGTTTATTTTTTTTTTCCAGCACAATTTTTAAATAAAATTTGTTTTAATCCTTTGATTGCTATGCTTACTGACAACACTCATTTCTCAATGATCAAGGAAATATATTTACTCAGTCCAAGAACTGTGCAGAGAGGGAGGTGAATTCTCATCTCAGGCCCAAAGAACAATCAAAGGGTTAATGAGTGAAGAACTTTTAACGAGGCCTTTCTTTCAGGTGGCAGCTGACATGCACACAAATCTAAAGCATCTCACTTATTTCTACAAACACAATCGCCCCTTACCAGGCCCGACATCTGAATGTGTCTTCAGTTGAAGGTTTCAGATTCTCCTGTCAAAACAATTCATCTGTCAGCAGGACAGATGCTGTCAAAAGCATTTCTGCACCTTTCAGTAGCAAAGAGGAGAGGAAAGAAACCTCAGGGAATTTAGTTACTGCCAATTGCAGCTTTCATTAAACATTTTGTCAGCCATTGTCATAACACAAATTTTCCCTGTTCTTGCACAAAGGGTGCACAGAGCTTCGAACAACTGAGCCAGACCATAGATATTCTTTCAGCTAATCTGCTGAAAGATGACTGTCCAGCCCCCCATTTGCAGAACACACAAGAGGCACCTCTGCAGAGAACAGCTCAAGTTTTATCCGTGTCTGAAAAGCAAACTGTTGAACAGTGTATGACAACCATCTGCTCGCTGAGCATTTTTCCTGACAAAGCCCCCGACCCCAACCCCACAGAATTAGAAGAGCTAAGTCTTTAAATAGCTGAGAAATCCCCACTATTATGTAAACCTGTGCTGTCCAATTTGGTAGCACTAGCAATATGGCTATTGACATTTATATTTAAACTAATTAAGATTATATAAAACAGTTACTCAGCTGCACCAGCCATATTCCAAGTGTTCAACAGCCACGTGTGGCTAGAGGCTATTGTACTACACAAAGCAGACGGAGGTCATTTCCATCATCACTGAAATTTCTATTAAACTGCGCTGTTTCTAAATCATGGAGTAATCAACAAACATTTAATGTGAAATGGCACCTACAGAAAAAACTTGGATTTTAAAAATAAATTTGAATTTCCCAGTAATTCAAGAGCTTTGTTGAAAATGTGGCGGGGTATGGACACCTGTATTAGCCCACATCCTTTTGGCACACAAAGTTCTTAACCATCCCATCAGAGGAAAGGGCCTTTGAAAACTCAGTTTACTAGGAGGACACTCAATAAAAAATGCCCTCTGAGTGTAATTCTATAGGCTTAATCGGTATTTACATAATCTGACCAGCATCTTCCTGGATTACAACCAGAACCACATATTACAAACTTGGCAAAGGCTATTCAAAGCTGGCAAACAATAATTCATTGACTCCTTGGAAGCTGAGGGATAAAAAGTTCCGTTTACTTTTGAGTAAGCTGTGGTGAGGAAATAACCCCACATCGTTAGACAACATAATTAGCTCTTCACCCTAAAAACAAGCACTGCTCATAGACCACTGACAATACAGGCAAAACCCCTGGCTGGGAAGAGAGGCACAACGCATGGTCATATTTTTCAACATTAATAGGAATCGTAATTCAAAGTCGAAGGAACTGGTCCTAAATCTGTGACAGGCATCCCCTGGGGAATGAGGTTTTCCTATTCAGTTTGGTTTCTACGCCAGCCTATTTCCCATTACTCAACCGTGTGTGGACTCCTGAATGTCACAGGACTTTGCATATCTTAAGCTTTCAGATGTTTGCTAAACTGAATAATACAGTGGGAAAGAAAAGTGTGAAGCAATGCAATGACCCAACTCTTGAGCACTATTGGGGTGCCCAAGACTAGCCTTGGAACCTCGTGTTTCTCAGGAAACTGTGGACTCCAGCTGCACATCTCTTAACCTCAGAAACCGCACTGTTTGCCACCCATCAAAAAAGGAGTCACTTGCTTAAGACTAACTGGGAAAAAGTGATCCGTCCTTTCAAATTTCAAGGGGTGCGAGTGAGGAAGAACATACAACTTGTTAAAGTTATTTAATCCCTTAAGCTTTTAAGGCTGTTTCTGCTGCATTTTTACCATCGGAGGAATTACGTGTAGTACACATCAAGTTTCAATGAAATCACCACATCATGTTCCCTAGACCCACATTATAAGGTTGTATGAGAATAAATTTCTTTTTATATTTAGAATATCAAGATTTTTTTCTATTGCGATGCTTTCCCCTGATTAATAACCAAAACCCACAACTGAACAGCCTGATCATACATATGAAAGGCTTATATTAAGGATGATAAAATTGCATCTTAATCATTCCTCTGGCATCCTCACCCAAGAATGTCCACTCAGGACAGGTTCTGTACTTGCTGCCATCTTTCTTTAGTAAGCTAAGCAGCCACATATTCTGTACACTGAGGCTTGGAAAAATAAACTGCAAATAATCAAATGAATGCAAATCACTCGGATATCAATTCGATACATACAGTTCATTTTCTAAGTTTCTCGTCAGGTATATTTAAGAAAGTCAATAATGTGTCATAGTTATTTCAATTTTTGAAAATGTTACATAGATAATTCTCTATGCAAATGAGGTTTACAGCAACTCAAAAGAAGAGATAACACATACTAGCTACATAAGAACCCCAGAGTCACTGCCTTATTTTACTCCTTAAAATCAGCTGTAGAAATCAGTGTGGGCCTGAGTTCTAATGCCTAAGACATCATTGGAGAGGAGTTACCCAGGCCTGCCTCCATAATCCCCTAGGTCTTCTATGTGCTTCTCTACCTTAATAGTTCACACATCTCACTCCGCTTGTGTTAATTTGAACACAGGTCTAAGTCTTTGTCCTCTAGCAGCCAACAGATGTCAAACTTGACAAATATTTATTGAGTGTTTATCTACAACGTCTACTGCACTGTGATAAATTCTGATACAAATTAGGATAAGATCTAGTCCCTGAGCTTAAGGAGTTTACAACCTACTGGTTAGATAAGACTCATGACCAAATAATTACAGCCGAAGGCTCTAATATGACAAGCATCTTGTGAATGGTAGACCAGAAGTTGCAAATTGGTGGTTCCTCGGCCAAAGCTGGGCTGTAGGGAAATTTGTTTCTGACTGAACAGGGTTTGGAGAAACCTAAAGTTTTCATCAAAAAAATAAAAGTTTCAGTTTCTCTTGAAAATAATCACTGGGCCAGCATTCCTGACAGGAGCAATCAGCTACATTTACTTAGCAAGTACTCTAGTTGACCACAGACCTCACCACTCCTATTGTCTCACCCGGGATCTCTTTGCTCATTTGCAGTAGGCATCTGAGGTTATCATCTCTGACATGGGGACCACTGACTCCAGATGGCGTTCAGAGTAGAGAAGATCAATTGCGATGAGAAAGATTTATTAGAAATTGCGAGGTCTTAGCTAAACCTGGAAGAAGAGTAGAAGAGCATGGTTTTTGAGGAAGAATACCAGGAATAAGGCCAGAAAGGCAAAAAAAAGTCATAGAGGGTAGGGAATTAAAAAAAAAAAAAAAAAGCCAAGACGTCAGGACCTTCTAGAACGGAGAAGGGGAAGACACAAATGGTTTTAGGGCAAAGTCGAGAAGAGTAGCCCTATATTGTCAGATCTGCAACCTACCAGGCAGTTAAGTCAAGGGTTATATAAACCTTAACAAATCCCAGTGCCAGGTCCCTCGTGAACGTTAATCTACAGGGCCATTAAAGTTGATTTCCACAGGAACAGAATATCTCCTTGTTCATCTACTTAAAGTTTTGACCAAACTGGTCAGGAGGCATACCATCACTGAAAGCCATCAGCATTTGTTCTCTCTATCATCCCCTAAAACAGGAGATTCTAGGATCTGTTCTTCCTACCAAAATCCTAGTTTGGCTAAAGAGAGACAAAGTAATTGGGTGTGATGTGGGTTTTTTTATGTAAGTAGTCTCATGCCTGGCTGTGGGGGTAGTACTGGGGGGAAGCCCACAAATTTCCCTTAATAGTCTCTCATTAAATATGGTACATGCATCATTAACTCCAAAAGATTAGTTAATTTAATTAAGAGGAGGCACTGCAGCTGCACCAGCTCTGCAGTTGCTGGGTACTTTACAAACGGAACTCGAGCTGCTGGCCACAGGCTGACCCTGCCACAAACCTGCCACAAAGGGACCACCACCCATGACCACCCCAGCAGGGAAGAGGTGCCTACAGCCACCATTTGGTTTTGCTATTAGAAAAGTGGCTTTGCAGTGACTTAGAAATGGGAAGGGAGGGGAGAGGGATCAGGAGTCTGGTCACCTGTTCTCTACTTTATCATTTCCAAAAGGGGATCACAAATTTGCCCTTTCAGAGAGTCCATAAGCTCTACAGGACTCTCCCAACTCATCACCTCCACAATTGGACCCTTTCACCCCTGTTGGGCACCATCCAGCACACAGCTTAATCTTTACCTCCTGAAAGCCCAGCCATTCTGTGGAACAGAGGGTGGCTGGTGCCTGAGAGCAGAAGCTCTGGCCCCATCAATCTCTTCTCCATCGTGGCCCTCACGTCCTGAGGTACCAGGCGCTCCAGTGAGAGCAGAGAGTTCATCAGTCATGACCCAGAGGGGGCAGGAAGTGCAGCAAGAACGCACGCTCACCTCTGGAGAGACGCTCAGAGGCTGGAGGTTCTCCCAGTGAAACGAGGGAGGAGGATTCTCCTAAATGAAAACCACACTCTACTGAGACAGGACACAGAGACTTTTGCTTCTGTAGCAGCTAAAACAAGTCTGGCAAAAAGGGACAGGAAGTGAGGGACACAATCTAGAGGATAAATCTGGAATCTTCGGTTAGCCACGTGCTTTGTAAAGTCCACCAGTGCCCCTCTGGTCACGGATTACTGTTTTCCTTTCCCAATACCTCCACCTATACCCCTCTGCCCTACAAATGTCCACTTTCAGGAGATCAGCTTCCTGTGGAACCACCACTGCAAAATATAGGGTGTTTATTAAAAGCATGATGCAGCTTTAAAATTCATTAACTTTGGGTTTACACATGAACGATGTAAACTAGCAACACCTTATGAACACTTCTTTGATTGAATGTGTCACCCAACAGAATTTATGGGAACGATGGCACAACCACCAACCATATCTGATAATGTGATCAATTTCCTTTTCCAACATTGAAATGATTCTCCACTTGACACAGTGATTTCACATACTCCATGCCCACACCTAAGGGCCCTGAGAGGAACGTCGCTATCGGAGAGGAAAATAACTATTTTAACACAGCCCCATAAAACGTACTCTTGGTCATAAGAACAGGCCAAATTCTAAGCCTGTCTTTCTGGCAGAAGGTACAAGAGAGGATTTCACTGGGATAAAGGGATGAGGAAATTCTATACCAGTGACTCGAGAGTCTTCAGAAATGAAACCTCCAATAACTTATTACTTGCCCTGAGTACAACAGACACTCATTAAAATATTAAAAACAAACAAAAACCCCCTTCCCTCCGACTTATTTTACGCAGTTCTAAACACTCTTATCTAGAGGTTTCCCAGAACTAGGAAAGGATCAAGGCATTTTGTGGCTTTTTATTTTATTTATTTTTTTGGGAGGAAGATCGGCCCTGAGCGAACATCTGCCAATCTTTTTGCTGAGGAAGACTGGCCCTGGGCTAACATCCATGCCCATCTTCCTCCACTTTATATGGGATGCCAGCACAGCATGGCTTGACAAGCGGTGCGTCGTGTGCGCCCGGGATCCAAACCAGTGAACCCCAGGCTGCCGCAGCGGAATGCGCGCACTTAACGGCTTGCGCCACCGGACCGGCCCCTTTTTTGTGGCTTTTTAAACGCTCATTTCTGACACTTCACTCTCTAACATAATCCAATCAATGAAAATAATAGTATACAAACCTCATGTTACAGAAATGTATGCCAAAAGATAAAAAATAACGCTTGTGGTAACTCACCTCTGGACACATAATGATCAGGGTTTGTGGATGTTGTGAAAGAAAGTATCTACAAGGGCTATTTTAGGCAAATAGATTTTTGGGTTACAAAAGAGCAATATATAGTTAAGCTGCCTACTTGTCCTCGCCTTAAAGGGGAGGAAGAAGGAAATGAAAGTTTTTTTTTTTTTTTAAGCAAACACATCTGTTCAAACAACAGCTTACCTTAGTGTTATCGGCATGTCTTTCCTCCCCCGCCCACAGACACAAAATTTTAAGGGACAAATGACACAAGTGGGTGTAACTAGCTTCCCAGACTGAAGCCACTCATAAGGAAAATCCTTTCTGGGAAGCCAGAAGTTC
Organism: Ceratotherium simum simum; assembly: GCF_057802395.1. Classification (NCBI taxonomy): domain Eukaryota; kingdom Metazoa; phylum Chordata; class Mammalia; order Perissodactyla; family Rhinocerotidae; genus Ceratotherium; species Ceratotherium simum. The sequence continues at coordinate 65,727,194 of NC_141904.1, forward strand.
CTAGGGGTGCGCACTGGAGTCCCCTATCAGCTTCCACTGGAAATTATGTGCATCTTTTATTTTTCCAAGTGAAATCATACCTACCACTCACTAATGTCTCTGATGTCTCTTTGTGCCTGTGAGAAGCCCAAGCACCCAAAATCTATGAAGCTAATATACAAGCCCAGATTTACGCGTATTTACCATGATACTCTGTATTACAAATGGATGAAGTACAAGGGTCCTTCAAATATCATCAAACATTCTCAACACTATATTCTCTTCTAGGTTTCCAATATCATCTTCTAGGTTTCAAATATTCAAATATTATCTCCTAGATTTATTCTCCTTTCTTTTCCTGGCTACCTCAAAACTTAAAAATGAAGATTGCTCAAATGCAGAGAACAGATCCCTGGTGTGAAGTCAGCCAAATTCAAAAACTGAATTTACCCAAACTTTTCAAGAACACATCCGCTGTATTACAGGAAGGCACGCGAGCCTCTCCAGCTAAGTATTTTTTAAAGAAAACGCACCGTTTTAAAAGGTCAGCCTCCTGGCTAACAGTTAAGTCGCCGACTTTATTAGCTAGCTTATCGACTTGGGATCTTGTACTGTCAATTTTTCCATTGGGCTTTTTAAAGTTAATGTGTGTCACGAAATGTCTAGCTGAAGCCAAAAGGCAATGTTTTTCTGTCTACGATATTAAGACGTCATGAAACACTGTAAACTTAAAAGCCGGTCTACATCGCTTTCCCAGGGCTGTGGCGACTTCTCTGGCTCTGGCTGTTGAAATGGCTGAGAAGATACTAAGTCAAGGCGCAACAAACACACAATATTTCAACATGCATTTTTTTACAGACTGTTTCTGCTATTAAAATATGGAACTTCCTTTTTACTGAAATTATAAGCACAAAGAATCAGATGATGCACGTGACCTCCATCCTTGAACATATTAAAATTTTATTATGTCAAAGGAAAACTGGCCGTGAAAATGACTGAGCCACAATATACTTTCATTTCTTTTTCTTTTTTTTTTCAATCATTCACCAAAGCCTCTAAAAAAGATGCCTCACTTCTTCCACATAGTCCACCCACGTTCACCAAGGCCCCGTGCATCCTAACACCAAGAGCTCCTCACACACACACACCCGCCTCTTGACAGTTTATAGTTCCAGGTCATTTACTCCTGAAGATGCCAAAGATGTGTCTTAAGGGTTAGATCCAAGCGGTAAATTCCATTTGCTAAACTAGATCTTAACCAAATAATGAATACTGGTACCTACAGAATGTGAGTCCATTTTTAAAATAAATCACCAGCAAAGGTGATTAAAAGCCCTACCAAAAATCAATCATAAGTGACTCCTTTTGGAGTCCCACGTACAGGCTGGAGAAACCTAAGAAACACCATGTGTACTTCTGGATACTCCATATCCCCTCTGTGTGCTAGGGAGAGACAAGAGCCATTCAATTCCCACCTCAGCAGGAAATCGAGGCCCATGGGTCACACCAAACCCAGACACCCATGAGATCAGCTGCATCAAGGCAGCTGCCCTACGAACAGCTAGAACTTCTTTGCTTAACACTTGTTACCTGATGAACACACGACCCCCCAGCTTCCACCATCACTCCTTTTTAAAGAGTATGTAATCAGATCTACGTTTGTTAAAGTCTCTGCTCAGCAGCTTGCCCTAGTCAACCTCTCCATCATGACTTGCCTCCAATGAGCATGCCAACTGGCAGGGGAGGGGAGTGGAATCTAGTGGGTGAGAGTTGACTTGCTCCTGCATACTCCACACAAACAAAATCAGCATCATAAGCCCTCTTCAGTTAGAGGGTAGTTCAGTTCTGCACCTCAAGATATAGAGGATCAAACGCAGTATGGTTCAGGGTGAGGCATAGTCCGCTCCATAAGGCATTCAGCTGTGAGACCCAGCCTGTCCTCCAGCTAAGACTGGCCAGGCTGGCTTTCCTTTCTCCTCACTCCTCCACACTCAGTCCTGAAATACTGTCAAAGCAAATAAAAGGTGTTCCAATCCCAAGTCCAGTCCACATGGCCACACAAGCATGACTGTGCAAAACTGTCCCAGCCACTACATTTACCTGCAGCAAACTCAACCGTGATCGATAAGCCAAAGCAGGTTTGGATTCGGGAATGTTTAAGCTTGCACAAGCACAAAGAGAAAGCCACCCACTCTCCAACCCAAAGAGCCACTGCAGAAAGCACCTGCACAAACTCGTCAGGGTGGTTTATAAGGTCACAAGCGCCTCAGAAAAGATCTTTTATTCCTAGGGGCATGAAACAAATGGGAGGCCTGTCACACTGCTGGTGTCAATATTTATCTAAGGCCTAGGTATTCACGATGGTATAAACCAGGCACTTTTTTGCTTCACTCATTCACGTAATTTGCCACTACAAAGCCCCCAAACAGAGATTCATTTACAGCTTGAGTTTCTTTTCTTCCATTTCCATATGGGAGGCTGGCTGCAGGGCCCATGGTCTATGTCAGCAATAATCTCAGCAGCTTGAGAATAAAGCATTCAATGTATTTCAGAACTGCCAATATCAAATGGCACTGCACCTGAGGACAATAAAGAGATGGAGAAGGGAAACAAAGTGCCAGCTTTCTCTCTTCCCATGGCATGCATGTTTTCTGCACTGGAAATGAGCAAAGCTTAGACCTCGCAGTAAGTAACTGAACCCCTAGAACCACACCCAGGCATTTTTAAGTGTGACTTACTCACACTGAAGGATTAATCCAGCAACCAAGACCCAAAGGTATGTGAAGCTCAAAGGAAGCCATGTGCTATGCAATAGCCCTGTTTGGTCAGCTCCAATTCTCCGAGGATCCCTTCTCCTTCACCCTTTTTGGAGTCTTCTTCCCTTAGCCTCCCTCACCCCCTAAATAAAGGCCTATAGATGATTTCCCTTCCCAGGTGAAAGTCAGGAAAGATAACTAGTCTTTCAATATTAGGAGGCCCTTGAGACCTCTGAAAATAGTTGTGCATTGTGGAAACCAGGTTCACAAATGGATTCCTCCAAGTCTCTTTCCGTCACTCAAAGTCCTCAAGCCCCCTTTCTGCAATGAGTGCTAACCTGCAGCTCCCTGGTCGGCTGTGTTGGCTCCTTCCAAGGAGACTCACTGCGGTGGCCTAGTGGGGTAGGCTGACTTCAGGTTTTCATGCCAAGGAGATGGAGGCACTAGAGAAAGATGGCTCTCTCTCCAGTGACAAATTAAGGAACCTGCCTCAAAGCCCTTTCGCCAAGTTGCTGGGAAGTGAGATTAAAAAGATTCTTTAAGCCAGCTTCCTATGATTCACTAAATCTACTTTGCTGATTCCATACACACAGTTCTTCCCAACTAGATGGGTATACCTCACTAGGATTCTGGATACTCCATGAAGCCTGAGAAGGATCATCAAACTGATATCTGCCAACAAGCTGCAAATCACTTCAGTTGCTTCCTAAGCACAATTGCAACGGCAAGTGATGAGCTATGATATATGGTGCACGGGTGGTCTGTGAGGGGCCAACATTCCTGCCTCTGCTTTAAATATGCCTGTTGGGTGAAAGCAGGCAAGCACTGAGCCCAAAATGGTAGCAGCTGAGGGTGTGGTCGGTTTTATTTTTTCTTGCATAAAAATATACACAACACTTTAAGCAGCCAGTATTTCCTCACGAACACTGAAGTTAATAATTCACAAACCAACTGACATTCATCAAGGATCAGAAAATTTAAAGGTGCTTTGTGCAAACACTCCTGTTCTTGTTCTTATTTAACAGCTGGTTTATTTAACTGATGGCTTCTGTTGCCAGTAGGGGCAGGTAGCACTTCAAAATGTTATTTGTTAACGCAGATACATACTACCTGGGTCTAAGCTTAGCCTCTGGGTTTCACATTATCCAAACTCGGGCAATTACTTTTCTCTCCGATGGAACAGTTAGACAATTCTAGTAAGGTGCAAATACAGGACAAAATCATGCTGGTTTGCTGATAAGACTTTATTGTAATCATGCTCTCTCATTTCTAATCTGGCCCCTCCAAATGGACAATTCCCAAGACTCCAATGCACAAAGGAGCAGCAGATATGGGTGGAACAGCACTCATCCCAGAGGCAAGCTGCCTGGATCTCAGATCAGACTGTCTCATCCACGTGAGGAAGACACACCTCTCCACTCAGTCGCCCCACAAAAAGGAGGGTCCGATGCCCTCTCCTCTCAGACCTTATTCTCTCCACCTCTCCTTTGATCTCAATTTCACCCTGTCTCTAAAATCATGTGTATGTGTGTCGAGGATGCAGTAAGAGGGAATCTAAGGAAGCCTTTTCTAGCCACCATCTGAGTGTCCCCAACCTGCCGCAGATAGAAGGGTGACCAGTTGGTGGTGGTGGTTGCTTTTTCAACCAAAGGAAATTAACCTTGGGGTATGGGTTATCTGCAAAGCCGCGGACTTACTACCAACACATGATCCACAGCCTGGGTTTATGAATCGGCAAGGCCACATGAATGTCCACAGGCCTTGTTAAAGAGGTTACACATTAACCACACAGGATCTCAAGGAAGATCTATCACCCCCACCACCTCCACACTTTTCATATCCCGCCTTGAAAGGGCTTTCTGGAAGTTGCCACCATGGAGTCTGAAGTAAACAGAGATGGGTCCACTTTTCGGTTTTTGTTTTTCATAAACAACTAATTTCAGTGGGTGCAGTTGCTCCTTCAAATACACTGAGTTAACTCCTTAGGGGCAGAAAATAACAGCAAACCCAAAAGGGCAAATGAGTGTGACGGCCAACCCATGGTTATTTCCACAGGTGTGGGTGGGCGGATGTCTCGGGGCCACGGGGAACAATGCCTGGGATAATACAACACAGCAGAAAAGCCACTGGTCACTCACATTGTTCTGGAAATTAACGAACACACAAATGCTTATGAAGCCCCTGCTATGTGCCAGGAATGGCGCTGGACTCCAGGACCACGCCACAGCAAGGTGGTCTCTACCCTCAAAGAGTGTACAATCAGGAGGGAAAGACAGGCGCTGAGCAAGTAACCAGAGATGTGTTCCAAAGGCCATCCTGGAACAACACAGTGGCCACCCTCGCCTGGGTGTTCTGGGAAAGCCCTCTGAGGAAATCTTTAACCTCAGACCAGAAAGATCACAGAAGAGGCACAGCGGAGGGAGCACTGGCAATGGCCCCGAGGAAGGAAGAGGCGTGGCCGGCGAAGGAACTACCCAGTCCTGTATGGCGAGCTCAGAAAGCCCCCGGCATTAGGCGACTGCAGAGGAAGGTGGGAGGCAGGGGAACAGGGACTTGGAACCACAAAGACTTGTAGCTGAGCCTACGGGAGCCACTGTCTAGGGCAGTCGGTCTCACACTTAAACCTCCAAAGCAATGTCCCACTCAGAGCTATTTAAAATGCAGATTCTCAGGCCCTAACACCATAAATTCAAGACTCCAAAGTCAATGGAGGATTAGCAAACGCCTATTGGCTGCCTGGAGGACTAACCAAGAGCCACCATGTAATTACTATTTCACTTGTTTAGAGAGATCAGCCTGCTGACCAGTCTACTTAAATCGGCAGATCGCAGGCCGGCCCCGTGGCTTAGTGGTTAAGTGCGTGTGCTCCGCTACTGGTGGCCTGGGTTCGGATCCCGGGCGTGCACCGACGCACCGCTTCTCCGGCCATGCTGAGGCCGCGTCCCACATACAGCAACTAGAAGGATGTGCAACTATGACATACAACTATCTACTGGGGCTTCGGGGGGGGGGGGGAAAAGGAGGAGGATTGGCAATAGATGTTAGCTCAGGGCTGGTCTTCCTCAGCAAAAAGAGGAGGATTAGCATGGATGTTAGCTCAGGGCTGATCTTCCTCACAAAAAAAAAACACACACACAAAAAAAACGGCAGATCGCAAAGGTGGGCTGTCACTGTTTTTCCAAAGTGTACCTTTGCAGGCCTTCTCTCAAGCTCCCCACCACCACCTGGAATCCCTGCCTCTCTCTATCCACTAGGTTTATCTAGAATGAGACTAAAGAGCAGCAAATTAAAAGCAAAAAACAGAAGATCTGATCCTCTACACCCAAGCCCAAGGTTCTAAACGCTTGCAGGGTTTCAGTACTAACCCCGGAGTAACTCACGAGCCCCTCTCCCTCTGGTTTCTTGCTGTAAATGAAACCGTTGCAAGACTTTGGCTTCCTTTCCCATTAAAAGCCACCAGGGCCATAGTTTTCAATTAGCTGTGTCAGCCCACCACCCTGAAGCAGCCCAAGTTCAATATGTCCTCCCTCCCCCCAGCTTCCGGTCTCCACCAGGCACTTCACACCTCCCTATTGTAAACCTGTCCAGAGCAATTACCCCGCCTGTGTTTGGACAGCCTCAGTACTGCATTTCTGTCTAATTTATAGCTGCAAAGCTCTGTCGGCAGGCGTGCCCTCGAGCAGAGGAAATGCGGAGAAAATGGTCCAACTTGGCTATAAATGCATATGCACAGCGAATTTCCTTAGGTTAGCGGAGGGCAAATGATTCAATTCTCCTAGTGGCGAGCCCCTCTGTGATGAGCTCCCACAAAGCATCTGAAATGTGGACTCACTGCAAGAGAACCATTGTCCTGTTCCGCCACATTTCCTCCTTCACCTGGGATTACAAAGAGTGGGGCAAGTAAACCAAACAAACCAGGCAAGTACTGTCCATTATATTTCTACCTGAAGACCTTAAAAGTCTTAAAAATCGTAAAAATAAAATTCTTCTCAACTAGGAAGATAAGTCAGACTAGCATCCCTTCCTGGGGAATACCCCAAACCGTTCAAAATTGTACAACCTGTCTCTTTTTTAAAATGTGATCTGCTTACAACTCAACAAGAAAAAGACAAATGACCCAATTTAAAAATGGGCAAAGAATCTGAATAGACATTTCTCCAAAGAAGATATACAAATGGTCAATAAGCACATGAAAAGATGCTCAGCATCACTAATTATTAGGGAAATGCAAATGAAAACCACAACGTGCTACCACCTCACACCCACTAGGATGGCCATCATTAAAAAGACAGACAATAACAAGTATTGGTGAGACTGTGGAGAAACGGGAACTTTACAGGCTGGTGGAAGTGCAAAATGGTGCACCCAGCCTCTGGAAAACACTCCAGCAGTTTCTCAAAAAGTTAAACATAGCCTCCATATGACCCAGCAATTCTACTCCTAGGCATCCACCCAAGAGAAACGAAAACATACATTCAACACAAAACTTGTACATCGGGGCCAGCCCGGTGGTGTAGTGGTTAAGTTTGCGCACTCCACTTCGGCAGCCTAGGGTTCGCAGGTTCGGATCCCGGGTGTGGACCTACATACTGCTCATCAAGCCATGCTGTGGCAATGTCCCACATACAACATAGAGGAAGATGGGCACAGATGTTAGCCCAGGGCCAATCTTCCTCAGCAAAAAGAGGAGGATTGGTAACAGATGTTAGCTCAGGGACAATCTTCCTCACCAAAAAAAAAAAAAAAAACAAAAAAAAAACAAAAACTTATACACCAATGTTCATAGCACAATTATGCATAATAGCTTTTTGAAGTGGAAACAACCCAACGTCCATCAACTGATGAATTGATAAACAAAATGTGGTATATCCACAAAATGGACTATTAGCCACAAAAACGAAAGAATTGCTGATACATGCTACAACATGGAAGAACTCTGAAAACACTATGCTAAGAGAAGGAAGCCAGACACAAAAGGCCACGTATTCTATGATTCCATTTATATGAAATGTCCAGAACAGGCAAATCCATACAGACAGCAAGTAGATGTTGTCAGGGGATGGGAGGAAGGAAGAGTGGGGAGAGACTGCTAATGGGTACAGGGTTTCGTTCTGGGGTGATGAAAATGTTCTGGAATGAGTAGTGATGGTTCCACAACTCTGTGAATATACTAAAAACCGTGAATCATATAATTTAAAAGGATGACTTTTTGGGGCCGGCCCAGTGGCATAGTGGTTAAGTTCGCGCACTCCGCTTCGGTGGCCCAGGGTTCACAGGTTCGGATCCCGGGCGCGGACCAACGCACGGCACTGCTTGTCAAGCCATGCTGTGGCGGCATCCCATATAAAGTAGACGAAGATGAGCATGGATGTTAGCCCAGGACCAATCTTCCTCAGCAAAAAGAGGAGGATTGGCATCAGATGTTAGCTCAGGGCTAATCTTCCCCACAAAAAAAAAAAAAAAGGATGACTTTTATGCTATTTGAATTATAGCTCAATAAAGCCGTTATTAAAAGAAAAAAACGTACTGCCTTAGCAGGCTCTCAAAATTCCAGGCTGAAAATGCCGCCCAGCTACTTCTGTACCACAAAAATGCAGAACTAACCTCTTCCTCTAAGTGCTAGTAGATAAATGAAGTGGGAAGCAAGCAAAATATCCACATTTCGGATGGTACACCCATGATCCCACTTTCAAAAATCCCTCCCACCCAATGAGCTTTCTTGCCACCTAAACGGTACTACACTCCATGCCACAGCTCTGCCCATGAATCCACCAGAAGTAGACAACCTCAGTTGGAGTTTATCCTCCCACAGAAAACAAATTCTCAGGATTTCAAAGGTCATTTTTTTCTTCTTTTGAGTAATTATTTAATAAGGCTGTGGAAAGCAGGGTGCCCAATGGCCAGTCATTCAAAAATTAAGAACAAGCCAGAAGGTAGGAGGAAATGTCACCACAATGGGGAGAAAAATAAATAAATTAGATTAAGATCTAACCCCTTTCTGTGTTCAGGGCGGGCAGATTTTAGAATAATAGCATGCTGGAAATGTCCCTCCAGAGGAAAAGTTGGGAGGGTGGGGTGGAGACTATACATTTCAGTTTTCCATTGAAATTTGCCGAAGCTGACTGAAATCAGATATAAATGGCCAACGCTCCCACCCGACCCCACCTACACACAGGTATGCTGGTGCCCCCTGGCCGAGAGCATGACCCTCTATGCCTCAGGTACCACATCACAGCACTGCCCTCGCCAGCAAAGATGTAGTTAACTGGAAAGTCCGAAAGTCTAATGGGGCCAGGACGCGGAACCAACATCAAAGAGATTCCAGTTGCTCCCCTTGTGCAATAAACTTCTTTCACCCAACATCATTCACACTTTCAGAGTGCAAAGTTCACTCTGATATTGGTGGCTTTCTCACTTTGTAGCTTTTTTGGCAAGTGCCCCTTGGCCTAGTTGTTCATTAATATATAATCAGAACATTAAAAGCATTGTTTCGCCTTCTAGGGAGGCTGGGGCCAAGTGAATAAAGCCGACATTGTCCCTAGGGTGGGGGGAACCACCTTGCAACTGGCAGAGAATTCAAAGATGCACAGATCGGCGGGCCCATGTACACACACTCACACACAGAGTTAAGTATTTCACAAGACGTTTTTGATATTCCTACATGGCAAAGAGCTAAGATTAAAATGTTTATCTTACCACAGAAATTGACCTGGCATTTCTTTCCTTTAATCCTTTCAACACCAAATTACTCCCTACCTTTAAAACCTTTACAGGAAGTAGTGATATTTGTGGCAGGAAGGGACATCTTAAGGGCGACCAGATTGTCTATGGGAATGCTGGTTAGGGCACTACTTTTACTTTTCAAATCAGACATGCACGATGACAACTCACTTCGGGACCATGTTTACTTTGCTGGAAGCCACATTCTAAACATGGGCTCATTTGTAGAAGGGAAGCAGCTTACGATCCAACCTTGTTTATGCTCCAAGTAGGTTTGACAGAAAAACCACATCAATTTGTTTTAAAATAATTTCCACTTGCTGGAAGCTGTTCTTGAAGGGTTCTCTGCCACGCTAATCTGCTCTGATTCCGACCAGCTGTAGGTACCAGGCACACCAGCCAGATAGGTTGGCCTAGGCACAGGCGGGCTGGCTCTGCAGGGTTGTAGTGGTCTGGGGCTAACTTCTGGGGATCCGCAAAGCCACTGCAACATTCCCCTCCAGAACGCATAATCAACTTCTGGTTAAGAAGGACATAAAAACATTTCCTAGTTCAGAGTCAAAATTTGCGACACTCCCACACAAAACACAGTTCTCTATGCAATTACACCTTGGGGGGGGGGGTGTCGTACTCTCAGAAACACAGCATCTCTAGCATTGGGGGTATGTATTTGAGTCCAAGCCCCAAGTTCACAGTTGAGGGCACTAAGATCATTTATTTGGCTAAATGAGCATCAGAAAAAGAAGGAAATTAAAAAAAGAAATGTCCGTGAGTAACACATGCAAAGATCTTCAGCCTCACCATCCAAAGAAATGCAGATTAAAATAATCCAATGCAATTTTCATGTATTAAACTGGTGTATGGTTACAGAAAAAAAAAGCATCTGATGTTTGTAAGGGTGTGGGGAAGATGGGCACAATTTCACATGTAAATTGGTGGCCTCTTAGAAGCAGCGGTGCCAAAAGTCCTAAGAATTTGCAAATCTAGAGCAATTTGGATTTACTAACTCACCCTAAGGAAATGAGAAATGTATAAACATATATGTATAAGGATGTTTACCACAGTTTAGAAAAAACCGAAATGCCCAATATCAGGGAAAGTTTAACCAAGACTTAAACTGTATTTTAGAAATGTTTAAAGTTGGAGAAAATATTCATGATGTTCAGTCTTATAAAAAAGCAGACATTATGTTTTACACCTGAAACTAATATAAGGTTATATGTCAATTATAACTCAATTAAAAAATTTTTTTTAAAAAAGCAGAATTACCAATGAAGAGGAACCCTAATTTTGTTTAAAAAAACCCCTCAAAATAGCTATTTAACCATACACATTACTTGACATATATACACCAAAGTGATAGATAATATTTATCAATGGATAGAGATCAATTTTTTTTCTTTTGTAGTTTCTTCTTTATTCAATAAACATGTCTACCATGTGTCACCAGAAAATGAAAAGTAATTAAAATAAAGGCATGGTAACTATGTTAACAGGTCAACAGCACAAACCCCTTTAATGTAAAGTCACCCTCTTCAACTAGCACAGCTTACTGGGTACAAAAGGGCCTTCCTTACAGACTCAGAGCCCAAGACCCCAATACCATTAAAATAAACGTTTGAGGCAGAGCTCACAGCCAGAAGACAGCTTTCCCACTGCCTCTTGTTAGCATCTCCGGTAGACTACCCACACCTGAGGTTCACGCTAAAAGGAGCCCGATTTAGAACTCTGTCTGCCCAAAGTCTCCTGCCGTGGAAGCTTCTATAAATCTAAGTTGCTAGTCTGGACTGAACCACCAAGGGCATGGTAACCTGCCCTTAGCGTTCTTACAATTCACTCTGGTCAAGGAGAGCAGCCTTTCGCTCATGCCAGCAAAGAGGGAGAAAAGCGACCTTGACTTGGTCCATCCTTTTTGTCAAAGTAGAGGTCTTAGCCAAGTAAGGAAGAGCCAGGCAACCCAAACCAACTGCCTGGCCAGGGCTCAGCATAAACTGAACAGAATAACCACAGGGGAAAGGTGTCTAGACAGCCTCAGTCTATGTAAGAAGCAACCCTCCCCTACCGTGTCAACTCTGAAAAAGCAGCCTCCAAACATCGCTCCACCAAAAGAGCAGATGAGAGCCCACAGTGGCTCCCTCGCCAAATGCAACACGGAGAGCTGGCGGGTCTGGCCCACCAGCCAAGGACAGCCACCCGGGATCCAGGAGGGAAGTGACACCCAGGGACCCCATGTAGGAGACAGGTCACATGCAGTGCTTACACTAAAGAGAGTTTAAGTAACAATACTTGGACACAGGATTTAAAAGCCACCTTCCCACAACAGAGGGACTAGAAAGACGGTCAATTCTTAATGTGGCACGTAAATTGCCTACCTGTCATCTTTCAACTTCCGTTCTACTTGCTGCTTTTTCCTTTTTTTTTTTTTTTGGTGAGGAAGATTCGCCCTGAGCTAACATCTGTGCCAATCTTCCTCTATTTTGTATGTAGGATGCCTCCACAGCATGGCTGATCAGTGGAGGAGGTCTGTGCCCAGGATCCAAACCTGTGAACCCAGGCTGCCAAAGTGGAACGCATGGAACTTGAACCACTCAGCCACGTGGCCAGGCCCCTTCCTTTCCATTTTTCTAAGTTTCTCAACACTAATATTTGGCGGAGCTTGGAGGAAACTATCAAATAGATGAGGTGTATGTAGGAAATGTACAGAGAGATGAGCCTGTGGGAGGCCTAAATTATCCTAAGTGTCTAGGAAAGGTATTTCTATAGGACTTACAGGACTACATAGACTGAATACCAATATCTCTACCTACATCAATATCTGGACTGAGCACCTCTTGTGTCCCAGGCTTTGTGCTAGATTCTGGGAATATAAGGCGGATCAGAAACAAAGCCAGGCCCTGCTTTCAGGGAGCTTGCAGACTAACGGGGGAGGGAGAAATTAATCCAATCACGACACGAAACTTCTGTATAAAGTACTGCAGAGTCCTCAAGGCAGGAATGTAACCCAGAGGGAAGGTCAGCAAGTGTTTCCAGGAGAAGAGACTTTGAAGGGGGATGAGTAGGAGTTTGCCAGACAACGAGGGAAGGACACTGCTGCAGGCAGAGGGAACAGGATGTAACGGACATGTGACACAGGCAGTATTATAAGAGCCCGGAAAAAGTTCCACGTGGTGGCCAGGGTACAAGGAGCCAGGTAGGAAGGAATGATGACAGTGGAGAGGGAGCTAGACAGCCCGAGCTTTAGGCAGTGGGAGTTTAATGTTCCAATTTGCAACTCTGCAAAGACCCCTGTGGCTGGAAGGGGGGCAAAATATGTAAGTAAAAAGCTCTCTGCTCCTCCTAAAGTCCACATAACACAAAGAAACAGTACAGAAGAAAAGGTGAACATAAAATTTATCCTACAAAAAAAAAATCACTGATGAATTCCACCGTTCTTCCTTCCATCTCTCTGCTCTGGTCCTTTTTTCAAATGAAGGGTTGGGGCGGTGGGTCAGTGGTGGTCACAGCAGTCTCCTAGAACCACATATAGCTCACAGGGCTGCACAAGGCATGCCAAGGATTTCAGGCGGAGTGTAAACTCCATCGGCAGGCTAAACTGTTTATATGTTCTGGAGTTAAAAATACACCACTCAGGTCAGCGTTAACACCAGGGCCTTATCACCAAGGCTGTTTGTAAGCTGGTTACACAAGGCCAGCCTATGACTCGCCCATCTTTTAAATGTGCCTCGATCTGCAAATCGTCTAACGATACATCAGTGAGATTATAATAAAGCCACCAAATATACACGCATTTGAGAAAAACACTTTCCAAACCCAAGGATACTTTATTGTTTATAAATAGTTTACTTTTTTTGATCCCCGAGCATGTAATATTCGCAGTTGCTCCAGAAACCAAAGAAACATGGAATGGGAACACAAACCACAACCTAACAGAAACAATAAACAACAGATGGCGAGACATATGCGCGTGCGACCACCCCCTTCACCAGAGGGGCACACCCAAAATGGATTCTGACACACAAGCTTACCAATGAAGAAGCAAGGCTCTTCAAGACACCACTTAGGGAGCACCGACTCTATGCCTAGAACTGTGTGCTAGGTGCTCAGGCCACCAAAGAGCTGAAGGACCAATCATTGGCCTTAAGGAAGTCACAGTCTTGAAAGGGAGGCAAGACAAACAGAAGCAAGCAGTCAGTACTAGCCTTACGGTATTCTTTCTAAGTACAATCAGGTAGAATCAGGTCCGAGTTCTAACTCGGGCAATTGCTAGACCCTGGGCAAGTTATTCAACCACTCTGGGCCTCACGCATGAGAGAGAGGTAATCGATTTCATAGTTAAGATGATAATTAAATTAACATGTGTCCTGCTGCACAAATGTCAGCTGCTATAGTTATAATAACAGCTAACCTTCCTCAAGCTCCTGCTACGTGTTAGGCCCTGTTCTAAAAATTACAAATTATTTCAATTTTGTCCCCAACATAAATTTAGTGAGGTGGGCACTACAATTATCCTCATATAACATAAGAGGAAACTGAGTCAGAGGGAAGCTAAGTAAATTGCCCAAGGTCACCCAGACAGCTGGGCTCCAGAGCCACCGCTCTTACCATTGTGCCACCTGACCCAACACAGCCGCTTCATCCCCACACAACCACACTTGTGGAAGGAAGTGGGGCTTTGTAGAGGACAAGGACACTGCATTATCTTCCCCAGCAGACCCTGAAACATCACACTGTTCTGGGCTTTTCACTGGTGAACACAGCTTGAACTTGTTTGAAGAGGTCAAGACAAATGCTAAAATAAATTCAGACTCTCAAGTTACATTTGCCTTAACTAGTGATTCTGATTTAGTTGATGTTTATGAAAATTTTTAAAATCTCATCTGTCTCCAAACAAAGGGGAGGGGTACCAATAAATAAGTGTGGCTGTCATATTGCTTTCCATATATGGACATGTCTATTTTAGGTATCACAACCTCGTGTCCAATTATTCTGCCAATTTCACCTCAATGCTCTTTTTTTTTTTTAAACTCTGACTAGAATTTTCCAACTACACTGTAACTTTAAGCTTTTGTGTTTCTTCTACATTTAAAAAGAATGCCATTTCTCAATATATAACTCCCAGATGTAGAATTCACAGATGATTCATCTCGCAGAACAAGTGTTCGGAGACATCAGCTCCAAATAGAGGAAAAACTTGGAATTCCCTTCTCTCTCAAAGTAAGAACTCGTCTAGATCTGCTTTGCTCAACAAAGTTTGTTTTCAATTATATTTCCAAGTTCTTTTAACAATAACTGCATGGCGTCTGGCACCAACACATCTGATTCTTTGAAGTGGTTCTCAAGCAGAACGTAGAAAATAAGGAGAGAGGGGAAAGGAAGAGAGGACAATCCATAATTTTTGTTTTAGGTCAACTATTCTCTATTTGACATATAAAATCAGACAAACCACAAGCTATGACTTCTCACCGAAGGTCCACACTGCAAGGAGTACCACCAGTGATTGAAGAAAACTTCTGAACCTATCCCTTTACCCATCAGCTGGCTCTTGATGGGAAAACAAATCCTCAGCCCAAAAAAATATGGCCTTTTACTTCTCATATCTGAATTCCAAAAACACTTTTGTTAAGTCCTCCACACAGGTCAATTAGGAGTAATCACACTTTGGGAGCAAACCTCAGAACCTCTCTGAGAAACAATGAAAAGCAGGAGTCCTTTCTACCCAGAAAAAAACGTACCAAGCCCCAAGAAGGAAAGTCCTAGGGTAATAAATAAGTAATTATCAAAGGATTCCTAGGTACATGCTTTCAAGTCTAAGTAGGGAAAAAAGACGATGTGTGAAAACTTATCTAACCAGATAGACTCTGAGAATCCTCTGCGACGAGACCAGATATAAACAAGAAATTCACCAGAACGAGGTCAAGTGAGTAACAGAGAGAATATTTGACAGTGACAACAGAGGCTCGTGGAAGGGTGGGAGGATTATCTGGCCTATTTCGATCTCAGAAAGCACATGGAAAAAGGCCATCTTTAGGTCTTAAAGGGAAAATGTTTGGGGGGAAAAAAGGTCTAGTTCTTTGGACTATTTCCTTTAGTCCTAAAGTAGTTGCTAATTCCTGTTAAAATTCCTGTTAAGAAGTTCCAAACCACTAATTGTGCCTCCAGCTTCATTGCATTTTAGCTGTATCCCCAAACAAGGTTCCAAATTCCCAAAATTTGTTCTAAAGAAAAAAAGAGAAAAAAACCCCAAAGATTCCATCTTATGAAAATTTATATGACAAAGAATGAGTGGAAGGAAGAGAAAAGCCCAAGAATTTCCACTGAAGACAATAACAAATTTCACGTGGAGCCAAGGTAGATACTCAGAAGACAGAAAATAAAAGCTTCTAGATTCTACATGATAAATAAAGTCTTTTAAGCAGTCCAATTATGACAGGGATCACAATTTTCAAGAACAGTGTTTGACCAAGAGGAAACCAATGGAAACCCAGACAGATGGGTAGCTTTGCTATAAACCTGACCAAAAAAAGAGCGAGAGCGAGACTTCGAAATTGGAGAAAGAAAGCCATTGGGGGGCCGGCCCTGTGGCTTGGTGGTTAAGTGCGCGCGCTGCGATGCTGGTGGCCCGGGTTCGGATCCCGGGTGCGCATCGAGGCACCACTTCTCCGTTCATCCTGAGGCCGAGTCCCGCATACAGCAACTAGAAGGATGTGCAGCTACGACATACAACTATCCACTGGGGCTTTGGGGGGAAAAAATAAAATAAATAAAATCTTAAAAAAAAAAAAAAGAGTGAAATTCCCAAAAAAAAAAAAAGAAAGCCATTGGGTTGTACATATTAAGCTGTTGAGTTTCCACATTGAAGGGCACACACAAAAGATCTCCCTGGTAGAAGGACTGAAAGTTACTCTGATATCCACCATGTTCCCTGCATGTAGTCAATGGCAAGCCAGCTCACAAAGGACAGACAAGGTGGTACGTAGCTGCCCTTTCTTTGGCGATTACTACTGAATGTTACAGATGGCCCATCCAGTCATTTAAGGCAGTTTATCAGCATCCCCTACAACTTCACTCACCCCAACTATGCACTGAAGGCCTGCCTGAGAGAGACGCTGCCTGCAGTAGCCCTAAGAAAGGCAGAGATAAGCAACTCTTTGGAAAAATAGGCCTTTAATTTATTTGTCCTTTTTGACCTAAGTTCTTAAAAAGCTAAATCGAAGGCCTAAAGTAGGTCTGCACCAGCTTCCTTAGTTTTCTTTGGGCCAGAGGAGAAAAAGAGGCAAAAACACGAGAAAGTAATACTGTGGAGAATTCGCTCCCCTCAATAAAACCTAGAGGCCCACAGCAAGTTCCGTCATTGAGAGTCCCCCATTGACTCCCACCCATTTCCCTTTGCTGCTCAGGGGATCCATCTGAGGATTTCACTCAGAAGCACTGAACATGCAAAGATTACACTTAAGTAAGTATCCTAGACACACAGATCAACTTATTAATTCTTACCATCCCAATCAGTAACAAGTTTATTTCCTCTTTGCTTCATTTAGGATAGAATCATAAACCTGAAAACAAGGAGTCTTAGAAGTCACACATTCCTTTACAGACAGGAAATTAAGTGATTAGCCCAAGGTCACCCTGCCAGTCACTGGCAGAGCTGGCACAAAACCCCAAGGTCTCCTGATACCCAGCCATGGGCTATTTTCCCATCTTACCACATTCCTGCCTTTGTAGCTTTAAGAAAATTACTTTTTTCCTTTTAGGTCAATAGTTTTTATCCGTCTTTGGTCAAGAACCCCTTTAAGAAGCTCAGTGAAAATGGGGGCTCCTTTCTGCCCAGAAAGATGTACTGAGCTCCAAGATTTCACATATAATAAAGTTCCTTAGACCAACCCCCCAAATAATATTTGAGGTAAGCCAGTCTTTATTTTAGGACAGTCTGGAATTCAATATCATTTCTAAGTATTGTTTCAAATGAACTTGTGAAAGAATCCTAAAAATCTCCATAGAAGAGTTCCTGATTTTTCTCTTGGGCAAGGCACAGCCCTCGATGAGGCCAAACCACCCATGGCCAGGAGTCCTACACAGACACCAAATCTGAAAAAACATGCAGAGGAATTTGGGATGAGGCAGACCTTAATAGCTACAAAACACTGGAGTTTGCTTTCTGGATCTCCCCTCCTCCGAACTCGGGAAGGAAACCCCAACTCATTAGAGCTGCAGCTTCTGCATCCATCACTTCGTTGCATCAACAACCAACTTCCTGGAAGCAACGAGCTCTTCTGGCTGTTTATAAGTTGTGCAAGCACTGGAAGTTCGTGTGCCAGAAACCGACACCAGCCCAGGTGGAGGGAGGAAATCACAGACTCCAAAAAAAAATTTTTTTAATGAAAAATAAAACAAAAACTAAAATGTAAGCAAGATGCATGGCGCTGGACCAAGGTACCGCACTGCTGAAATCAGATGAAAGAATGAAGTTCTCCCAATTTGCAAAACAGAAATTAAATTCATAGCCAGAATTTCTCAATGGTAAGTTTTTTCCCCCATAAATTTTTCTTAAACCCTCTGGCATGTGTTTCTCCTTTTCTAAACAGAGAATAATACACTGTAAGATGGTATCTAATCAAATATCATATATATTTAATTAAGTTAATATGTCCATGAGTTTAACCTAACCATGTTGGACAGCTTTTAAAACAAGTGAACACTCCATAATCTACACGGAATTAGATTTTCACGAATAGAATATGGAAATCATTCCATAAACTGTGATAAACTGAATAGAACTTGAGCTATAGCCAGCATGAAATCTATTCTAAAGGGGTCTCCTATCCAACAAAGTAACAGGCTGTGGAGAAATCAAACTATGGACTTCTACAAAACCAAACCAAACCACTCTGCAGCTAATTGGAGAAAAGCATTTTCAAATCTGTGAGGTTTAAATCAAGCACAGAGAGTTCCAGGAGCCTAGTTCTTTGCTTTCTGAGGATTTTTTTACAGGGTGCCTCTAACTCTATTTAAAGCAGCCTCAAGTAGCCACAGCTGGAGGGTCAGGCCTTACAAAGTAAACAATGGTTAACTCGATTCAGACTCATGACTTAACTACAACCAATGGCTAATTATCCCCCTCTATTAACCAACAATATCTGAAATATCACTTTTTAAATGACCCATTCGTAATCATGTTTGCTCACTAATAGATTCTAATTAACAATTAATAGCACAGTAGAAACCTCCCAATTAAGAGCTACACAGGGAGAGGGGAGAGTTCACCAGAATTGTATAGTTCTGGCAAAGGACTCTCCGACAAAAGAACCTTCTAAGCACCTCCCACAAGAGAAGGAAAAAACTGTATTCTGAGAACATATAAATTAAGCGTGCACACAGTATATGCTCAATAAACATTTTGTAAATATAGAGCTTACCAAAATTCCCTTTGGAAAAACACACATAAAATAAATGTTGATTTTTTTCAGAAGTTCAGATTCACATTTCTTAAAACCACTCTATACTGAATTGTATATGTGAATTATATCTCCAGAAAGCTGTTAATAAAACAAAACTATAAATTTACAGATGTAATGATATGCTTGGATTTGCTTCCAAAACCTATGGAAGAGAAGTGCACTGGGGCATAGATCAAACAAGAGGAGCCAGGAGTTGATAACTGTTAAAGCTGGGGGGTGGCACATAGAGTTCCTTACATTATTCTGTCCACTTGTGTAGATATTTGCTATCTCCATAATAAAAAGGTATGAAAAAACACTCTATACCAACAGAAGTGAATTACTTGATTTAAAGTACCTGGCTGCATATCTAATGTTCCCTTAACTAAAAAAAAAATTTTTTTTACTCAGACTTTTCAGATCTTCTCACAAGAAAAAGAAGCTGTATCTACGACAGCCTACTTTCCCATTAGTTGTAGCTGTCACTGCCTAGGCAGGGCCCACGCGTCCATTTCTTTTTATCCAGCTCAAAGTGCTTATGCTTGAGACACAGATGCTTTCTAACAAAGAGGGCTCCAACTACAAGATTTGCAACTAAAGCGAGATGCTCTCTCCCCCAGTTCAAAAGTGCTCACTCCTTCTCATTATATCTAACAGGCTATCATCAAGTAGGCAATCCAGCGAGAAAGAATTGATCAGTGCCATGTATGCTCTGACCAAGACAAGCAGCAAATTATTTGAACTGCAAATTATAAATTGGTGGAAGGAGCACAGGACAGGAAGTGGGAGGGGAGGGGACACTTGCTAAATGCTGCATGAAGGAGTCTTAGAAGATGAAGTCGTGAGATTTTTTTTTTTTATCAGCTAAAAAAACCCCTCCATTATTTCCGCTGTGTTTCTCAACGTCTAGGTAATTCTGCTTGCAGGATAGACCCTCACTCCTTTCATTCATTTTCTCCCTAATAGTATGAGACCTTGAGGGAAAAAAATACCTGCAGATCATAAAAGATGAGAGACCCGTGCACCACAAAAGTTTAAAGAATAATCAACGCAAAGTGCTTAAAAAGGGACAGGCCATGCTTTCTTTAAACTCTCTGAACACCACCTTTTGCCAAAACAAACTGAACAAGCAGCGATTGGAACCTGCATCCTGGTTCACAAGGAAACCAAATGTATTAGGACTTGCAGAGATGAACGGATTGGTTGTTCGCACAATGGGCTTTACCGGTTATGCTAGATTAAATAGTAATAAAGACGCCAACAATCGTAGCCGTTCATGTGGGCAAGGCTGTGAATCAGGGCCATTCACTGGAGAAGGGACACAGGTACAGGTGCAGAAGAAGCAACAGCAAACGGCTTTTCAAGTGGCATCCTTGACAGATTCCTCAAACGACCCCGTGCTCACCGCCCGTGTCCCCTACAAAGTTACTGTACTATCGCAAACCAACCAAAACAAAGGAAAAACGTCAGAGCTCTCCAGCTCATTGCATACAACCCAACAATCGTCTCCCTCACACCTCCTCCTCCTCCAAATATTTCCAAAGAGACGTGGGCACAGCGCAGGATTCAGCCGGCCCCACAGTCTGTAACCTGACCCCGGTTTGGAAGAGCGCACCTGCATGTTTCCAAGCTATTGACCGAGAGGCACTGCTCGCATCTTGGCAAGGCTCAGTTTCAATGAAACCCTGGGAAATAACAGGATAAAATGATTCGTTTGAGGGCCTCTCACTTCTCTGCCTCCTTCCCACACCCCACCTCCCAAAAGGATAACAGACAGAAGTATTTGCACAACTGGAATACATTTATAAACCAGCTCAATAATTTTTGCTAATTGTATAATGTGTATAATTTGTTGCAACTGTTCCTAGCTTCCCCCCAGTTCATTTGAAATTCCCAGGGTCACATGAAGTGTCACTTGTTTTCCCTCTATATGTATCAGCAAAAACTTGATGGGAGAAGGCTGCTTGGGTTGTGAGCCCCGCCACCTGCCCACTCCAAAAGAGGCTTCATAGGCTTTTCCCAGGAAGGCTTTGTCACCAGGAAATCTGACTTGGAGAGACTGGCCATGAGAGGATGCAAAATTTGAGCTACTGAGGCCTTAACCTGTGCTCCGGAATCATCAGCAAGTTGACTGATCACATTGAAGAACAGGGCTAAACACGTGGGTCATCTAACGTTGTCTTCACAGCAGCTGTAAGAGAGAATGTTATGATCCCCTTTTTAGAAATGAAGGAAAGAGGTTCGCTCCAAATCACACACATAGCTGTAGGGTGGTGGAACCAGGAATGGACCCTAGAAATAATTTTCAATCTCTTCATCTCTATTCCCTAGTGAAGGGTGTGTACTGGGGGGGCATCACCACAGAGGAGGCCGTCCGCATATTTAACAGAGTAAAAGTGAAGAGAGCTTCGCCCTCACCCACTCTCTTCCCCATCAATAACCCAACCCAAGACCTGGGGTATAGTTGGGCAGCGAATGTCCATTTAGATGACCAAGACAAGAACTGAAGGCAGGACACAGAAAGTATGAAACCCAAGGAAATAGAGAAACAGCTTCTTAAAACGTGGAGTGACTTTTATAAGCATATTGGGTTTATAGCTTGTGTCTCAGAAGATTATGCATAAAGTACTTGGATAAAAATCACAAATAAAGTATTAAATTATATAAAACATAATAGTATAGAAATATATAAAGCATAAAGCCTTTGGATGAGAAAATTTCATAAGCATCCCCCCTCAAAAAAAAAACAAACAGGATACAAACTGGCAACTTCCAATTAGATCACAAACTGAAAAATGAAAAAAGATTTTCATTTTTTTTTGTACAATCTTGATTTATCTCTTCATTTTTTTTTAATGACAACAACAGTCATGTATCAAGTTCTTTAGCAGAAAATTTCTCAGTCCCAGTCACCTAACTGGCCAATTAACTGGTCAGTATATACTGCTATTCTAACCTCTGCAGTTACATAAAAAAATATCTGCAGGTTCCAAAAGGGTAAACTATAGTGAAAATTTTTTTCATACTGGTCTTCCAAGTCCTACTTCTTTGCATGGGGAGATAAGAACAGATCTGAGCTTCTGATTTCCACACTTTAACTTGAAACAAAAGCAGAAGACAATCACATTACTGACACACAACATGAACTGAAGCCATGAGGCAGATGGAACACACCCCATAGGCTCAATGTCATGCTTAAGTCATGAAAACACCACTAGCGGGCCCTGAATTTCCCACAGGCCAGGGAACATTAGGGATTTTTAGATATTTCCCCTCCTTGGCCTGGGAATTTTTCTCCCACCCCTCCTCCCTCCTGTCTCAAGACAATGCCTTCAGCCTTTGAAACTGCATCCATTGTAAACAGCTCTGAATATTAACACAGCCCCGAGTCCTGTTCGCTTTTAAAAGACCCCCAGGGTTTCAAATTGCAGCTGTTGAGGAGGGGAAAGGTCCCCAGTGAGTAAATGTCACCAAGCTCATTCAAAAGGAGTTGAAAATTAGGCTTGCTCATGAAACTTAAAAGTCCTTCAACCTATGGGGTAAGTCAGAGGAATCCCTTTGAGTTTTAAACAAATGAGAAAAAGAAAAAAAAAGACACTGGTACAACTAACATCCTTTATTGCATATAGCAACTTTCAACTCAATGAATCCCTTGTCTAGATTTCTCTCTCCTGCGGATGTCACTTTTAAAATAACCCATAGGCTGTTTTAAACAACCTCCTTTGGCTAACAGACCTTCGGGGCTTGAGCAGGTGCACAAAACTGGGCCAGGTGCATTGTTAAGTCACACAAAACCCTAGTGGCTCTCGGCATTCCTGTCCATCCTGAAAGGGAGGATGCTGAAAAGACTTTGCACCAAGGAGACACCTCTGCAGAATGGGGGAGAGGCCCTTTCATTGTGAGCACAGTGTCTGAGGGAGAGAAAGGTCAGCCAGAGGTCATCCCAACGTGCTCAGGGAAGGCTGTGTGGGGAACCCAAGCAAAGGAATTAACACTGTAGGGAGAAAAACCTTCAGCCCGAGGAACAGAGCTGGAGCGCTAGGCTGGTGGGGCACCATCCACTAGGAACCAGCTCTCATTACACTGCACTGAATCATCTTCATCTTTTTGGAGATAAAGAATTACTCCCGCCAATATATTCAAAAGTCCAAAGTTTGTGAAATCTGGTGACCAAATGTAACTATGGAAAGAGATGAGCACGCTTCTTTTTAAAACAGTCCCTTGAAAAAGGGGGCAAGAACGGCTCTGACATATCCTAAAGGCCAGAAAGACACGGTGTGCCAACACAGTTCATTCATATTGTGCCCTGGTGGTCTCTGGGTACTTCCTAATTGCACAGTACTCAAAAATTAGATTTTATGGCCATAATTTCATTTCAGAGGGGTTTAAATAGTGTGCCTTTCTCTCAAGGCAACCAATTTTATTTGCCAGAGATTTGCCCCTACTCAAAAACGGTGTCAGAGAACTAGTAAGAGACAAGTGTTCCACCATGGAGGGGAAGTGAGGCCAGGCTGCTCACACTTGTTACATAGAAAAGGACTCCGAGTTCAACTCGGAAAGCTCCCTAAACCTTTGAAAGCACTTGCACCTTTCAGATTTTCTGCCTGCCATGACCCCGTGTTTAAGAGGCTCCCTATTCCAAACAACTCTTTGCCCAGCCCCACAAATCGGAAGATGTTCAAGGTCTGCTCAATTCTTCTTAAGTGATATAGAGACACAAAGAGGAAAACAGGCAGAAGGAAAGACCCCAGGACAGTCCAGACAATAATCTACCTCAAAAAAAAAAAACCCACAAGAATCGCAGCTTAGGTTCTGGAAAATTTGCTCATCTGCACTTTAAATCTAATTTGCATAAACAGGATGGAAAGTATTTTCCAATCCCTTAATTCACAACACCTTGCACACCTGGGCCTTCCAGCACAGCTGTAAAATTTGAAAGACAAAGGCCTTCTTTGCTTCACAACTACAATGGCAACCAAGGCTTGTGTTTATTTCCTAATGTAATCATAAGCACCACTTACGTGCCCAAATCGACAAGGTTAGTCTTAAGCCACCCAGGGTTTGGTCCTGCATGCACATAAGAAGACATAACCAGAAAGAGACCCAAATCAATACATTCATCTTAATGTGGCTCAGGATAACCACACTTGGTGTCCTTCAGTCAACGTCCTTGCTTCTGAATGCCATGTCCCCCCACACTGAGACGGAAACTCAGGGTTTGTTCTTCCTCCAGGGCCTGCCTTCCTTCCTATCACAATCCCATTAGGCCATCATTTAGCTCCCAGAACGTGTAAACCAGCAACATTCTGTGCTCAACTTTATGCTGCAGATAAGAGTCTAACATAAGTTGTATTTAATAGTTCCTATGCAGCTTCCGAAGCCACGCTCTCAAAAATAATTTCAAAGAAAGCAAACATCTGAGTTCTAAGAAGTTCAACTTCTTCTAAGGTTCTGGGAAGTTGGAATAAGGTTTGGCAGTGCTTGGTGCTATTTATGAATGTGCTGGTTGGACTATGCCAATCTCACCTACGTAATGGGATGGCAGACTCAGTTATGGCGCGACTACTATAACTATAAGATATTGTGCTGAATAAGTTACCCTCAGGCCCCAGGAATGAACATATTTTCCCCTCTACCAGCACCACTCCATTTCTTCTATTCAAACTGCACTTACATTCACTATTAAAAAGTTCTACCTTCCTTATGCTAGGCCTAGGAGCAACTCCAAAATTAGATGCACTGTTTGCAAAAGCAAAAAAAAAAAAAAAGTTCCATAAAGCCACAGGTCCCCATCTATCTCAAACCCACAGCCTGAAATTGTTTGAACTAACTGCAGTAAATCTAGTTCATGGGGTTATAAACTAGCTCAAAGCATTTTCTAGACACAATGGATTGAGAGAGTGTAAACTTGATGAAACTACAAGATATTCTATTATACCATACACAGAGACTTTCTCCCCCAAAGTCTTGCCGAATCACAGCCAGAAATATAAACTGTACAAATATCCTAATGGAAAATTTGGAATAAGACTAATGACTTAAATAGAGAAATCTGAAGTCTAGGAAAAAAACACATTTGCTTGATTTTTCTTTAATCAGAAAAAAATAACTTCACAAATATTTTCCAAAGGATTCCCATTTTGTCCTGACCACCATATTGCCACATACTAAGCAGAAGTCACGCTATTCACATCTTAGAATCTAATCAGTTAACACCCTATATCAGTATAATCAAGTCTACTGAAGCTCAGAATACCCAGTTTGGAATTTATTGATCATCAAATGTGAGTAAAACAGAAAAGACTGCAATTTTAAAGGTATTTATGCCACGTGAAATGTCACACAGGCAACAGAAAGCCCAAAAAACGACCAGTAGTTTTGCTCCAAAAATTAAAGGGCAAGGCAAAGTGGATCTTGTGACCATAGGAAAGTGCAAATAAGAGGACACCCTGTCTTCTCCGGGAAGTCACCACTTGTGAACTAAGTGTCTTCCCCACAATGCCACTGACACATGGCATTGGTAGTCACTCTTGCAACAGGTGAATACTTAACGAAGTTATTCTGATACTGCCCACATGATTTTATTTTTTAAAAAACTACCTAACGGCCGGCTCCGTGGCTTAGCGGTTAAGTGCGCGCGCTCTGATGCTGGCGGCCCGGGTTCGGATCCCGGGCGCGCCCCAAGGCACCACTTCTCCGTCCAGCGCGAGGCCGAGTCCCACGTACAGCAACTAGAAGGATGTGAACCTATGACATACAACTATCTGCTGGGGCTTTGGGGGGAAAAAAATGAATAAATAAAATCTTTAAAAAAAAAAAAAAAAAACTACCTAAGAGTATGTAAAGGAAAAACCACAATACCCCAGACTGCCTCAAAAAAAAAAAAAAAATACTACCTAATAGCAACATTGGGCTCTATCTCTCACTACTTAACACAGCCACTGCCTGTGTTAAAACCCACACTATGACCACTGGTTTTCACGAAGCCAGTGAATTTCACAGAAGCAGCAGTGTGTTGAAGAGAAAACTGAACCCTAACTAACAGGTCCAGCTTCAGAACTCTGTAGTGCTCGATCACTAAGCAATGTTTAGTGTGGGCCAAGTTAAAGATCTGTGCCCGCCCCATTGTCAGAGGTACAGGATCTTCACATAAGAAAAGAATTAACTTCTCTTCTTTCCCCTCAAGGCAGCCAGATAGACACCCAGACCACATTTTCTTAGATCAAGCCACAGGTGTTGGTTAAAACTTGCATCACCAGTTTTGTTTCTCGTTTTTAAACAGTGAATGTCAGGCCTGAGGTTACCACTGTGTCTCTTCGATATACTAGGAAAGATGTCCAATTACTTTCAACTGAAAAGCAGACTATTCAAGCTAGGCCTTTTCTGGAAGGTACTAACAGTTCTGCAGAGATGCTAATTATTGATAATTGGACAGGATTTTTGATTCACGGACCAGATTTTTTACAAGTAAAAAAAAGGGGAGGCTATTACATTCTATCATGTTTACAGAAATCTAATGTATTTTTTTCCTGCCAAATCTCCTGTAAGAAGTTTCCCACTAAGTCCTGATAGGCCAAACTCCTGACAGCACAGAAAACAGCCTCTTTGCAGTGAAACAAATCCTGCCTAAATCAACCAAGTCTCTGGCACCCGCTCCTGAAGTAGCGCGACTCCAAAACTAACTTGCACCATTTATAGAGGACAAATGCTAGAGGGTGCGCCCCACTCCGCTGGATCATCAAGCCCAAAGGGACTCCTAGGGAAAAGACAGGAAGGGTCTGGAACACAGTTCCCTGAACTGCCAACCAGGTGGAAAAGGACAAACTCTCAGCAGTCACAGACCTCCAGGAACTCTCAAAGCCCCCTAACTCAGGGAGCCTCCAGGGAAGGCTGCCTTCTGCCCTGGCCAGAGCCAAGTCGGGCCACCATGGTCCTGGCAGATGAGGAGGCGGCTACACAAACTCTCACTAATAAATAATGTAAATGGAAGACTGCAGCCAAGAGTCACCTTCATTCATTACCCACTGGAAGGCCAAGGAGCTCAGACACCAAAGAGAGTTGGGTTACAGAAGGGGAAAAAGAAACACATACCCGCAGACCCCCAGACAGACCTCCTCACACTCTCCCCTCCAGATGTTTCCCTCTCCACCCCCACACACGCACAAACACCCTCACCTCCAGACTCCCACTCACTACCTCCCACATCGCCCTCATGCCCCACGGCTCATTCACCTCCAGATGCGTCTGACCCACGCTCGCTCACCTCCAGAACCCCCCGAGACACACTCTTTTCTCTTCCAGGCCCTCACCACCCACGCTCATTCCCCTCCAGACCCTCACGACCCCCGCTCGCTCCCCTCCGGACCCCCATGAGGCACACTCTTTCCTCCTTCAGACTTCTCACGCCCGCCCTCTCCCCTCCGGACCCCCGTGCGCGATCTCACCACTACGACCCAAGCTAACAGTTTTCCAGCCCATACAACTTCACACACACACAACTCAACCCACACCCCCTTCCTGGGTAAGCACCCCCGCCGCCCCGTCCCCAAGTGACAGCGCCCCGGGCTCAGGGAAAGGGTGGCACTCACAGGCTCCGCGTCCAGGCGGGCAGGTCTCCGGGCAGTGCCGCTAACCCGCGCCCGCCGCAGTCCAGCGAGTCCCCAGCGCAAGCGCAGGCGGCGGAGCAGGGCGATCGCGGGCCGGCCGCGGCCGTCGCCGGCTCCAGCCGAAGCAGCAGCAGCCACAGGAGAAGGCACGGCGAGCGGCGCGGGGCCCCGAGTGCTCCCCGGACCGGCCGCGCCATCTTGTCTGGAGCGCGCTGCGAACTCCCGGCGCGGGGGCTGCGAGGTCCCGGACGACCGCAGGCGCAGGCGGGCCCGCGGGGGCTCCGCTCGGCTCTAGGCTCCGCGCCGGGGCATGGCCACCGGCACAAGTTCTCTCCGCCGCAGCGGCTCCAGCGCTCAGCGGGTCCCCGGTGCCCGGGCCGCTCCGCAGCGCCAGGAGGGGGCCGCGAGCCCCGCGCCCATCCGGGCCGACCCGCCCGTGCTCGCTGCGAACCCCACGGATCCGGGCAAGGGGTGCTCAGCGGGCGCTCCCCGTGCTCCCGCCGCGCTCCTGGCCGGCTCCTGAGCCCCAGAGGTCGCCAAGTGCAGCCGCCGCCGGCCGAGGGCAGTGCTGCCGCCGCCGCTGCAGGGCAGGCGCTCAGCCTCGCAGCCCGAGCTCTGCGCCCGAAGGCATCCTCCTCTCGGCTCGGAGCGCCCCGCTGCAGACCCCGGGCTGGACGGCGCGGTCGCCCTGCACTGCTCCGAGGGTCCCGTGTGCCTTGCTGTCCCAGAGCCGCAGGCAGAGCGCGCGCGCGCGCGCGCGCAGTTCCGGGCTCCGCACGGCACCTCCGCGCAGCGAGAGCCCCGCCGACCTCGCGGCCGAACAATCAGCAGCTCGCCGCTCTTCTCCCCGCGGCCCAGCCTGGGCCGGTCCCCGAGGCCCCGCCCCCGGCTGCTCGCCCTCACACACCCCCTGGACTCCGCGCCCCGCGGCCTCCCGCCGGCCCACGTTGGATGATTTGCAACAGCGCCCCGCCACGCCCCACGCCTGCTGCTCATTGGCTGCCGGAGCCCACGGCGGCCAGCCTGGAGGGCCATTGGAGCGCTCGCTGTGATCCCGCCCCTCCCGCCTCGCGGCCGCCCCGCCCGACTCTCTTTTCCCACCCAAGGTGTGAAGGGCGGGGACTGGGAGGAGAAGGAGAGAAGTCCTCCGACTCTTAAAGGGGCCGTGCTGGAGAAGGAGGGTGCGGGCTGGGGAGAGGCGTAAAGATATGCTCCCTGGGTCTAGGGGAGGAGAGAACGTTGCTTAAGAAGGTAACGCCCCCGCTTTGGAGCTGTCTGACCCCAAGATTTCTTCGCTTCTCCTCAGGCTGCGAACAGGGGCGGGGATTTAGAGCAAATCTGCACTCATTTTTCCAGGTGCCCTCTGGGACTAAAGACAGATTTAAAAACTTCACGAATTACCTACTGATTGGAGTATCTTTAGTTATTTCATTAGAGGTGGCCGCCTTCCTCTTGGCACAATCTGGACCTCCCTTCTGTTCCTGACTGTTCTTGAACTCTTAAATCCAACAATATGTCCTTGATTACCAAAGTGAATGTGTACTGCAGAAACCACGTCTCAAGGGTGCACACACTCCCACCCCCAAACCCCACCGCCCTAGGTAGTAGAACGGTACTTCTTAAAATGCTCCAGCCTTCGATAAAGGAATTGCTTGTATGGTTGTTTAAATCAGAGCCTTTTAAAGCCAGTTTTCAAGGAGACATAGAGTACTTTTAAGAGACAGGAGAAAAGTAAAAATAATTGTTACAAACTTCTAATTTTGGCCTTACATGTCCGAACATGGTAGCCATGTGTTATGACAGTGCATCTAAACAGTAAGGGCTGCGCGCGGACACACACGCGCGCGCACACACACAGTGAAAAAAGGAAAAGACTAGCACAGTAATATATAGCTGCCCCTCTGGGCGTTTTTGGTTTGCCAGTGTCTCATGTCCCTTCCGAAGAGTATGCAAGTTTCTAACATAACTGCACACATTGTCAGGAAAATTAAGCAAGTCGAGACTGTTGAAAAACATTTGCTCCAGCAAATGAAACTGACTTGTATTTATGGAAACGGAGGAGAGATGTTCCTTAGGAAGAAAAAGCAAAAAAAAAATTTTAAGGTTTTTTTTTTTTCCATTTTTGACACCTTCTAAGGGATTTGGTTTAATTGAGATGTTAAACTTTACCTCAGCCATAAGAGCACCCCTTTTCTTTAACCAAACTTGGGGTTGGGACTTGGTAGTCAAGTGGTTGCTGGTTTCCTTTCTTCTTATTCCCTCCTCCCCCTTCTTCTGATTCATTATGCTATCAGATAATGGTGCCTCATTTCTCTCTCTCTCTCCCATGATCCCAGCAGTGATGCCCAAAGCAATGCTCAAATATGTGTATAAATCCATCCAAATATGATCCCCAAGAAAGATTATCAGAAAAATGCTGCACCAGACCCATTCTACCCAGGGCTTTAACCAGCTTTTGTATTTCATTTCTAATCCACATAAACTTATGCACCTTCCATCTGGACAAGAAGGAATATATCTCTTTGTTGTGATGCCTTTTGGTAAAATAATAATAAGCAGAGAAATGGAATTTAAAGGACCCCAAAATTATGAAGTCCTCTATGTTATGTGTCTTCTATTTTTCAAGACCGAAGAATACAAAACAGTAATTTAATGCAGAATACCCATGAACATTTCCTTAAATGAAACTGTCAGATCCTCCTTGCCCCACCTACTCCCCAAAATAAAACAGCATATGCCTCAAAAAGAAATTGAACTCTTTGAACTTCTTGGGCTGCTGACCTAAAATTGTCTTTCAGGTTTGTTCCATTATTGGTATGGTAAAATGGATATTTATTATCGGAAGTTTTCCAAATGCTTGTGGGTGTACCTGTTCGATGCTCTTTGGGGACACGAGAGTTCTGGAGGATAGGAATTGAGAATCTGCAAGGTAAGGTGTGCCCACACATCTAAAGCATTCCCTGTGGTCTGGTTACCACGCAGCCAGAGAGGAGGATTCCAAAACCAAAGAACACTTGGGGGGACTGGGCGCCTGAGCCTTGGCAATTCCTCTCGTCTACAGCAGAGCATGAAGTCATGTCTGCTCCCCGTACCATGTATGGAAGTTTGCCCATATACTAGCAACCTGCTTGTGATTGAAAGGAGAGTGTGCGCTTGAGAGCAGTGATGTCGAGCTCAGGGGAGAATTCATCTGTGCCCACAGCCTAAGATCAGGGAGACCTGAACACCCACAACGGCAAGTTCCTAAGGGAGTCTATGTCCATGCTTCTAAAAGAGCAAATCCTGGGGCCAGCCCGTGGTGTAGTGGTTAAGTTCGTGTGCTCCGCTGCAGCGGCCCAGGGTCCGCAGGCCCAGATCCCAGGTGCGGACCAAGGCACCGCTTGTCAAGCCATGCTGTGACGGTGTCCCATATAAAGTAGAGGAAGATGGGCACAGATGTAAGCCTGGGGCCAATCTTCCTCAGCAAAAAAAAGAGGAGGATTGGCAACAAATGTTAGCTCAGGGCTAATCTTCCTCACAAAAAAAAAAAGAAAAAGAAAAAAAAAGAGCAAGTCGTGGTCCATTCAGCACAGAGCAACAGTTGATTTGGGCACCCTGGGTCCTCATTTTCCTCCACTGCCATTTTCACAATTTTAAATAGTTACTTATTCCTCGAAGAGGTCATCCAGGGATTTTAGATTTTTCAGCTCGTTTTAATCTACCAGAGACCAAACTCCAGGGCCAGCATGGAATCAAATCCCCAACGATAATCACTACAGATCTCTCTCAAATACAGAAGCCCTAGCAGCTAATCATCCGAAACCCTCTGAAAGAGAGGAACCCCGCATTTAAATAGCCTGAAATCACCAAGTGGGGAGAGAAGCAAATGACAAAATAACAAGAAAGCAGGTTGATCACAGGGATTTCTATTTTTACACAAATTCCAGGGGACTGAATTGGGGCAGTTTGTTACAGTTCTAGGTGGTGATAATTGGTGATTTTATAGAACACTGAGATCCAGAGGTGCTTTCTTACTGCAAGAAGAGATTTCACATTATGTTCAGTACATTAAAAGAGCACCAGGAGAGCCTTCAGAAGACCTGGAGCCTAGCCAGGCCTCATTAGCCAGGAAACCTTTGCCCAGTCATTTATTTTCTTTAAACTTCAGTTTTCTCAAATAGAAAACAAGGATAATGGTACTTCTGACCTGAATGCTAATACGGTTAAAGAAGGATCCATTTTGATATAGGACGCAAGGGGCTTTATAAACTGTTTAGGGCTACATATATCTAAGGCTTATTTTTAAGATGTTATTGAATTTTAACTCTGAAAAAATTGAGAGTCCATATACATACTATAGATGGAAAATCTTTTTTTTTTTTTTGTGAGGAAGATCAGCCCTGAGCTAACATCCATGCTAATCCTCCTCTTTTTGCTGAGGAAGACCGGCTCTGAGCTAACATCTATTGCCAATCCTCCTCCTTTTTTTTCCCCCAAAGCCCCAGTAGATAGTTGTATGTCATAGTTGCACATCCTTCTAGTTGCTGTATGTGGGACTCGGCCTCAGCATGGCCGGAGAAGCGGTGCGTTGGTGCGAGCCCGGGATCTGAAACCGGGCCGCCAGCAGCGGAACGCACGCACTCAACCGCTAGGCCACGGGGCCGGCCCTAAATGGAAAATCTTAGTAGGTGCTTTCAACATAAAGGGTTTTTTCCAGGAATGCCACAAAGGGTTAATAATTACCTATAAAACCCCTGAAGACTGGCAGGGTGATGACAGCTCTGCTTTGAGCCTGCTTTGTATCTCTCTTCCAAGGAAAATAAAGCCATGTACTCATTAACTCCTTCCTCACAATAATCTTGTCAAGGAGATGGATTGGTAGAGAAGGTAAGAGAGGAAGCTAATGAGTCCGGGGATGGAATATAAGAAGGGACAATTTTGATATTTCTCTGTCCCCCATTGCAACGTTTCCCTTTGGTGGAGGTGGGGAGACGTGTGCTTCGTTGTGCAATCTCTGACTATCGGAATGCTGGTTAATGCCCAGACAGTGCCAAGCTGTAGCTGCAGCATTTCTGCAGCAAGAATGGCTGTTGCCTGCGGCTCAGCTGCAACCTTGCACAAGTCTCTGCCCTCTTCTACAGAGCAGCATCAACCAGGGGCCAAAAAGCATTCAAGTCTACCTTCTAACACAAACTAGGACCTGCACACTTGTCTTCACCTTGTGAATTTGCAATTTTAACTGGTTCACTGAAGGGATAAAGGAAAATTTTATGTAAGCTATGAACATTTCAAAACTCTGAGATTCTGGAGTGATGGTCAGTGTACGAGGCAGCCTCTTGGCTGCAGTGATGAAGGGATGGGCTAATTGTATCATCACCAGAGATTGTACCTCTCGCCCCCAATCCACTGCCTTTCCAATTGTTACTTGGAGCAGCATGTGAAAGAGGAGGGGGCGGGAAATCAAAGTTTATGCCTTACTGCCAGCAATTCAGAAGCAACACTTCAGTGTGTATAAAGAACAGCACATTTATCATAACTTATAATAATAATCTTCATGAAGTCATATACCTTCTATTTTTCAAAGCAATGTCTCATCTTAGCAACAGCTATCATTTACTGAGCACTTATTACGTGTCTGTCACTTGGCTGAGTGCTTTGTATACTTTTCTCATTGAGGTAAAGTTGAGAAGAATGCTCAAGGCCACACAAGCTAATCAGTGACAAGGCCAAGATTCCAAGCCGGCTCTGTGGACACCAAAGATCCATTATGACATGTGAGCCTTATAAACTCTGAACATGACAGTTGTTATTGTCCCTACTTTATAGATGAGAAAGCTGGGGTTAAATGATTGTGTCAAGGTCACACAGAGTCAAGAATAAATAAAACCTTAAATCGAAGTTCCATCTCAACCATTGTCACACATGTGACATGTGTCACAATCAGCGTATGTCTTATGAGATGTGTCAAGACTCTTGTTTCTCAAGGATGTTGTGAGGATGGACATAATTTCTTTCCCTTTCCATACTTTCCATACAAAGCTAATAGCTTTCCAGAATTTCCTCTATGATTAATAAGCTAAAAATTTTAATGATAAAGATATTGGCCTTTTTTCCCACCATACACAGCAGCATTGTTATTATAATAAGGGTTAATAATTCCTGAGCATTTATGTGCTAGGCATTATTTCATGTTATGACTTAATTCCACTGACATCACACAAGAATTCTGTGAGGTAGGCACTGTGAAGATCATTTTATAGATGAAGAAACTGAAACTCTGGTCAACTGACTTACCCAAGCCACATCCTAGTTAGAGGATGAGTCAGGAACCCAAAACCTGTGCCAAAAGTTGACCCACCACAATTGCAGTTATTGCCCCGGCACTCTCTTATCACTCTATTTGAATTATCTTTTGTGTTTATCTCTCCTTCTAGACTGGCAACTCATTAAGTTCAGAGCCTGAGTCTTAGCCCTATCCTGATATTCCTGTTGTCAAGCACAGTTTCAGGCACATGGTGGGGACAGAGGCAACATTTGCTGCTGAGTCTGCCCACTCTGCAGGGAGGGAAAGCTATCAGGTATCCACCCCCCCACCCCCCCCATCTTATACAAACTTTCTTTTCAAATCCATGCACCAGCAGCATGAATGTCACCTGACGCTTGTCAGAAATGTGAATCTCAGCCCCCACCCCAGACCCAGTGGATCAGACTCTGCCTTTTAACGAGGTCCCTGGGTGATTCATTTGCACAATTAAAGATTAAGAAGCACCAGGTTACCGTACGTACTCCACATACACACCCCTGTGACCGTCTCCCCCATCACTACCCCGAGGACATCACTGCCATGCTCTTTGCGCTTTCTGTATTTTTATGCGCTCATGTATGTGTGTGTGTGTGTGTTTACATTTTCCGTATTTCACAAGCCCTTAATAAAATAATTTCAAAAACATAGGCAAGCATGTGGTGGACATTATTGCCCCCTAACTGAAGAGCATTCAAAACATCTGCTGCCCATGAGATTCTGGTAAAATCCTCTGGTGCCATTCACTGATCTTTTTCTTTGAGATGCATTCAGACTAATAAGAAGCATTTGAGAATTTTACGGCCTGTTATATTTGTTTCCAAAAGAACAGTTGGGTTTTTGACACATTTTAGATTTATTGTGAACATATAGACAGATACATATTATCTGCTTTTCACTGTCATTCTTATCCATGAGGTACATTCTTTAGATAATCATTTAAATATTTTTATTTCCCTGGGGGAGTTCTGATACTCTTCTTGGATGTAGATGCTATAAATCAGTCTTTGTTTTGTCACCAGACACCTCCAGCCCCACCAAAAAACACTACCCTTTCTTATCTTAGATTGGTGTAGATTAATCGCCTGCAAAGATGGCCACCAATAATTTCTCCCATCAAGAGGTGTCCCCTAGGTCCCCTCCCTTCTTCATGTTTGTGTGTGTGTGTGTGTGTGTGTGTGTGTGTGTGTGTGTGAGGAAGATTAGCCCCGAGCTGACATCCATGCCAATCCTCCTCTTTTTGCTGAGGAAGACTGGCCCTGGGCTAACATCCATGCCCATCTTCCTCCACTTTATATGGGATGCCGCCACAGCACAGCTTGCCAAGCGGTGCGTCGGTGTGTGCCCGGGATCTGAACCTCTGACCCGCAGGCTGCGACAGCTGAGTGCGCGCACTTAACCGCTGCGCCACCTGACCGGCCCCATGTCCCCTCCCTTCTTGAATCTGGGATGGCCTTGTGACTTGCTTTGACCAAAAGAATGCGGTGGAAGGGACCCCGTGCCAATTCTGAGCCTGGCAACTTTGACTTTCATCTTCTTCCTACCCTGAGTGGCCATGTAAAGAAGTCCAGGCTCTCTCCTAGAAACAAAGGCCCTGGAGAATAAGAGACCATGAAGAGAGAGAGAGGCCTCATGAAAGAAAACTGGGCGGCTTAGCCAACAGCCAGTACCGCAACCCCAGAAATGAGAGTGAAGCCATGTTGGACCTTTTAGCCCAGGGAGCCACCAGCTAAACACAACTGCCTGAATGAACCTCGCCAACACCACATGAGCAGAGATAAGCCGTCCCCACTGACCTTGCCCAAATGCCTGACTCAAAATAAAAACAGACCTTATTTTAAGCTACTAAATTTGGGGGTGATTTGTTATGCAGTCATAGATAACTGAGACAACAAATGTGGTTAAGTGGACATGCAATAAAACGTGAGTAGATTTGGGGGGGGGAATAAAGTCTAATCAAATAAACCTGTCATTAGAAGTGTCAAAAAAAATTAGTGTTATCAGTTGACCTTCCTGACATGTTTGTCAGGGCCCTTGATTCAATGCAACATGCCAACTGGCTGATGCGGTTGAACAAAACTTCTTGGGTAATAAATATTCTGGTCCTTGCAGGCCACAAAACAAGCTCCCTTCCTCCTCTCGTGGAAATAGGTATGAGAGAAATGCAGAGCATCTGCTTATTTAAAAAAGGTAGGTTCACCCATGTAGCTGCAGCAAGATAAAATAACTGACTGAAAGGATGTAATAATTGAAGTCCTATTATATTCTTCCTGAAAATATCAGATAAGGCTTAAAGTGTTTACCCTACTTTTCATAAGAGACAAATAGGTGAATCTCAAAAAATAGAATCCCGGCCATAAAATTGACATTGAGATATGGAGTTGGAGAGTGTGTGTCTGGTAGGGGGTGAGGGTGGTGGGATTGTATGTCTTGTGCACAGACTAGCTCACCTGCCCAGCAGCTGTTTGCCCACCTTTAAGGTCTGCAAGGCTTAGCTTACTGCTTCCTTATGCATCATCTTGTACTCTTCTCCAGCTCTCATTTGTTAAGAGCCTTCGCTGGGCCGGCTCTGTGGCTTAGCGGTTAAGTGCGCGCGCTCTGATGCTGGCGGCCTGGGTTCGGATCCCGGGCGCGCCCCAAGGCACCACTTCTCCGTCCAGCGCGAGGCCGAGTCCCACGTACAGCAACTAGAAGGATGTGAACCTATGACATACAACTATCTGCTGGGGCTTTGGGGGGAAAAAAATGAATAAATAAAATCTTTAAAAAAAAAAAAAAAAAAAAAAAAAAAAAAGAGCCTTCGCTGTGCATGACGTGAGGGAGGGGCAGGGCAGTGCAGAGTGCAAAGCCAAATTAGCTGAGTCCCTGCCATCAGATTGTTTACAATCTTATGGTTCTGTTGACTGCTAGATCCCAGCATCTAGAAGAGTACCTGACAAATGGCAAGTGTTCAATAAATAGTGCTGGATGAATAAATGATTGAATGAATGAATGGTTTTCTGTACCTGAACCTCATGTTTCTGTAAAAACCATAGGAAGGTCACAGGAAGCATCATAGAATCACAGACTATGAGAAGACAAATGGAGTGTGGTGATCATCTAGCACAGTGGATCAGGTCTCACTCCAAACCTGCTGGATCAGAAACTCTGGGATGGGGCCCAGCATTTCATGTTTTCACAACAGGAGATTTGCATGCATGATGAAGTTTGAGAACCACTCGTCTAGTCTAAACTCCTCATTTTACAGATCCAGAGAAGGGATAAGATGGCCTCAAAGTCACACAGCTAGTTAGTAGCTGGAAGTACCACTAGAGTGACCAACCATCTAGATTTGCCCCAAACTGAGGGGTTTCCCAGGTCACACAACTTCCAGAGCTATCACAGGGAAAGTTCTGGGCAAATTGGGATAAGTTGGTCACTCTGATTAGAACCCTAGTTCCAAATTCACACCTTGAACCCTTTGTCTGCTTACAGCTAACCTGTGTGAGCACCAGTTACGTGCCAGGGAATAACTCGAGTGCTTAAATGAATTAACTCATTTAATCCTCTCAACAGCACTAGGAAGTAGGAACTATTGTCATCTTCATTTTATAAAATAGAACACTGAGGAACGGAAAGGATAAGGAATTTTCCTAAGGTCACACAGCCGGGAAATTAGACTCTAGAACTCAAGCTCTTAACCATCCCTCTCATATACTTGCTTTTTATTAGACTGGATTCCCAGCTCCTCTTCTACTCTTTCTTTTTAAAAAATCTCATCCCTTTATCTTCACAACACTTTTCACACTTTGCAATTATTTTCACAATTTATCAGCTTGTTTTGCCCCCGGCTCTCTTTAATAATAGAAATGGAGCCTGAGGGCAGGGACAGCCACCCTACCTCACACAGCACCTGGTGTGGAGGGGGGCTTAGGACAGATATGTTGAGGCCATGTCATGGGTGTGAAAGTAGTAGGTTGATTGAATGACTAACTGAATGAGGTGGGCTTCCAAAAGAAAGAGAATCTAATATTAACCAAATACCTACTATGATTCAGCCACCATCCAGGTAAAAAGGTGAGCCAAACTTGGCTTTCAGGTGGGATTTATTTTGCCCGCTGTGTTTATTTTAAAAATTTGAATTTGACCTGTGTTTAGGAGGTACGCATTTGTTGACTGTCTTAATTCATAGTTCCTACCTGCCTACCCTGGTAGGCATGTGAGCTTGCAACTATGATCCCAGGCTTTCTCTAACATGAATACGTTCATTCTTTACAACAAGCCTGTGCAGTGGGCATTCCCATCTACACTTTATAAATAAGAAAACTGAGGCATGGAAAGTATAGGTACCCTGGCCAAGGTTGCAAGCTCATAAGTTGGGGAATAAGACTCAACTCAAAGCTGACCCTTCTGTCTCCCTCCACCCCCCCACCTCACCACTCCCTTAGCCACTAGGTTTCTTTAGGCATCATGAGAAGGCCATCTCATCTCAGATGAAGTATCCGTTTTACAAGAGTGAGGCTTCTACAAAGAGGAGTCTCCCCCTGCATTCAATAGAATCAATGCCAATGCTTTCCAGGGTCTCCTAGACGGTTCTTTCCCATGACTCAGACTCCCCGCCCCCCGAGGAGAACATGCTGTTCTGGGAGCTATGTGGAAGGAATAGTCAACGGTGTCAAGCCTTTTGGAAGGTCAAGGTGAGAACTAAGAACTGACCCTTGGATTTAGCAACATAGATTTCATTTGTGACCTTGACAAGAGCACTTTTGGTGAAGTAAAATAACAAAAGCATGATTAGAGTGTTAAAGAGAGAACTGAGGATAAAAATTGGGCACAATGAGAATAGACAGCATTTTGAGGAGTTGTGCTATAAAGGGGGACTGAGAAATGGGGTGGTCACTGGAGAGAGAAATGGAGTCAAAAGAGTCTGTTTTGTTTTGTCTTATTTTGAGATGGGAAAAAATAACATGATATTTGTAATGATGGAAATATTCTTGTAGAAAATGAGAAAAACCAATAATGTACTAAGGGAAGGGAAGAAATGTGGAAACAAAATATTGTTGAATAGGTAAGAGGGGATGGAGTCTAGTGGGTAAGTGGTGAGGTTGGTCTTAGCTAGAACCACAGAAGCTTAAACAAGCTGGAAGGCAGATTATAGGGCATAGAAGCACGTAGCTATGGTGGTGGGAGTCTGTGGATGTTCTCTTCTCATGGTTTCTTTTTCTTAGTGAAATAGGAGGCAAGATCATTGAGAGAAAGAATAAGGGTGGAGGTGTCAGTGGTTTAAGGAGCCATGACAAGGTATGAAATAATCATCTATGAGAGTGGGAGTGAGGGAGATCCAGTAGGATTACCAGGAGCATAAATGTCCACTCGAGGCTAGATGGCGTGAACGAAAGTGAGAGCAATCAGCACGGCTGTGTGTTTCTCTTCAGTCAAACTCTTCTGCTCAGGTGCAGGTATGGTCCAGTACTGGACATAACAAGGACTGAGCTTTTGCCAGAAGGGCATTATGAAGCAATGAAGGGGTAAGGGTGCTTGAGGAGATATGCTAGGGAGTAATTATAACAAAAGGCCATGGAGTTTAAGGTAGGCAGCAAGGGACATGAAGACAGGAAGGAATGAGGGACAGTGACAAGGTAATGGGATCAACAGAATAGATTTCAGTGGAGTTGGAGAGTCATTGATGTCAGAAAGTCACAGGAAGTGAGCCGAGAGAATAAAGATGTGGTTGTAGAAAGGGAGGCTTGATCAGGGAGAGGCTGCTCCAGTTGGCAAAGACATGAGAGGTCAGGTATGACATGAGAGTGAGCAGCTGAGAGGGAGTGGATGCGGGTGGTCTGGCACTCAATAAATAGTTGAATGTTGAATGAAAGCGAAATCACTGGAGATGATCTGATCCAAGATCTGAGAGGCCAGGAGAGCAGAAAGATCATTTGTATGGTCATGAAAATTACCAACAATTATGAGTGACTGAGCCAGGAGCTAAAATATTCAGGGACCAGTAGATGACTGCCACAAGGATGGGGGCGTGGATGGTAGAATCTAAAATCATGAGATTCAGAGCTGTAGGCATTTGGGGAAGAAAGGAAGGCGAATAGTCTGGAAGTGGCCATGAGGATCAAGAAAAACATCTACTCCACCTCTTGGCCCAGAAATATAAGAGATGTGAGAGAAAAAAACAAAACGAACAGGCACCAGCCATTAACTTTCCCTGGAATTAAGAGAAACAGATATTTGGCTAGACAGTCATCAATTTCAGGGGTCAACAAACTCTCAGTAAAGGACCAGATAGTAAATATTTTCAGCTTTGTGGGTCATAGCGTTTTCATGGCAACTACTCTACTCTGCCATTGTAGCTCAAAAGTAGCCATAGACAATATGTAAATGAATATGTAACCTCATTCCAATAAAACTTTATTTACAGAAACGGGCTGCAGGCCAGATTAGGTCTACAGGTAGAAATCTGCTAACCCCTGATCAATACTGCTGAAAAAAGCCCCACTAGGAGAAGGTCTAATAAACAAAAGTAGGACACGTTTATCTGAGGACAAAGGATTTAAAAAAAATTAAAATTTAGGATCCTGATTGAAAGTACAGTAGTCACATATAGTTGTGCAGGTTGTACATTGCACAACCCCAGGGGGCACTATTCACATAGACTACAATGTCAATGACTACCCTAGAAGCTGTGCAGGGCATAATCTGGTTGGCCATATGTGTCAGTCCTAGATGCAAGAACAGTAACTGCAAGGATTTTGCTATCCATTTTACTATAATGAAGTAGTTGAGAGGCTATCCCTGCTATTTCTAGAAAAACAATAACTACTTTTATTGAGCCTCTGCTATGCATCATGCACAATACTTGGGGATATATAAATATTACCTTATAGAATTCTCCTAGTGACCCTGTAAGGTATATATTTTCCTCATTTTACTTTGAGATTCAGAAAAGCTAAGCAATTTACCTAAAGTACCCAGCTAGTAAATATCTAAACCAAGGTTTACCTGACTTCCAAGTCTGTATTCCTCCTATTCCCCTCTCCTTTCATACTGGCTACAAGGTTCCTTAATGATGACCTAGTAAAACATGTATTAAGAAAATTTCTTCTGGAGACCTAATTAAAAATAATTACATACCTTAAAAGACACTAAAAATATGGCAGGCATTCCAACAAGGAAGACAGTTCCTATTATATCAATGTCTTTATGGATTTGGATTCTGTTCAGAAAAGCTCAGGCTCAAAAGGTAATTGCTGGCAGCATGCAAAATCCATCAACCCGTAATTAACATATGACAATTATTCTAATTGCCTCAAACAACATTTCTATGTTTTTAATTGTAGAGCAATTTGCCAATCGCATCACTAATTGGCAATTCATATTTTAAACATGTAAAAGACAATGAGTC
This sequence comes from Ceratotherium simum simum, assembly GCF_057802395.1. NCBI lineage: Eukaryota > Metazoa > Chordata > Mammalia > Perissodactyla > Rhinocerotidae > Ceratotherium > Ceratotherium simum. The sequence goes on from NC_141904.1 coordinate 65,768,359, forward strand.
TTTATTTCCTCTGAGGCAACTGAATGCGTTAATTCAATTTTTAAAATACATTTTCTTCTTTTCTCTGACCACAGGACCCACTTCAGATGGTTCTGATTGCAGTTTCTTCTGGCCAAAGTGTATTTTCTCTGGGTAACTTAATCTTGTTTTAGCACTTTTATACATTTTCCTAACAATTCACTTAGACCAGATCCTCATTTTTCTCTAGACACCCTGAGCAGGGCTCCTGTTGACTTCAAAGGGAAAATAGTGGGTGCAGGGAAAACCAGGAATCTGGTTCCTGGTTCAAAAATCCTCCACACACTATAAAAACTCATTGGTGTCTTCCTGTGTGTTAAGGGCCAATTAATATATGTGAGTGAAGCCTTTGTGCAAAACCACCCTGGCAACTCGTGAACTTGCTGGAAAGTCCAGCAGCTAATGCAAAACAAAGTTTGGTGGACCTGGTTCCCACACAGACCCCCCATTTGCTCATAGGGAGGGAGTGAGGAAAATAAGAATTTGCCTCAAAAGGCAGAAAGGCAATAAAGACAGCCATTGACTCCTTCATTCTCTTTCTCTCTCCATTCCTTCAACACGTCTTTATAGCCCAACGTAGGCCAAACACTGGGCTAAGTATCAAAGATGAAAAAAGAATTCATCACTCAAACATAACCCCCCACCCCAACTTCAAGGGTCACTTTCCTCGGGCATGTTTGGGAAAGAGACCGTATGCCTTAACTCTGCAGTGAGGCAGCCTGACACAGCTCCTCTATGTTGCAGAATTTTCCCTCTGGGGCGCTGACTGTCACCTGGAGCTCCCGGGCTCAGGTGGATGCTGCTTCTCTGCGTGGGCATTTGTGACAGGGAGCTGGAGGGGTAAGATGCCTTTACCTTGTCCTTCTTTCCCCCACCAGAACCGTGACCACCACCACCGCCACCTCATCAAGTTCTACTAGGCTATGAGAATTTAGTGATGGCCTGGTGGTAACTGATAGAAATTGGAAGACAAAACTTTTAATAATGTCAAGCTCTTCATAACTGTTTACATGACTGCTCCCTAGGGGGAAGCACACAAACTTAACACCTTGACTTTAAAAGGGGGTTTTTAGTTCGCTGTTGTTTCTCAGACTTCTGGGCACCCTCTTCCTAAGACCATTTCCTTCTCCAAACACACCCCTTTGGTCTTGCCCTTGCACAGTGGGAGTTCAACTCTGACTGCATATTCGCTGGGGGCCTCTGCTTGGACCAATTTAATCCGAACCCCTGGACATGGAGCCTGGGCATCAGTATATAATTTTTGTCACCCCCAGGTGATTTTAATGTACAGCTGAGGTTGAGAACCACTGCCCTAAGATAGATCCTATCCCTTTACCAGGCCACAGGGTGGGGTGGGAGTGGGGGTGCAGGTCCCAAAGCTTGAAATTTTCAGTCTAGACCAGAGTTTGCAAACTGGAGGCCCACCCACAGGCTGGATCCGGCTAGCAGATGTGTTTTGTTTGGCCTGTATGGGGTTTAAAAAAAAATTGAATTACTTGCCAACGTTTATTAATGGGAATATATTGCATAAAAATCTGGATATCTGGTTTCTTTAGAAAATAGGAATATCTAGCCGTTCTCAGTCTGCATGCCTGTGTGACAACAACTGGCTAAAGAGGAGGAACAGCTAGCCCTTTAGGTGTAGCATGTGCTCTCTGGTTTACCACAGTCCTTGCCACTCTCTATTGCCTCACACCAGTCCTGCCTCACTCATTTACCTTCCTGGCCCCTGTGGTTCTGACTAATGGAAGAGGGGAGAAGGAAGAAGGCCTGTCTCGCTTTGTAATATCTTCCCTAGGAGGTGCAATACAAGGACTCTAGCTGTCATCCACACGATAAAGGTTGTGATAAACACACAGATATTCCTGACTTCACAGAGAAGTAAGGAAGAGAATTCTTTTTCTATACTGTCTACAATGGGAAAGTACTTAATATTATTCTCACAGGGTGGGGTTGATTTGAGGCCCACCCCATCGTCATCTTACCTCCACATCCATTTCTTTGCTAATTTCAGATTTGGGCTTCCAGAGGAAGCCCACCCACGGGCTCTCTGCCTATTCAATGATACGTAGTTACTGTTTATCAGTGCCTTAGGCCAGGTCAGGCTCCCAGGCCAGATGGCCCCACACCTGTCTTCCTGGGGCAGTATTTCTCAACATGTGGGTCACACACCTTGTAGCAGATTCCTGTGCCCCACCCTGGCATTACTGAATCCACATCTCTGGGGGTGGGGCCAGATATTCACATTTGCTAAGTGACATTTTTGCTCAATAATAATAATAGCAACAGCTAATCGCAGCACTTACTTCACGCTTTATGTGTATGATCTCATTTAATCTTCCCACAAATCCTTGAGTTGGGTAGTAGAGGCCCCACTTTACAAATGCGGAAACTGCTGCAGAGAGAAGTTAAGTAGCTTGCTCAAGGTCACACAGTCAGTAAGTAGCAGAGCTGGGATTCTGGTCATCTGTTCTAGTTGGTAAACCACTGCTCTGAGCAAAAAGGAGGCAGGAGGAAGACTCATGAGTTCCCAGGCTTAGCCGGTCAAGGAAAAGCAGGTAGCATTTTGTCCATTACGGTGATAACACATTGGCCTTGCTTTCAGGACCTTGAAACTCTTTGGGGTAGAGACTAGGCAAAAGCATATTGTCCATAACATACGGTAGCATATGATTAAATGACAAAAATGTCCTGTGTCCATAGGATCTGGTGTCTGCTTGTCTCTCAGACGTCTTCTTTCCCCCTTTGTTCCAGCCTTCCTTCTGTCCTCCTGGTCTTTGTACTGGGCCTTAGCATGTGTTGCTCCCTCTGTCTCAGTGCTCTTCCTTTAGATCAAGGGTCAGCACACTTCCTCCTTAACAGGCTAGGTAGGAAATATTTTAGGCTTTGGGGGCCATAAGATCTCTGTTGCAACTACTCAACTCTCTCATCGTAGCACGAAAGGGGCCACAGACAGTGCGTAAGTGAATGGGCATGGCTTTGTTACAATAAACTTTCATGGACCTTGATATTTGAATTTAAAACTATTTTTAATAAGTGTCGCAAAATATTTTCTACTTTAGATTTTTTTTCAATCATTTAAAAATGTAAAACCCATTCTTAGCTGGCAGGCCACACAAAAACTGGTGTCAGGGGGATTTGGCGATGGGCCTCGTTTGCCAACCTCTGTCTTAGATCTTCTCATGGGGAGCTCTTTCTTTTGCCTAAGGCTTGGCTCAGCTCAGCTCCTTGCTTCTCCCAGAGGCCTTTCTGACTCCTCTAGCTAAAGTTGCCCCCTCCCTTCTCCTACTCATCTCTTTCCCATCACCTTTTAAAATTACTCAATAATGCTTATTACTATTTTAAGATTTTCTTGTTTGTACATTAATTTATTTATGTCTTGTGGGTCTTCCCCTGCTCAAATACAAGTTCCGTGAGAGCAGGGAGCTTGTCTGTGTTGTCTTTTGCTGTTCTTCAGTGCCCAAACAGTAGACGGCATGTTGTAGGGGAGCACTTGGATAAATAATCAGGCAAAGCTTTCCAGCGGCACAACTCACATTTCCTTAGATGGATCTTTTGCAAACCTTTCATCATGCTAAGCTCAGGGGCTACAGAGATAAAATATTACCCAGCCACTGCCCACAGGAGTTCTAAGTCATAGGAAACAAAAAAAACAATAACAACCTAATTTCTCTTATCTAGAATAGAATAAAGTTTCCTAAATACAAAGGACTTGAATGGGGTATGAATTAGGATGGCTACAACGGAATAACGCACATAATTCTCAGAGTTAGGCATACTTATTCAGAGAGGAAAATTTTCATCTTGGGCTAAACTAAGGGTGTCTACATTTCCTTATGAAAAGCTTAGACCATCAAGGCTCATTATTTTCTCTTATGTGAATAAATAAGACATGAAAGCAGCTCTTAAAGGCTGTGCCTCGTCAGGGTGTGAAGAAAACTGACTCCTGACAAACTGGCACTAGCATCTACATGACAGAACAATCTCAGGCTGTTAAAACTTTTGTGAGCGGTGGCCGCTGGGCCCTGCGATCACAGGAGAAGCTTCTCCTAAGGCCCTCAGGGTCAGCCAAGCGGCACGGGTGAAGCAAACAGTGTGACATTCATCTACTTGATGGAAGTTTTCCTTAAGCCACATTGAAGGAAGCAGCAATCTTTCATCCCCACTGGGGACCTATGCGGAGGGCTTTTGCCCCCCAAGTTGCAGACTGAAGGTTGAATGAGAGCGGATCTCAGCATTTCAGGGTGTGCAGCCCTGAGAAGACTGCACACAGCTGATTCCCTGAATGGTCGCCAGGTCCCATGGGCTATTAGTCCCATGTGGACTCACCACGCCGAATTCTCAGGCTGAAGGGAGTTTTGAAAAAAAAAAAAAAAAGTTAGCCACCGTTCTACCCTAGTGGCGTGAAGCATGAGGCAGAGTGATGGATGCTGTGTCCTGTGTGAGTCTATTTCAGACAACGAAATCCCAAAGGGTCCTTGGGCACTAGGGCAAAAGCAGCATGTCTAAATGCAGGATTCCAAAGTTAAGATCTGCTGTCTCTCTGACAGAGAGCCCTGCTTTCTTCAAAGCGTTAACTATGTTTCATTCATCACATTCATTATAAGTCATTAAAATGATTCAAGGATCACTTTTTTGTTCCTCGGCTCCTGGAGCTTTAATTAAGCTTCTGTTGAGCACTTACTACATACAAAGCAAAAGGCTGGTGGACGAAGGGAGTGGGAGGGAGTGGAAGACAAAGATAAGACAGGTGGGTCTCACCATGTTGGAGTTTCCAATTGGCAAAAGGACGTATTTGTTGGACAACATATTTAGATATTTACAAACTTGGAATTGGGGATTTTAAATTTTGAATTCCATCCTCACTGGAAAAGAATCAAGTAAGCTACTCTTACTGGCTACCAATGGCTCTTACTTACTGAGTCCATGATTTGTCTTTATCTCATTTAATTCCCATAGGCAACCACTGAAGTAGGTTGTCTTTTTGCCCCAATTTATAGACGAGGCAACCAAGGATCAGAGATGTTAAAGAAATGTGCTAGGTCATAGAGCTGGCAAATGGCTAAACTGGGGATGTAACTGGGTTCTGTCTGAAGTCCATATGCCAGACCACTAAGCCTCTTCTGATAGTGCCCTCCTAGGTTGGCCTACCCCCTAGGTAAGGATGAAGGTCTTTACTCACTGTGACTAGAAGGGCCTTCCTTGAAGCATCTTCTTCCCTAACTCTACCCTTCAGTCTTCTGAGAGCTGCGATTTTACCATTAGAGAGTCATTCCTTTGGGGGATATCTAGATCTCTTGGTAATTGGGAATGCCCTCTCAGAGGAATAATGCATTTCACCTTTATCCTTTATCAACTGCTCATTGTCATATTGATAAGGGGAAGCATGGAAAGGATGGTCCAGGAGGTAGGCCTAGTTTAAAGAGTGGGCCTCAGAGGACTCCCTCTTGAAGCTTACAGTTTTGGGTTCCTGGTACATCTGGCTGTAAGATAGGGGAGGGGAGTGTGAACTCCCTTCCCTACAAATGGGCTTCAGGCCACCACCAATACGCATTCTCCTCTTCTTCCTGGGCACCCCGCTGTGCTACATTTCCCTGCCTCCCTTAGAATAGGTGTAGTCTCACTGAGTTTAGGCCAGTGAACTGTGAGTAGAAGTGAAATGAGCCTAAGATGGAGAAGTCTGGGTGCCTAAGTAAGTTACTGCCAGGACACTTGCTCCCATCTCCCCACTGAACTATGACATGAGTGAGGAATAAACTTAGTGTATTAAACCACTGAACTCTGGGGACTGTTAGTTACAGCAAATAGCTTACACTACTACATGCCCTTGCTTTCCCTACTGTTTTGCCTCCTCAACCTGCCAACCCTTTGCTACTGTCCTCACAAGTCGTATGGAAATAAATGGCTATTTATTTAGAGTTGGCTATAATAAGGTGGACTGGGTTGGATAATGTCCCCCCAAAATTTATGTCCTTCCCAGAACCTCAGACTATGATCTTATTTGGAAACAGGGTCATTGCAGATGTAATTAAGTTAAGATGAGGTCATACTGGAGTCAGGTGGGCCCTTAATCCAATATGTCTGGTGTCTTTATAAGAAGAGGAGAAGAGACACAGACAGAGGCACACAGGGAGAACACCATCTGATGATGGGGACAGAGATGGGAGCGATGTACATACAAGCCAAGGAGCGCCAAGGATTACAGCAACATCAGCTAAGAGAAGGTGTGGAACAGATTCTCCCTTGGAGCTTTCAGAGGGAGCAGGCCCTGCCAACACCTCGATTTCAGACTTCTAGTCTCCAGAACTGTGAGAGAGTAAATGTCTGTTGTTTTAAGCCACCACGCTTGTGGTAATTTGTTGTGGCAGCCCAATGAAACTAATCCACAAGGGAGTCAGCCACCATCACTTGCATTTGGCAAAGACTCAAAGGTTGTCAGGGGAGTGGGAAGCTTTATAGTGAGAAAAAGGGAAGGCTTCCGCTGTGCTCTGATTGGAGGCTATTGGCGTAGGGAAGCTGGGGGCTGGTTAACTAGAAGCAGGGCAGTTTGTGTGGTTTGGAAACGCGTTTGGCTTTCTCTGGTTATTCCTGAGCTGGGAGTGGGGGCCTAAAATAGAGACGTTGCCAGTCATTGACTGAGTCTTGACTGTTCCGGGCCGGTGACTGCAGAGGCTGTGGTTTGGCTTCGTAGGGTGGTTGCTGCAGAAGTTGTGGGTCAGAATTCTATTGACATGTATGGTCTTGCCATTGTCCACTTGTATATTCAGTCTCTCATTTGAAACCCTTTCAGGCCAGCATCCTTTAAGAAGACATCACTGATCCCTACCCGTGCCCCCAAAGCATCTCCACCGATGTCCCTTACCCCTCTTTTCTCTTCCGAATCTTTCATCATTTTATGACTTTCTCTTTCTCCTTTCTCTCCTCCTCTTCCTCCTTTCTCTCCTTCCTCCTCCTTCTTCTTTTCCTTCACGCCTTTATTTTTTCTTTATTCCTGGAATGTAAGTTCTTTTTTTTTTGTGTGTGTGAGGAAGATCAGCCCTGAGCTAACATCCATGCTAATCCTCCTCTTTTTTTTTTTTGCTGAGGAAGACCGGCTCTGAGCTAACATTTATTGCCAGTCCTCCTCCTTTCCCCACCCCCCTGCCAAAGCCCCAGTAGATAGTTGTATGTCACAGTTGCACATCCTTCTAGTTGCTGTATGTGGGACGCGGCCTCAGCATGGGCGAAGAAGCAGTGCGTCGGTGCGCGCCCGGATCCGAACCCGTGCTGCCAGCAGCGGAGCGTGCGCACCCAACCACTAAGCCACAGGGCCGGCCCCTGGAATGTAAGTCCTTGAGGGACAGTATCCTTACTAAGAAACCATAAAAAAATAATAAAAATGATAATAATAGCTAACATTTACTGAGTACTCACTAGGTGCCAGACATGTACATTGTCCATTGAATCCTTTCAACAACCCCATGAGTTAGACAGTATTAGCTCTGGTTTGTGGATGAGGAGAAACAAGCTCAGAGCGATTAGGCCATTGAAGCGCTTTTTTCAATCCACGCTTTCTTATTCTAATAATTTTATCTTTATAAAACAATAATTGCCTTACTACTATGATTACATTATTACTATTATTAATTTTTCTTAATTTCTGTAAAACCTTTTCAATGTTCTTCTTATAAAAAAGAAAGTGTTTTTCGCGATACAATAATGGTTAAAATTGGAAGGGATGCTGCTAACTGTATTTCAGAAGGAAAACTGTAAATTTAAACAAAAAGTTTTAGTTTCTAAAAGCTAATACTATGTAACCTCGGAGCAGACAGCTGATAAAAACCGATTTAATGGCAAGCACTTTATTTGGTAATTACAGATTTAAATTTTGATTGAATCAGCAAAACAAACTATAAAGCAGCATTGAAAATCAATGTGAAATAGGCTTCTGTGTGACTTGCCCACTCATAAGCTGGAGTTTGACAGAAAGCAGGTGCTTCATTGGAATCCAATTAGAAAGATCAGTTCAATACAACCCCAAATTGATTACCCATAATTCACATCATAACTACTATACGGTCAGGTCCATGGTCTGCCCTCTAAAGAACGTGGTCATCTATTTTAGATGTGTACATTTAAAAAATCTTTTAGGTGGAGTTAAAAAAAGAATTCTAGCCCCCTCCGCCATCTTTTTTCACTCTATAGAATGTAAAATTAAATGGGGTTACCTTTGGCAAGAAGAATCTGCTCAACACATTTATTCATGAATACAACAAAAATTACTGAGTATCTATTATGGACAAAGTACTGTGCTGGGCACCATGGGAGCTATTAAATTAATCACACTCCAAACTCACAGTCTTGGAGGAAAGATCAGGCACATACCTAGGTACCTAGAAACTAATTTGTGTTATTTAAAAGATGTCATCAAATTCTTTGATAGTCTTCCCATAGAATAGTGGGGATCTCCTTCTCCTTCCCTTACATCTGGTCTGTGACTGCTTTGAGTGATAAAGTAAGGCAGAGGTGATGCTAGGCCAGGTCCAGGCCTGCCTTTTAAGGGACTGGCAGCTTCCATTTTGGTCTATTGGACCATTGCCATGTAAACATTCCCACTACCCCGAGGCCACCATACTGTGAGGAAGCCCAAGCTGCGCATGTGGAGAAAATCTGTGGAGAGTGAGCAAGCGAGATACCTGAGTCAACTGAGCCGAGGCTCCAGAAATCACAGAACAAAGATAAGCCACCTCTGCTGTGCCATGACCAAACTTTTTACCCAGAGAATCATGAAATGTAATAATAATAAATCGTAGTTTTAAGCCACTAAGTTTTGGCATAGTTTGTCAGGTAGCAATAGATAACCAAAACATGCTTAGAGTCAGTACAAAGGGATAGATGCGAGCCATGAAAAATTAGAGGAAAAATTTATTTCTAGCCTTGATGGTGGGAGGAAACAGGGAAGGTTTCAAGGAAGTGGTGACATCTGAGTTGAGTTTGGAAAACTTTAGGTTTAGGAAATTCAGAGATGAGGGGATAGGACAGTCCAGGCAGAGAAAATAATGCAGTACAGAGATGAGAAATGGTATGATGTGTGTGGGGAAGACTGAGTGATCCATTTTGGCAGAAGAAAATGGGTTGCAAGAGAGAATTGTGGTGATGTGAATGAAAGAAAGGCTGGAACCAAACACCATCACCGAAGACCTTGAATGCCAGGGTGAGAAGTTAGATTCAAATAAGTGGACAAGGAGGGGCCATCCATTATTTTGAACAGAGAAGTGGTGTGGTTAACTCTGTGCCTTAGAGGAAGTTAATCCAGTGGGATTGTAAGTGGGAGTCAATGGAAGGAAGCAAGCCAGTTATGAACGTTGAACTGTTGCAGAGCTGGAGATTCGTCCTGACATCTCTTTGGGGTAGAAGTGGGGAACTAGAAGGACTGAACTGGCAGGCAGAATAATGGCCTCCAGCAATGTCCACATCCTAATCCTTCGACCCTGTAAATATGCTACCTTACGTGGCAAAAGGGAATTTGCAGAGGTGAATGATGGTAAGGATTTTGAGATGGGAAGATTATCCTGCGTTATCCAGATTGGCCCAGTTTCATCACAGGCATCCTTAAAATGAAGAACTTTTCCCAGTCGTGGTCAGAGAGAGAGAGAGATGTGACCATGGAAGAGGGATCAGAGAGATGTGACATGACAATGACTTGACCTGGCACTGCTTTGAAGATAGAGGAAGGGGGCTAAGAGCCAAGAAATGCAGGCATCTTTAGAAGCTGGGGAGGACCCTCAGTTTACAGTCAGCAAAAAATCTGGAACCTTGGTGCCTGAAACTGCCAAGAACTGAATTTTGCTGACAATCTGAAAGAGCAAGGAAACAGATCCACAGCTCTGCTGACACCTTGATTTTAGCCTGGTGAGACTAGTGTCGGACTTCTGACTTCCAGAACTGTAAGATAATAAACTCGTGTTGTTTAAGCTGCTAAGTGTGTGTCCGTTTGTCATGGCAGTAGTAGAAAATGAGTATGGCTCTCAGTTAGTGAATGGTATTTACCGAGCACCACTGCACAGTGCATTAGAAAGCAGGAATTGCCAGGCCTCTTGTGAGCTTCGTCTCCATTTAGGCCATGGGTCCTTTCTCATGCTACATGGGAACTTCGGCTTTTTGTCCTGGTATGGTCTCTATCCAGCTGGGTGACCTCGATCAAGTTACCTAACCTCTCTGAGCTTTAGTTTCCTCATCTGTTAAATGAGGGGACTGAGCAAGAACAGTGGCTCCAAATTTAATTTTTTTCGCTATGACATGCTTGATAGAGAATGTTCCCATCTGCCAGGCATCGATGGGAATAATCTCGGTTTGGGGAAATTTCAAGTGTTCTAGAGACAACGTTCTTTCCTCTTGCCATCAAGAAATCATCTCAGAATGTAAGTGATGTTTTGTTAGGGATAACCTTATACTTACTCCAGTTTATTGAGCTTAGATGCAACGTTTGAAAATTTATGTATATGTGTCCTAGTATTTTACAAAGGAGGCACAGAATTTCACTAATATAATACATGACAAGAAATATATCACATATTGTAAATATCAGCACTGAATTATTATACTAATGTCACAATACTAATAGTAGTGGGAATGCTGGATTAGATGTTGGCGATGTTCTTCCCAGGATTGAAATTGAACAGTTTTAGGAATTGAAGAGAGGCCTGAATTAGTCGGGAGTGAACCACTTACAGCTGAGAAGGTGGAAAGAAAGTGAAGGGGCAAAAAAAGTTTTCTAAACTTTTAAATTAATCAGTCTCTCCCCCGCCCCACACCTCCTGACCAAACAAGCTGAACAAACGCTAAATATGGTAATATATTATTATATTTGCAATTCCTTCATTAGGAAATAACACACAAAGCTGCATTCTAACTTGGCAGAGTGAGCAAGGGCCGAGGATCTCCTAGTAATTCTTGATGAGCTTCCTATTGAGTAAGAAAGAGCAAATAAAAGGGATCAAGGAAACGGATCAATATCGACAACAGGCCCGCCTGAGCTGCACTCTATTTAATGACCTGGGAGCTGTTTTGTGTTGAACATCTGTGCCAGGAATAGTTCTAAATCTAGACATTTCGATATTTTCAAGGCAGTTCAGTTCGAGTTAGGCATCCTGACACAAAGCATGTGAATTTCTAGAAAAAGAGACAATATGTTGTTGGGGAAGAGAAGCCTTTATATGGGGCAATGTAATAGTGGGACTAAGGTCGTGGGTCTGGGGTCAGGCACCCCTGTGCATACATCCCAGTTCTGCCACTCACCATGAGTCTGACACTGCGCAGGTTACTCAACCTCTCTCCACTTCAGGAGCCTCATCTGTAAAGTGAGGAGAATCGTGGTGCCTTCTTCACCTCCTGGGGGTTTAGACCAATGCTTGGTGGGGAGTAGGGACTCCTCTCAGCTCTCACTGTTGTTAATATGACCTCAGATACCTCAAGGAAAAACCTGCCAAGTGGACTAGATTCTTTCTTGACATGCATTATAATAATGGAATTCCTTGTCTTCTTCATAAAATATTAGGGCATTTCTCCATAAAATTTCACATCCTGCATCTATGCTCTTCATTACCTTTTTGGAATTCTCTATAGTTTGGTTTTCATGTCATTTTCTTTTTTTTTTTTTTTAAGATTTTATTTATTCATTTTTTTCCCCCCAAAGCCCCAGTAGATAGTTGTATGTCATAGGTTCACATCCTTCTAGTTGCTGTACGTGGGACTCGGCCTCGCGTTGGACGGAGAAGTGGTGCCTCGGGGCGCGCCCGGGATCCGAACCCGGGCCGCCAGCATCAGAGCGCGCGCACTTAACCGCTAAGCCACGGAGCCGGCCCTTCATGTCATTTTCTTCTTTAAATTCTGATTTTTGGAATGTTTGAAGGGAACCAGACTTTTTGAGGACAGGATTACACTGGGCACTCCTGGCCCAGTTCTCAGAGCACAGGATGTGTTAGTCATTGGAACCCTGAGGGTCCAGGTTGGAACACCTTCCTACCACTCCACAGGGACCTGAGGTAGAGGATGAAGAATACAGATAAATACGCCAAGGGAAGTGCTTTTGTTTTCAGCACATGACACTGGTAGTTCTAAATAGATGATTAGGCCAGGAGGTCCTTAGAATTTAACACAAGGAGTCCCTGGCAGGAGTGACTCAAAGGAGTTGTCTTGCTTTCTGTTGGAACCAGTGAAACTTGAATTGTGCAGAGGAGAAAACGCATTGGGATGGGGGGGTCAAGGGTGATGGGTTCTAACCCTTGCTTTGCCACAAATAGGTATATGACCTTGGGCCAGTCACTTGCCCTTTCTGGGCTTCAAATTTCTGCCCTGCAAAGTGAAGAAGTTGAACTGGATCAGCGCTTCCAATTCCAGCACAAACAAACACTGGTGGTGTGTACGGTTTAGGTAGTTTTGTTATGTATTTACTTGGAAAACATACTAAGCATATCAGACCCACCATTTCATGGATATCGCTGCTTAAAACAAGGCTAAAAATATTTAAGTTTAGAAGGAAGAAGCAAAAATAGATGATAACATTTTATATTAGACGCTGGTCTGATCTCCTAAGGTGTGTATCTCAGCCGGTGACCTTGACCGGTGTATATTAATCATGTTATTTTCTACATCTTATGATGCTTTGACATCTTGGGGCCTCGCAAAGCCAGAGAGTGACTGCCCCCACCAGGGTTAGCTAATTCCTAGAGATAGTAAACAACGTGCCTGAGAGCACACCTTTAACATGCAAACCCACCAAACCTGAGTCCAGACTCCTCCTTCACGTCTTTTTATCAGTCTCTTGCAGTTCCAGACAGTAACCCCTGCCCTAAATCATCCCATGGCCACGTACCGGACAACATAAGGACCACCCCTATAGCGCAGAGCCCACTGAAATTATTCAAACCATCCAATCCTAAACCTGATCAACTTGCCTACCCTGACTTGCCAATTCCTTCCCAAGAAAACTACAATAGAGGCTCTGGCCCATGCTTACCCCTCACCCTCCACCTCCTGACCCACCCTGGTGCTTCCCCCTATAGCCCTGCCCCGTGTGGCGTATCCCCTCCCTTTGAGAACTGTGGGGAAAAAACTATCTATTCAATGGCAATTGTCTCCTGATCTGTTGGCCTCGTCACACCTGAATAAAAACAAAATCTCAGCACATTTTAAGACGTGGTGAAAGGACACCTTTGGTTTACTCTGACTGGTCTTGGAGAAATTTTACTTCATTGTCCTGCAGGCTAGTTCTCTCTCTGTTTTAAAAATTGTCCTGTTGCAGAAAGATTAGTTGCCAGAGGCTGGGGGCAGGAAAGAATGGAGAGTGACTGCTAATGGGTACTGGGATTCTTTTTGGGGTGATGAATGTTGGGGAATTTGATAGTAGTGATGGTTGCACAACTTCATAAATATACTAAAAAACACTGAATTGTACACTTTAAAAGGTTGCTTTTATGGTATGTGAATTATAGCTCAATTTTTAAAAATTATCCTCTTGACCACATTTCCTCTCCTTCTAACTCCTATTAGTCCTGCAAGATTCAGTTCAGATGGAGAGTCCTCCCCCTAAATCCTGTGCATGCATTGCCTATAGTTACTATAGTTCTTCCTGCTGTGTTTTAAATACTGGTTTATATGGGGGAGAGGGATTAAGAAAAAGAAACACTCTGGGAGACCCTGCTCTACTGCATGTGGAACTCACCATTTAACACTCTCTCCCCTTCTCCTCCTCCCCCCTTGATCTGAGAAGTTCCTGGGCAGATCCTAGTTTCGACTTCACCAAAAAGAATCCCAAATGCGTGATGTTCTGCTCATGACTTTTCCCACAGTTCTCCCTGGGGCTTCTAAATCAAAAAAAGAAGAGAAGGGACTCTTTGTTTTCCAGTTGAAAGCACTGCTTTTCAAAGATTTGGGGACAGATGAGTTTGGCAGTCAAGTGAGATCCAAATCTTATCTTTTCTATTAATTTATACTGGAAAAGATGACTTTTTCTTGTAAGAGTCTGTGACTTTGGGAAGAGCCCTAGTCCACGAATACGCATCTGAAGGGCCAGGCTTCAGGGTTAAGCAGTTTAAGCAGATGTTGACTCTTTAAAAGATTAACTGAGAGCTTTGATAGCTGGTTTCATCAGCTCGTTAATTGGTTCCTGGGGAGGGGAAACCAGCCATACTACTTTTACTTATCTGTCCCTATCTTGTCCACGTTAATTGTTTGTTATCTTTTTCCTTGAAAGAGTAGAGCAAACCCCCTCATCACAGAAACACTGATGAACGGTAATGGTGCTGCTAAGATAAGACAGGACTTGCCCAGCCTCCTTTACTCAGGTAAAGAAAGCCACAGCCAAATCAGTCTCCTTGAAGAGCACTTGTTAAGTGAAGGGAGGATTGTTTAGTAGTCACACGGCAGGTGAAGTTGAAGGAGGTGAAGGAACAGCCAGTGTTCACTTTTTCCCCCAAGCTAGGAAGATTCTAGCGCTTCTCAAACTGTAATGTGCACAGAAATCACCTGGACACCTAGTTAAAATGCACATTCCACTTCTGCAGATCTGGGTGGAGCTTGAGAGTCTGCGTTTCTAACAAGCTTCTGGGTGAGGTGGATGCTGCTGGTCCAGGGACCGTACATAGTGAGTAACAAGGAATATCTCTGATTTCCTAAGTACCTTTAAAGCATAGTTTCAAAGAAGTTTCTGAAAGTTGACATTTTGGGGTTCTTTTTTGCTGGTCCTAGTTAAACACTAATGATAGCAATAATAATTACAATAACAATGATGATGAGATTTATGGAGGGCTTAGTATGTGCAGGGCAAGCCTAGCCTAACTATAACTGTTACCATCTTATAAAAGGACCACCTGGGGTTTAGAGACACTAAATAACTTGTCCAAGGTCTCATTGCTAGTAAGTGGCAGAGCAGAAACTCAAACACTATCTGGCTTTATAGGTGGGCTCTTATATATGACACTCTCCCATTTTCCATTGTCTTATTTTAGGTTCAGTGGGGCTGAACATGCCAAGTTTGACCTTTGCTTTCAAAAAGGAGCATTTTCCTTGTGCTACAGAACTAAGCCAATGGCACAAAGTTATCCATGAAATCTGATGGGTGGTACAGGCAGACAATGAGCAAAATCTCAGCTGATAATGACCTAAGACAGGCTGCACTGATAGCAAATGTTCTTCCCACTGACTTGTTTTTTCACTCTGCAAAGCAGACACCAGATGAAGAGGGTGTTACCACCATAATATGAAGATGATTCAAAATGGTGAGGAGGTAAGAAAAATGTATCTGCTACATATTTTTAAATCAAAATCATGTTTTCCTTGAACAAAAATGAAAAAGCTTGGATAGGACGCCAAAAGCACAATTGATAAGAATTGATAAATTGGACTTCATCCAAATGAAAAATTATATGCTTCAAATGGTACCACTAAGAAAGTGAACAGATGAGCCACATGCTGAAAGAAAATATCTGTAAGTCATCTATCTGATAAAGGACTTGTATCATTACAACTCAATAATAACCTAATTAAATAATGATCAAAAGATTTGAACAGATATTTCACCAAAGAAGATACACTGATGACCAACAGACACATGAAAAGATGTTAATATCATTAGGCATTAGGGAAATGCAAATTAAAACCACATAAAAAAGACAATAACAAGTGTTGGCAAGGATGTGGAGAAACTCCCATACATTGCCAGTAGGAATGTAAAATACCTCCATTACTTTGGAAAACAGTTTCAGCCATGCAAAGGATTTTATTTCATTATTCTAATTTCCTTTTATATTGGAATGCCATTTTTGTGGTTTATTTCACATGCTGTTTCTTTTGATGTAAGAATTTTTTTACATCAAAAAAAATTTAAAAAAATTTTTTTTAAATTAAAAATTTTTTTTTTTTGTGAGGAAGATCAGCCCTGAGCTAACATCCATGCCAATCCTCCTCTTTGTCTGAGGACGACGGGCCCTGGGCTAACATCTGTACCTATCTTCCTCCACTTTATATGGGATGCCGCCACAGCATGGCCTGACAAGCGGTGCGTCGGTGCGCGCCCGGGATCTGAACCCTGGCTGCCAGCAGCGGAATGCACGCACTTAACCGCTATGCCATGGCCCTCAAAAATATTTTAAATCCTTTAAAAAGTGAAATAGCTAAACTTAGATCTTTTTTTGTTGTTGCAACTTCTGTTACTCTTATTTATCGCAAGCAGCAGTTCATACCCAAAACTATGGGTAATTAAATTTAAAATTCAGGTTTTCTATGGCTGAGTAGTATTCCATTGTATATATATACCACATCTTCTTTATCGATTCATCCGTTGAGGGGAACTTGGGTTGCTTCTGCATCTTGGCTACTGTGAATAATGCTGCAATGAACACAGGGATGCATAAATCTCTTTGAATTATTGATTTCATGTTCTTTGGATAAATATCCATTAGTGGGATAGCTGGATCATATAGTATTTCTATTTTTAATTTTTTGAGAAATCTTCATAATGTTTTCCACAATGGCTGCACCAGTTGGCATTCCCACCAGCAGTGTATGAGGGTTCCCTTTTCTCCACATCCTCTCCAACATTTGTTATTTCTTGTCTTGTTAATTGTAGCCATTCTGATGGGTGTGAAGTGATATCTCACTGTGGTTTTGATTTGCATTTCCCTAACAATCAGTGATGTGAACTTCTTTTCATGTTCCTGTTAGCCATTTGTATATCTTCCTTGGAAAAATGTCTGTTCATGTCCTCTGCCCATTTTTGGATTGGGTTGTATTTTTTTTGTAGTTGAGTTGTATGAGTTCTTTATATATGTTGGAACTTAACCCCTTGTCAGATATATGATGTGCAAATATTTTCTTCCAGTTGGTGGGTTGTCTTTTCGTTTCATTCATGGCTTTCTTTGCCTTGCAGAAGCTTTTTAGTCTGATGTAGTCCCATTTTTAAATTTTCTCATTTGTTTCCCTTGCCTGAGTAGACATGATATTTGAAAAGATACTGCTAAGACCGATGTCAAAGAGTGTACTGCCTATATTTTCTTCTAGTTTTATGGTTTCAGGTCTTACATAGAATAGAAGCCACTTTTAAATATCTCAACATTTTATATTTACTTTAATATCCTTTTAAATAAAAATGTATGCATATTTACATATGCTTGTGTTTATTAATATTCCTTACCTTTCTTCTTTCTTTCCTGTACCATTTTTATATAGGATGTGGTATGGTGGTTAACCTTGCAGTTGAGTCCAAAGGTTTCATAATATTGAGATGAGATCCAAAAGAATTAGAGGAATGATCACCATGCAGAAATGCTGGACTTTGAGCTGGATGTAGGAACTGAACAGACTTTGTGTTGCCTTCCTCTGGGAAGGGAGTGAATATGTTTGTGGCTCTATGGGATTTGGTTGTATAATGTTAGCTGGAAATTTTTGTTTCAGATATAAGTATAGAAAGGCATGTTGACAGCTAAAGGAGAGAACTATAGCAGACACTGTTATTTGCCCAGCAGCTAACTCCCTTTCTAATTTGCGGGAATCGCCCATTTCGTGTGCTCCATCTGCTACTATGGAAGCCAGAGAGAGATGACAGGTTGTCCCTCTGTCTTCCCTCTGGATACCAGAGTGGGAGCAGGTGAGCCAGGAGCAGCCACTCAGCTCAGGGCTTTGAAACTTGATTGAGTATCACAAGAGGAACATTAATGTTCATTCATGGCGGCAGTCTGTTCCTGTTTTAGGGCTGTAGTCCTAATGCTGTTCCCTCCACCTGGCACGTTTTGCTCCACCTCTCCCCTGGTTCCTCCTTTACTTCTTTCAGGTCTCTTCTCAAATGTCACTTCCCTGACCACCTCATCTAAAATAGTGACCTCATCTGCCTGTCATTCTCCATTCTCTAACTCTATTTTTCTATATGGCACACATCACTACCTAGAATTATATATTCATTTTTTTTTTTGGTGAGGAGGATCAGCCCCGAGCTAACATCCAATGCCAATCCTCTTTTTTTTTTTTTTTTTTGCTGAGGAAGATTGGCCCTGAGCTAACATCCGTGCCCATCTTCCTCTACTTTATATGGGACGCCGCCACAGCATGGCTTGACAAGTGGTGCATTGGTACGTACCCAGGATCTGAACCTGGGAACCCTGGGCCCCTGAAGCAGAGCACGCGCACTCAACCGCTTGTGCTACCGGGCCGGCCCTATATGTTCATTTTTAAATGGCTTACTGTTTATACTTTTTTCTACTAAAATGTATTCTCCATCAGGATACAAACATTCTGTCTTGTTCCCCACTTTATCCCCAGGGCCCAGAACAGTGCCTAGCACAAGTAAATGCTCAATACACTTCTGTTAAGTGAATGAATAAATGAAAACTAGTCCAGTGCTTGGCAGGCCAATACAAACCTGTTAAGCTGAGCTGAATTAGTATCAGTTCTCTATCAGACTTACTTGGGGGAAAACTGAGTCTTGAGTGAGCGACACAAAGGTGGGCACGTGATTAGAGCTCACTCCAGGCAGCAGTTCGATTCCTGCGTTAAGTTATGAAGCTATTTATTTATGAAGTTACTATGTTATTATCTTATGAAGCATGAACATTTAGCCATATAGACTTTAATTTAGAACGGCATCTGCCTGCAGGCCCTGACACAGCATCTGTCAGCTTCCACTCAAATACTTATGAAAACCAAGAAAAAGATAGAAACCAGCCCTGATGGATGATCAAATGCATTATATCAGAGGAATTTACACCAACTGTGAGTCAAATGGTGCAGAATTAGGAAAACAACTCGTGGTTCTCATGAAACAGTGCAGCCCGCTTCCTCAAAAGAAAGTACAAAACACTTCCTTCACAATTAATTGACGAAGGTTAAAAGAGCAAAACCGAAATACACGCCTAAAGGAATTAATGAAATGAAAGGATGAGTAAGATTTTCCTGGCATATGCAAACAAAAAGAACACAGAGGTGGCACAGTTATTTTCTGACAATTTGGAATCTGAGAGAAAAGCATCAGTGGGACAAGAGAGGTAATATTATACTGATAAAAGTTAGAATCCATAGCAAAGATAGAACAGTCAATAACCTAAATGCATCATTTATCGCAGATCCAGAAAAGAGAAATGGATAGGAGACAATTGTGGGAGTTTTTAAAACATTCATCATATACTTTTACAAATCTGCTAGTTAAAAAATATAATAGATAGAGGAGAGAATTTGAACAATAAAGTTAATAAGTTTCAATATGTATACCTGTACACAGAAACTCTTAGGCATCCATTAATGTTTATAAAAATTGACTATGTGTTAGCACATTGAGAAAATAGCTTTCCCAACAGAAAATATAGAGGTTGAAAATCCTGAACATAGTGCAATAAAATTAGAAACGAATAACAAAAGTGTAAGACAGAAATCTTAGAAATAAGTAAAAATACTTTCCTCCAAATCATTGAGGTAAGGAGAAATAAAAAGTATACATACAGACAATTTGGAAATTAATGAAAAGAGAATATTTTCAGAAAACCACCAAACTCAAACTCTGACCAAAATCATTGGCCTAAATGTTTTCATTGTAAAATAAGAAAGAATAAAAAGAAATGAGGTGGGTGTTCAACACAAAACCTTATCAAAATGACAAAACATACACATTGGAAACAGGAGAAAAAACAATAAATATTAGAGTGAAAAATGAATGGATTTGAAAAAGAATAACCATACAATTGATAAATAATTCTATGAACTTAAAAAAAAGTTAAAATGACAAATCTTAGGAAATTTTCACCCAGAAAAGGAAAGAAAACACAATAAATGACATTTCAAATGGAAAAGAACAAGGGAAAAACAGATGCTCTTTTTCTTTTTTTTTTTTCCTTTTGTGAGGAAGATCAGCCCTGAGCTAACATCCATGCCAATCCTCCTCTTCTTGCTGAGGAAGATTGGCCCTGGGCTAACATCTGGGCCCATCTTCCTCCACTTTATGTGGGACGCCTCCACAGCATGGCCTGACAAGCGGTGTGTCAGTGTGCACCCGGGATCCGAACCTGGGCCGCCAGCAGCAGAGCGTGCACACTTAGCCGCTACGCCCCGGGCTGGCCCCCAGGTGCCCTTTTTCTATTAATATGTTTGAGGATTTCAAAGAAATGAATGATTATCTGAGAGCATATAAAACTACCAATTAATTCTGGAGTAAAACTGAACTATTTATCTAAAAATTATTTCTAAAGTAGCTTCAGGGGCCAAACAAATGAGGTTTTAAAACCTTCAAAATATAGATTATGCCTATGTTTATTACAGTAACTTTTTCACAGTAAGATACGCTGGGGCTGCCATAACAAAATACTACAGGCTGGGTGGCTTAAACAATAGAAATTTATTTTCTCACAGTTCTGGAGGCTGGAAGTCCAAGATCAAGGTGTTGCAGGTTTGGTTTCTCTGGAGGCCTCTCTCCTTGGCTTGCAGATGGCTGCCTTCTCATTGTGTTTTCACGTGGCCTTTTCTCTGTGCACCACACTCCTAGTGTCTCTTCTTCTTCTTACGAAAACATCAGTCCTACCAGATTAGGGCCCCACCCTTATGACCTCCTTTAACCTTAGTTACCTCCCTAAAGGCTCTACCTCCAAATAGAGTCAGATTGGGGGTTAGAGTGTCAACCTATGAATTTTGGGGGACAAAATTCAGTCTATAACAGACATAATTGTGGATGAAGAGAAACCTGAAATTTACAGTTATGTCTTACAGAGTACATATATATACAGTTATGTCATCAGTAGTAGTAATAATAAATATTCTTTAATACTTTGCAGTTTATAAAATTTGCTCACTTATATTATTTCTCAGATCACTTAAGTGCCACCTCATCATTGAGAACTTCTCTGAATAGCACCCCCATGTATCATGTGCTATATGTATATGTAATAGTACCCCTAGCCGTTCCCTCTAACCTGTTACCTGGCTTTATTTTCCTTTTTGATATCTATCATCATCTGCCATATTTATTTGTTCAGTTTTTTATTGCCTGCCTCCTCCACCAGAAAAGGCTATCTGAGAGCAGACAGTGCATCTGTTTTGTGCACAGCACCTAGAGCAATACCTGGCCCCTAGTTGGTGATCAATAAATTGTTACGTGAAAGAGTGAGTTATCATGTGATCATCTCAATTAACCTTGTGTGGGTGCTGTTAATAGATAAGGGATCAGAAGCTCACATGGTTGTGGAGAGGTCTTCGGATTTCCAGTCCTATGCTCTTTCTGGTATCAGATATCAGTCTTCATAACTCATGCTCTTGTCTTAGACGATTAGATAAACATTTTTTTAGGGGAAAACCTTCACTGAGATATAATTCACATACTATATAATTCTTCCATTTAAAGTGTACAATTCAATGGTTTTTAGTACATTCGCACAGTTGAGCAATCATTACCACAATCAATTTTAGAACATTTTTATCACCCTGAAAAGAAAGCCCATACCCTTTAGGTGGCCCACCTCAATTCCTCCATCACCCCCAGCCAGCCCCAGGCAAGCATTAATCTATTTAAGTCCATACAGATTTGCCAATTAACGTTTTTTAAAAAAATAAATATATATAACTTCTAAAATTGCTTGTTGGAATTATTTCTAGATAGTTCATGTTTTTGTTATTTTGAATGGAAATTTATTGTGCTAGAGCTGTGCTGTCCAATAGAGCATCCACTCACCACATGTGGCTTTTGAGGACTTGATATGTGGTTGGTCCTGTTTCTTTTTACTTTGTTCAAAGTGGCTACTAGAACATTTAAAATTACATGTATGATTCTTATTGTATTTCTGTTGGACAATGATGTTCTAGATGAGACAAATTTGTCAGATGAGTTTTAAGTACGTATTTCACTTTGTATTTTGTAGTGAAAATATTAAAAGCTCTTGGGGAGAATTGAGACTGTAAAGGTAAATTACAGTAAATTGGGAATTGTGCTGTAAGGGTAAAATACACACCACATTTTGAAAGGGTAGTACAAAGAATAAAGAACGTAAAATATCCCATTGACAATTTTTAATATTGATTACATATTGAAAAGATACTATATTGGGTCATATATCTGAATAAGATTTAAGGATAAAATATGTTATTAAAATTAATTTCACGTGTCTTTTTACTTTAAAGTGGCTACTAGGACATTTAGAATTACATGTGTGGCTCACATTATATTTTTATCGGACAGTGATATTTGAGACGGTACATATTTATCCAATGAGTTTAAAATGTATATTTCACTTTGTATTTTGTAGTCAAAATATTAAAATCTCTCAGAAAGAAAAATACTTTGAAAGACAATAAAGGAAGATCCAGGACAGGAAAAGATTGAGGATATATCACAGAAGTCGCATTTAGCTTGATGTTCAAAAGTATCACAACTATAGCAACTAGGCATCACCTGCCCTTACCTATTCTAGTCCGGACCATCACAATACCCTCCAGGGAGTCTTCCTGCTTCTGTTCTTGCCCTCCCCCAGAGAACAATCTCTACACCAGTCAGAGTGGTATTTCCACATCGAAAGGAAGGTATTTTACATCTCTTCCTTGCTCAGCAGCCATCCGTGGCTTCCCAAGGCCTTACATGATATGGGTTTCCCCTGCCCCTGCCCTTATCTCCCTCTACTCTTGGCTTTACTCCCTCGGCTCTGGCCACTCTGTCCCTCCACTGTCCCTCCTTCTTCCTGGGATATTCTCTCGGCCTGGTTTTGTCAGGGCAGGCTCCTTCTTGTCTTCTGTATCTCAGCTTCCTTTGCAGTGGGTTTTCTGCGTGTCTCATGAAGACTGAAAACTGCGAAACCATCCTGCCCAAGTTTAAATCTAAGCTCTGCCACCTGGTAGCTGTGTGACTCTGGGAGCGTTTACTTCTCTGTTTCAGTTTGTTCTTCTGTCAAAGGGGACAATAATGATGTCCTCAGAAGATTAAGTTAGTTATTACATGAAAAATGCTTAGCACAGTGTCTGGCACGGAGTAAGCACATATTCACTTCATCATCGTCTCCACCACCACCACCATCATCACTGCTATCATTAAACGTTTGGCAACAGGTGTCAGGGAACTTACAAAATGGGTGTCACTATTGATCAAAGAATTCACTTTAAGGAATTTATCCTAAGTAAACAATTGGACAAGGACATAAGGATTTGTGTATATCGTGGGGTTAAAACATTTTTTTCTAATTAAGAGTGAAAAATTTGAAATAGCCTACATGTTCAATAAATAGCAGTCACAATACAGCCATTAAAAATGACCTAGATCAGGAATTCTTAACCTTTTCTTGTTCCGTGGACCCCTTTGGCAGTCTGGAGAAACCTAATGGATCCCTTCTCAGGATAATGTTTTGAACTGTATAAAACAGAATACACAGAATTGCAGAGGAAACAGATTGCATGGAAGTAAAGTTATCAGAATATTAAAAAGATGATAATATATTAATAAATGCTATTCTTCATTTTAAAAGCATAAAATAAAAAGATCTAGTAGTAGGTCTAATAGTTATAATTTTGTAGTAGTGGTAAACATAAATACATGAAGATATCTGTGACAAGCTCGAGACAAATTCACAGGCAGTGCTAACATGACTGTCATTTGTTGCCTATATCAATAATGAGAAGAAACGTTAAGTTTCAGTTACAATTTGGTGAAAATAAAAATGTAATCTTTTTCTCCGCTCAAATTCATAAAACCTCAGCTTTAAAACCCATGATCTAGCTCATGGGTCCCCCAACTTGTTCTGTAAAGGGCCAGCTAATAAATATTTTAGGCTTGTGGGCCATAATTTCTTGGTCACAAGTGCTTAGTTCTGCCATTCTAGTGAGAAAGCAGCCGTAGACAAAAAGTAAACAAATGGGTGTGGCTGTGTTCCAATAAAACTTTATTTACTCAACCAGGCAGAAGGCCGGATTTGGTTGGTGGGCCACTGTTTGCTTTCCCAATCTAGCGTACTATTTTCTAACCCAGAAAAATGTTCCTGAACTGCTAAATGATAAAAAGCAGGTTATAATTAATTATGCAGTGTTTCATTTTGGTGAAAAAGTGTCTCTCTATGTATGTCTCGGTGCATATGTATATAAATACACAAGTCTGGAAGGACCTACTAAAATGTCAACAGTGATTATTTCTGGGTGATGGGAATATGAACAATATATTTTTTCTTTATACTTTTCTATATTCTTTATTTTTCTTTCAATCACTATGCATTAATTTTACAATCAGAAAAACAAGAATTAAAACAAATCAACTGGAAGAGGGTTTAAAGGTCCCAAATCATATGGAGCAGAAATTCCCCTTTGGATCCCCCAACCCTTCCTCCTAAGTCTTCAGGGAGAAGGAGCTCACTGGCTTCCTTTTACTCTCCTGAAACAAGTACAGGTACTGATATTCTGTTTTATGCAGTTCAAAACGTTATCCTGAGAAGGGATCCATTAGGCTTCTCCAGACTGCCAAAGGGGTCCACGGAGGAAGAAAAAGTTCATCTGTCTCCTGTAGGGTTCATCCCACTGATGTTGATTATAACCCTCTGGGAGTTAAATGACTCAAGTTTAGTCTCTTCACTGCAGTTCTCTGAGGATTAAAAGCAAAATCCATATAGAGTCCAGCATAGGACTGGCAACTGGAGATCCTCTGTAAATGTTGATTCTATCCTTTCTGTCTCTATAAGCCAATGTTACCAACATTGGTATCAGCTACCAATCTCTTGTCTGAAATCTTCTCACTTCCAGAATGGGGACCTCTAGCTCTTTTCCCAATTCCTCGCCTATATCAGACCCAAGAGTCACCTTCTCTGCTCCTCCCAAGCCCTCTGCTTTATTCCCTGCTGGCAGAGCCCTAATAGTGTCAGGTGTTGACTTGGTGATGTGTTTTGGGAAGGTGATCCTTCTCCATCTCCAGGGAGGATTGAGTGCTGATTAGTATGAATAGTGGTTTTTCAGTTGGGGTCATTTTGCCCTGCAACGGACATATGGCAATGTCTACAGACATTTTTGACGATCATGACAAGGGGGGGTGCTACTGGCTTCTAGTGGGTAGAGGCTAGGGATTCGTCTAAACTTTATATAATGTGTAAAACAGGTCCCACAACAAAGAATTATCTTGTTCAAAATGTCCAGTGTGCTGTAGTTGAGAAATCTTGGTCTAAATGAATCATGGTAATTCCATTTCCTTTGCCAGGTGGTGAAACTGTGACCAGTGAGTTAAGAGGATGCTTGGGAGAAAATAACTTTTATCCCTGATATAAACAATGCATGAGGAGACATTGCCCTTCCTTTGGGTCTTTGGACATTCTCAGGGAAAGATGTGATGATTGGAGCTGCAGTAGCTTTGAATCGTTAATACAAAGAGGATGACAGAGACAAGATATGAAAGACACCTAGGTCCTCAGTGACTGCTGAGTCTTGGAAACAACTCTGAAACCTCCTTAATGTTCCTGACTTCTTATTAGTGTGATAATTTTGTTTTAAACCTTACTCAGTTCTTTTTCTGTTCCTGGTAGCCTAATGCACTCTAACGGATATACTCCTCTATATGGCTTGAACCCCATCGCCAGCACTTCCTGGTGGACAATTCTTTGACCTGAAGAGAAGTCTTAAGATAAGATCATACCACATGCTGGGCAGCGTCTCTCCCTGCCCCTGAGACCAGGACCTGGTGGGAAGAACACTTCAGCAGTGCAGCCCTGGCTCCCTTTCCTGCCAGCCCCAACGGCATTTTCTGCGCTCTCTCTTTCCTAGGCCGGATGCTGAGGTGTTATAATTGGCAGCTGTCTCTCTGAGCATTTGGTAATGATTTCAGCAAACTGAAACCCAGAACGCAACAGCTAGCTTTCAAAGCCCAGAAACTTTGGTTCGGGGAAGACCTCAGGAGCACCTGGACCCCTTCTTTCAAAAGGTCAAGACTGAGCTCTCAGCCCTGTGTTTGGAGACGGTGACTGGGGAGAGAGTCAGTAGGGTGAAGAAAGACTTTCTGACCGTAGAATGCCCCTGTATTGTGATCCCTGGTTACCCTTACTCCTGGTGATTTTAGACAAATTTTTCACATGATTGTGACTGAGTATAAAGGTACTTTTGGTTACAATGTCAAACCCACTGAGTGTAGCTTAGGAGTCGTTATTGGGAGTTATTGGGTCCATTACTTGGAAGACAAGGAGAGGAGCTGGCCTCAGGAAGGGGTGTGTCCAGAGCCACAGGTGTTGACATCAGCTGTGTTGATCTGACTGCTCCGTGTTTCTCTCTCTCAGCTCTGCTTCTCTCTGAATGTCACCTCCTTATCTTCTAAAGCAGAAGTGTTTTCTCCTCATGGCGCAGAACATGGCCAAAGACCTCTCTGGTTTTACAAAATTTTAGCTTAGTGACCCAAGAGTGTCTGTCTGTCTGTCTCTCTCCTGCTTATTTATAAAAATCCTAGGGGAGAACTATGATTGGTTTAATTGAATTACACCCCCACCTCATGGGCCAATCAGTAGTCAGGGAGGTGATGTATGAATCATGTGCTCACTTCTGTGTTTGGCAGAGATGATGTCTGTCACCCTCAGAAAGAGTGTGGGAAATGTGTACAGGGCAGACACAAGAAATAGAATGTGAATTTGTGAAAATGTGAAATTGTCAGCTGTCCATCATAGACAATAGATTTTTAAACATTAGTGCTAGAGTGGATATGCAGGGTCACCTCCTCTAGTCCTCCATTTTATAGACGTAGAAATGGAGACCTAAAAGAGTTAAGGAGCTTGCTCAAGGGCACACAGCTTTATCAACAGAGCTAAGACTAGAAAGTCAACTGATATGATTGAGCCCCTAATGGGTTCACGATGCTGTGCTGTGTACACTAGCAGGTCCCCCAAAATTAAATACAAGTTAATTCATAGGCTCTTCTGATAAAGATCTTGCACTAGAACAACAGTTATGACAATGAGCTGGGTACCTACTATGTGCCAGCCACTTCATATGTTTATCTTGAACCTTCGCAATCACCCTGAGTGGTCAGTATTATTTTTCTCATTTTGCAGACAATGAAAATTGAAACCTGGAGAGGTTCAATGGCTCACCCAAGGCCACGCAGTAAGATGTGTGGAATGAAGCCCACTTCAGACACTAGAGCTCACACTAATTCCACTATACCACACTGCCTCTCTTCCTAAGCATCCGAATTTACTAGACTAACCACGGGCTAGACCTAAAGTGGGGGCATTGAAGGGAAGATTTTGTCTTAATAGTTTTGCCAAATGGATGACGCTTCTTGGTAGTGACTTTAAGAGCAAGTTAAAGAGGAAAGTTGAGGACCATAGCTCAGATAGAACAAAAAACTGCCCCCTGTAGTTGAGAAGGGAGGTTTGGGCAGGTTGAGGGGGGCGTGGCGTAAGGATGGAGATCTTGTTGGCTGCGAGATCAGACCCCCTGGGGAGGCACTCCGTTCTCCCCTCTGGGCTCCTCTCAGAATGCTAACCATCAACATCATGATGGTAAGAGCACATAGCTGTCCTCTCTTGTGTGGTTGCCAGTGTCAGTACTGTGCTCTTCATCCTAATGAGGATGAATAAACTAGAACTAACTTAGCTTACAGAATTTCCTTTAGTCCTCTCAAAACCAAGTGAGGTAGAGAATTTTAATGGGACCCAGACACTCAGCAAGGTGAGGACCTTTGCCCAAGGCAACAAACACCGCTGGCAGTGTAAAGAGGCTCTTTTCCCATTACGTCTCTGGCCTCTCTCTGTCTCTCCCCACCTCATCCCTATTTGCCTATTGTTGACTCTGTCTTTGCTCCAGCTGAGCCCCTGCTCAGAGGGACATCACTCCTTTTCTTCGCAGTCATCTGTCAAAGCTCAGATGAGATCCCGCATCTTTGGGGGAAACATGTCTGTGACCACTTTATTCCACAGAACTCATTTCCTCTGCTGATGTTTTTTTAAAAAAAAATTATTTGAATTTTATTATGAATATCTTATTACACATATCTTGATTTAACTTACCACTTAACATAAAAAAGTATATACACCATTCTAACATACTACTCAAAATAGCCCCCTAGGTTAGGAAACAGAAGGTCACCACTTGCCTATTAGGCAACTTTGTTCAATCCCTCTTGGAACCTCAATTTCCTCAGTCCCAAAATGGGCATGATCTTATCAAGCCCTGAATGACTTATAGGGTTCTTGTAATGATTAACTCAAATATTGTATGGGAAACTATTTATTGTAGTTCTCTATAGTAGGGACTGGGAAGCCAAATGCCCACAGGAGTCAGGCAGCTAATGTCAATGAGGGAAGGAGGCCTGAGTGAGGCAATAGGGATTGGTGGGGACTATGGCATCTGGAGACCACATGTCCCATCTAAAAGGGACAATTGTCACTCAGCTCCAGCCAATTGCTACCAAGTAGGAATGAGGAGCCAGTTTTGCCAGAGATTAATTTTCAAAGAGAAATCAGAAATACAGGCTTTTTATGACATTGATTTTCAAAGCATTTTTTATGTCGAACAAAACCCGGAGTCTTTCCTATATAGGTAGCCAATTTGTAGCTCTGCCCTATATATGTGTATATTATTCCAAATTAGAATAGACATCTGGATGGATCCCTGAGTCATTTTCTCTACAATGTTTTCTTCAACATGTGTTTTGTGAGTCTGTTTTGTTTTCTCAATAAGACTGTGGGGTTTTTGAGGGCAGTTCACATCTTCATTATTGAAGTACAATTCAAGCCTGATTAATCATCTTGGTAACTGAAACTTGCTTGTTTATCTATTCATATGGTTCTTAAATTTCAGCATCACCTGAGTTGCTTGTTAAAAATGCTGATTTGCCCCAGCAATTCTACGCTTAGGTATATGTCCAACAGAAATGTGGGTACATGTACTAGATATGTACACAAATGTGCATAGCAGCACTATTCGTAATAGCTGCAAACTAAAATCTATTTAAGTGTCCATCATCAGTCTCAGAATAAAATTTTAAAAATTGTGGTATATTCACAATAAAAATCTATAGGGCAATGAAAATGAATAAACTGCAACTCCATGCAGCGACATAGATGAATCTCACAAATAATAATGTTGAGCAAAAGAAGCCAGATACCAAAGAATATATAGTATATATAGTATATGTTCCCATTTATACAAATACAGGAATTGGCAAAACCTAATCTATGGGTTATAAGTCAGGATAATAGTAACTGTTGGAGGGAGGTAGTGACAAAGGGGAACATAGGGTAATTCTGGGGTCCTGGCAATATTGCTGGTTACAGGGGTGTGTGAAATTCATTGAGCTCGACACTTATTTGTACTTTTCTGTACGTTAACATCTCAATGAAAAGTTAAAATGCTAAGTCCAGGGCCCGTCCAAGACTGACAGAATCCTTCCCCAGGCACCAGCAATGCAGGCCGTTCGAGGACTCCCCCTTTCAGAGAGATGCCGTACTTGAACAACCACATATTTCCTCCTCCAAGGGGTTTCTACAAGCACTCTTGGCTAGCCCACCCAGCACCTGCCTTTCCTACTTTCTCTTGTTATATATTCCCACATTTTACTAGAAGAAAAGAGTGACATAAAATTAAGAGACATTACGGCTACAATCAAATAGTGGCACTTAAGGCAATGGAGAGAGACAGCTCTGATAATGTGCCAGCTTATAAAATACGGCTAAATAAAATTAACTGTTTACGGGGTGACTAATATGCCATATCCCCAGGGGAAACAGTCAAGTGTTCACCGTTGCTGAATTTCATCTGGATCCTGGTGTCCCTGGGGAAGGGAAGGGGGGCGGAGGCCAAAAGGATCTGGGCTTCTCCTGGAAGGAACAAGGGGAGATTCTGTGACCCAGGTGGGGACAGGGAAAGACCAGCATTGTAGCCATTTTGGGAGCTGCACTTCCAAGCCTTGTTTGATCAGTGTGAGAAGGGTGAAGCTGAGAGATTTATTCAGGTTCCATATATTTACATTTTGTGCTCCTGCATTTAAGAATCCAGAAATAAATTGAATGTCAAAGGGAATGAATCCTTTCATCAGCTACAGGAAGCACGAGATTGTATCTATCAGCTTCATCTTTGAATCCCCAGCACTTCGCACCATGCCTGGCACATAAGAATGCTCAATAAATTCATTCATTCATTCAACATCTATTTATTGAGTACCTACTCTAGGGTAGGTACCATTCTAAGTAATTGAGACAAAACAGACAGAAGTCCCTTGCCTCAAGGAGCTTATGTTCTAAGTGGAGGGAGATCAACAAATCAAGCAAATATATTGCATGTTCCAAAGTGATAAGTACTTTCGAGAAAAATAAATCAGAGAGAAAGAATAGGGGGTTGGAGGGTTGAGACGGGTTGCAATTTTACCTGCTTACTAAAAATTTGAGCAAAGACCCAAAGGAGATGAGGGAGTAAACCATGTGGATATGTAAAGGAAAAATCTTTCAGGCAGAGGGAGCAGCAAGTGCAAAGGCCCTGAGGCAGGAGTATGCCTTGTGTGTTTGAGGATGTCAGGGAGGCTGGAGTGGTTGGTAAGGAATGAGTGAGAGGAGGGTAATAAAAAGTGAGATCTGACAGGTGGTGGGCTTGTGGGTCACTCACTGTGAGGACTTTGGCTTTAACTCTGAACGAGACAGGAGCCATTGGAAGGTTTTAGGTAGGGAAATAACATGATCAGACTAAATATTGATTGAACTATTAGATATGGCAACTTACACACTACAAACTACTTTAATGTACATTATTATACTTGATCTTCATAATCACCTTAAGAAGTAGGGAGAACAGGAATTATTAGCCACATATTCCAAGGATAACATCATAGAAATTAACAGCATAGGCTTTGGAGAAAAAAACAGATCTGGGTTTGAATCCTGACTCAGCCACATATGAGTCAGGACTTTGTTTGAGAGCCAGTCTCGGTTTCCCCATCTCTGCAACGGAGACAATAACGCTATTGGGAGAAAGATTGGATAAAATTACAAATTTAAGTGCCTCGTTTAGTGTCCAGTACACATTGTGTTCAATGAATGACATTTGTTGCTATTTTTGAGCTGGAAGGGGCTGTAGAGATCATCCAACTCTGAGGATCTCAGAGACAGTCTCCAGAGAGCTGCATCGGCATCTGCTGGGGTAAATATACAGATTCTTGGGCCGATACCAGACCCACTGAATCCCTAATTCTGTTGCTTTGGATTCAGTGATTAACAATTTAAAGTGAATGAATCAACAGAGCAGAAGAGTATAGAGGTTAAGGCAGCTCCAAGTTACTTAACCTCTCCGAACCTCACTTTTTTCATCTTAAACGGAGAATAATAATAACATCTACCTCTGAGGGTGGTAGAGACACCGCCTCCAAAGCCCTGCCAGCCGCACCTGGAACGTAGTAAACACTGCGTCAACGTTAGCTACTAGGAAAGGTTCTTAGAACCCTTCTCAGATGGTTGTGCCAGTTGTTGGCAAGCCTGCCGGCTGATCTCTGGAAACTGCTCCTTATTCTTTAAGATTCCATACTGTCTTCCACAGGAAAGACTCATCATGTATGAACACCTATAACCTCATAACTGGAGGATAAGGTTACCGAAGAGCGTGCTGTAGAAGCCTTTTTATGTTCGCTCCCAGGATCCCATCCTCCTCACCAGCCGGGGATTAGTGACTTTGGCTGGGGGAATTGCTGTCACAGCGAGAGCTTTTGACAATGTAGTAGTTGTCTTTGGGATCATACTTGTTTTTCTGGGCGTACTATTTCTGGAGGTCTAAACACGTGCACCACATACTCATGCTTCCAGAGATCCTTGGGAGGAGCAAGAGAAGCAGCCGAGAACATTCACCATATCCGGTATCAAGTTCCACGTCAAGAGCCTGAACTGTTGGCCAGGACCTGGTTATAATCTCATATTTAAGCTGAATAGCTCGAGGCCTCCACCTTTGTTTTATGTACCACTCTCCAACTTGAAATAAAATTCAAAAAAAGAAGAAATTTTCTTAAAATTACATCGTTTTGACTTAAACTAACTCACTATAAAAAATAAAATGCACTTGCATTACTTTATTGTTTCACTTAAAAAATCTAAAATTTAGTTTAAAAGAAACTTCATATCCAAAAGATTATCTATGTACCAACCAAATTCATCCTGCAGGTTCCCCGGTGCCACAGGTACCACTTATTCAGAGAACCAATGGACAGAGGACACTAGGGATATACAGGAATAATTTTAGGATCACGTCTCTTGCTGGTGCAAGTATGTAGCCTGTTGCTTGGGGCTGAGAGGGGGTAGATGGAGAAAGGGGCTGGTTCCTTCCAAAAAGGCTGAAAATAGACATGTTGGTGCCAAGCTCTGGAACATTTACACAAGACAGGAAACCTCATCGTGCATAGGACTACTTTTGCCTAGGGAGACCTGGCAACCAGTTCAAGTGGTTGTCAAGCTGTGGGGCTTGGAGTCTACAAGAAAGAGCAGATCTGCAGAGTTTAAGATTTATGCTCTAGGACCGTAGGCGCGCCACTCCGAATACACAATTCACGTGCATTCTTGGCTGACTCCTCTGGGTCCTCTTGCTTTTTTCTCTGCCTTCTTGGGTTAAAGTATTACTCAGGTATTTATGAAAAGGGAGCATAAAATTTGGCTGATGCCCAGCATAGTTCAGGGCAATCAACTTGCACCAAGCCCTCAAATACACTAGAATACTGATTTTGTTATTAAATAAGTGAACCAAACAGAATTACTACCAGCAGCAACCATTTATCAAGCACCTACCTTATGCCAAGACTGTGCTAGAGACCTTTTACTGTTAGCTTAGGCACAGTGACTCTGTAAAATGGAGTCACGTGCAACTTAACCACAGAGCTGGGTTCAAATCCCAGCACGCCTCATGCTGAAGCCCCAGTATGCAGATGTTAAGACGACAGACAGGGTTTTAAAGACAGAGAGGAGGACAGCAAGCTTCTGAGGAAGGTTACTCTACCAGTGAGTATGTGGAAACCGAGAATTTAATGGTATCTGTCCTCGTATTGCTTTGACTGAGTCAAGAACGAATGTGAAACAGAACTGTGTGTAGTGCTTGACCAGCCATCTGGGTCCACACCTAACAGAGTGAAGGACTCGTTAATACTGGAAGACAAGGAGGCAGGTTTCTTGGAATTGGCTCCTCTGCCAGCCAATGACATACCTGCAGTATGAACGTAGTGCTTAATATGTGTCAGATGCTATTCTAAGCATTCTTTTCATGGGATAACTCATTTAACCCCTGAGGACACCACTCTCATCCCCATTTTACAGATAAAGAAGCAGAGAAATAAACTTACCGGGGTCACACATCTACCAGATGGCAGAGCTTGAATTTAAACTGGGACAGGATGGCTTCACAATTTTCAGTCTTTATGAGTCACTCTGAAGATCCACGATATAGTCATTCGTCATTCTTCAGAGGCGTGAATTGAAATTCACTCGCTATGAGGGGTTTAACACAAGAAGAAAGACACTGAGCTAGCGACTGAGCCCAGCTCATTGAGCAATATCTGAATCTTGGAAAAGTTTTACTTTTTTCTAGTTAACCTAACATGCACCTTTTATGGAAAATTATATGCCACAGTATATGTAATAATTATGATGCTTTTGACTACATGTAACAAAAATACCAACTAACAGTAGTTTTAAAGTAAAGGCAATTAATTTTCTCATATAACAAAACGTCTGGAGACAGGTGGCTCTAGGTTAGTACAGTGCCTCAGAGATCCTTAGCATGTTGGTGATATCTCAAGGGCTGCATCAGTTCCAAGCATCACATCTTCACACCCCAGCATTCCAAAAAGAAAAGAAGGAGGCAGGGGCAAAAAATATTTCCTCTTTGTAAGGAGGAAAATTATTTCCTAGAAGTTCACCCACTTCCTTCCTGTCACATTTCAGTGTCCAGAACTGTGTCACATGTCAACTCCTAGACCAACGTTTCTCAATCTCAGCCTTATCGACATTTGGAGCCAGATAATTCGCTGTTGTGGGGCACTGTCCTGGGCATTGCAGGATGCTTAGCAGCATCCTTGGCCTCTACCTACTAGATACCAGTAACGTATTTCCAGTCATGACAACCCAAAAATGTCTCCAGAAATTGCCAATGTCCTATGGGTGTGTGTGTGTGTGTGTGTGTGTGTGTAAAATCACCCGGGGGTTGAGAACTGTTGTCCTAGATCAATGACTGGCAAAGAGAAATGAGACCAACATAACTGGCTTAGACCAATCATGGATCTCACCCCGAGGCTGCACACTCTGCTGCCTGCAAAGAGTTCAGTTTAAAGGAGGAGGTGTAACAGCTATGTGTTTGGCCACCATTCTCCATGTTGCTTTTTTGTTGTTCAAAAACAGGCTCTTACTGGAAGTCCAGGGGGAGAATTGAGAAGGAGGTTTTCTCTCTTCTCACGTCCAAGAAAGCATTCACAGGGCCTGTCGGGAAGAACCAGGTTATAGAAATGGGAGTCTCAGTGATATCTAATCTGCAGCTTTGGTGGCCACAGGAAAACAATGGGGAGTCAAGACTGCCAGCCCTCGTTTTACTGAGGAAATCTACACTAAGCTCCCTTTCTTTGGGGGCATTCCCTTCTTTTCTCCCCCCTCCCCCCCGCTTTTATTAAAACAAAAAACAAAATGCCTATATTTGTCCAGGGATATTTGGTAAACGAGGACTTCAAGTGGAAAATTCCCATATTTCTTCCTCAATTACACGCCTCAGACATTAAAAAATACATGCTGGTTAAAGTAGAATTGGCCATTTTATTCCTCATGTGAAAACAGTTATCCCATTGTAAATATGGTTATTGGAGGGTGCAAGCTTTAAAAAAAACAGCCAACTTGTATTGAGCATCACCTATGTTCTGGAAGCTCTGATAAATTGCAGGACACGATGAATGCTCTGAAGTAGGTGTCAGGACTCCATATTACAGAGGAAGAGGCACAGAATTCAGCGACTTGCCCAAGTTGCACAGCTAGTAAGAGAAGGGGCTAAGCTCTGGACTCAGAGAGCTTGAATCATCACCCTTTATTATTTTAAAGCCACTTTCGAAAATGAAGGTTATGGTTGTATCAAGCCAACGTCAAAAAACCTAGTCTATTTTATGATTACACACACACACATAAACACACACTCCCCAAACAAGAATCACCCCGAACTTTTCAGATTATTTGTTTGCAAACCGTTGGTAAATTCTGTCAAGTTGGTCACCCACGGTCATTTCAATCTCATGCTATTTTTAAATTTTCAATCAGTCTTATGTGGAAGGTAAGATTCAGAATTTTCTGCTAGAAAACAATGCTTGGATTTAAAGGGTTACAAGTGTGACCTCTCAGAGTTTTAAAGAACTATTCTTCAGATCATGGTTTTCATCAAAGTCATTTTCTATGTTTTTGTAAACATGTTTAATAAGAAAAAATTTAAATAGCATAAACAATATGAAAGATTGCTCTAAATATGGAAACATGGGGGCGAATGTTATGTTTTAAAGGCTCTCACTTATGAAAACACTAATTAAAAAGCCTACACTGTGTATCTTAGGGAAGGGAGACACTTCTTTATTGCTTTCTAAAAAAAATTTTTTTTCACTATCCTTTAGCAGTAAGAATGAAAGAATATTGAGAATTCTCAAACGGGAACTCAAATTTTATTGTTAAAGGGAAAACTCAGAGTCAATATGAAATTACTTACATTAAGGGCTACAGACTCGAGTGAAGGCTGAAAACTAATTATAATAAAGAAAATTCTGCTAGTTTAATCCCCCCAAAACCCTGGAGGCATAAAAACTTAAGGAATTGATTAATTTTCTTTTGCTCAGATACTTTATAATGATTTAGCAAAACAAAGTTATAAATACTTCAGCGCTGAATAACATTAAATTGGGAGCAGATTTGAACCTATTCCCCAAAGCCAGCTTGCCTCAGAGAGTCAGCAAATCAGGATATGCTTCAGCGGAAACGTTTATCCTGAATTGATTGGAGCAGAGAAAACAAAATCGGATACATATATTTTTAAACTTCTGCTCCTCATCATGTGTTCAATGCATTTTCCCCTCTCATTGCAATTTTTAAAAAATCTGATTCAAAATATTTAATTTGGAAACAAAGTTAATCAGATTTTGTAGAACTAAACAAAGAATGACCCTAAGGTGGGTGTACATGCACATACAGTCGATTCTCACTATTTGCGGTGGTTTTGTTCTACGAAGTCGCAGCAAACACTGAATTAGGGAATAGTGAATCATTGCCCCGGGGGAAACACAGGGTTAGGTTCCTGCGAGCCTTTGGCCATAAAGTTTTGTTAACTGGTCAACACATAATCTTGTTTCATATGTGTTTCTGTTTAAAGACATCTTATTTAACATATATTGTTGATTCATAAAATTGAACTTGCAGCCAACAGCACTATAACTCATGTCTGAACGAAGCTTATCCAACACACATATTTTCCCTGGAAGGCACATCACAGCCTTTTTAGGCTTAGGAACATCAGCTAGCACTTCAGCACTGCGCTTGGGGGCCACTGTAAACAGCAAAATCACCAATGAAAAGCACAAAAATATGAAAAACATCGTGTTGAATAGACTTTGCAAAGGACACTTGTTTCGAGTGTGAGACCTGAAAGAAGGAGGCGGAGTGTCACTTCCCTTGACCTCAGCTGGAATGTGCACAATGGCAACTGAGTTTTTCACCGCCCTGCACGTGTCCCTGAATGATCGCAAAAATGATGCTAGTATTGAATTTGTGGTTACAGACAAACTGCCTAAGATATAGGGTCGACCTATATCTTAGAAACAACCGCCTTGTCCATGTTTAAGGCACGTCTCAGGCTTCCAAGTTAGAGAGCTACTTGCTGGATGTGTGTACTTGGGCAAAGTAGGTCGCTGCTCTGTGTCTCAGTTTTCTCAACTGCAAAATGAAACTAATTTTGGAACACACCTCTTCGAGTTGCTGTGAGGATTAAATGAGATAATCCATTTAATGATTCGAAAGCACAAATCTTTCTTGGGACAACCAGACACGTGATAACTCCCAGTGAGATTTAACATGTGACACACACAACCAAATATGAAGTATTATTGCCAAAAATGGTGAATGCCAATCAAGTCCCAGAGCCAACCAAGGGAGAGAGAGGAACCAGCTCAACAGCTCCAGGCTTTGGAAGCAATTCCATAAATTCAGAAGGCAGGAACTGTTCTAGATTATGAGATGAAGGGGACATAAGAATCAAGTGCAATACAAGGATAAACCAATTGCAAAAAGACACTTTTCAGACAGGGACATTTGAATACTAACTGGATAATAAACGGTATTAAATAATTATTGCTAATTTATTAAGTGTGACAATGATATTGCAGTTTTGTAGGAAATGTCCTTATATTTTAGAGACTCATACAGAATTGTTAAAGGGTGAATGAAATGTCAGGGATTTGCTTTAAAATATTATGCAAAGAAAAAGAAAAAAAGGAAAGATTGGGGAAAAATGCTGCTAAATTGGTTGTTTGACCAAAATTAGTAGTAAATTCCTTCCAAGTGATTGCTGTCTCACGTACTTTTGGAGCAAAGAAGGGAGTTCAGCTCCATTTTTCTATGTTGTTGTTATTACGTAAAGAGCTAACATTTAAGTTTCAGAGAGAGAGGAGGGAGAGAGAGAAAATAATAGCTCAGTTAGCAGAGATCTGAAACCTCTGGGGTCCCTGAGATCTTTGAAGTGATTTGTGAGTTCAAAACTCTTCACCACAATACTAAGGAGCTGACACAGGCTGAGACCTAAAAGCTAAGAAAGAGGGAGTGTCCCAGGCAGAAGGAACAGCATGTGCAAAGGCCCTGTGGAGCACCGAGCATATGGAAGTCTGACTCCAATTGGTTCTGTGTGATGGGAACGTGCAGTTCACAGCACGTACATCGGGAGCAATAGCTAATGGAACAGTTTGTGGGGGAGGATGCCTTTGCCTCACATTTGCTCATTGGCACAGGGTTGAAGCCTTGAGACTGGGCTCCAAAACTCTTGCAAAGAGGTGGGAACCTGTCAAGGTTTGGAAGGCCTGCCTTAAAGGTGTCAGATGCTGTGCCTTTTCTCTCTTGTTTTCCCATTTACCTAAAAATATTGTTCTTAAAGTTACGCATGTTTGGCAAAGTAATAGTAATCATCCCAGTCAACCCTACAAAGCCCTTGAGAGTTTATAAAGCTCTTCCTTACAAGCATTTCTGCATTTTGATCCAACTTACAGAGCAGGAAACTAAAGTTCTGAAACACCAAGTATCTTGACTAGAGTCACCCAGTTAATGAGTGGCCCAGCCAAGACTCGAAGCTCGGTCTCTGGCCACGTCATTAATAAATTAATCAGTTCATTCAAATGCTCCTTGGTTCCGTACGGTTCTGTTTTAGGCGAAGGCTGAGGCTGCAAGGTGAATAAGACACGGTCCTTACCCTCACATATTCAACCCCAGTAGTTCTCCACACGCACACAGTGGGAGATTACAGACCCTCGGAGGCCTGTGTTCCTGCATGACCCATTCCGGACTCTGCCTTCACAAATGGTTGCTAGGTTCTGCCAGATGGGTCTGATATTGCATATTAATAGTGAGAACGACTGGGGTGATAAGAAAGAATCGCCTCCTGGGCATCTCATAATAACCCATTCTTAGAATTACATACTTTAAATCACATGTTTCAGGCCTCCTGTCTTGCCCCTTTCTAACCAACATTTCATACAAGTGCACCTCCGGTTAACTAAAAAAGGGCCAGTTTAAAGATTTTATTTATTTATTTTTCCCCCAAAGCCCCAGTACATAGTTGTCTGTCATAGCTGCACATCCTTCTAGTTGCTGTATGTGGGACGCGGCCTCAGCATGGCTGGAGGAGTGGTGCCTCGGTGCGCACCCGGGATCTGAACCCGGGCCGCCGGCAGCGGAGCGCACGCACTTAACCGCTAAGCCACGGGGCCGGCCCAAAAAAGGGCCAGTTTACGCATTGCCCCTCCACCTCGGAGCTGTCGATGGCTCCCTGCTTTCTAAGGCAGCAGTGGCAACTTGGTGGGTTCACAAGCCAAATCTAGCCCTCAGGTTAAATCATGCTCACTGGCACAGAATTGGGGCCCTTTCCCTTGTTGGTTCTTCACTGTGTTTTAAATTTGAATTAGTCACC
Source organism: Ceratotherium simum simum (assembly GCF_057802395.1). Classification (NCBI taxonomy): domain Eukaryota; kingdom Metazoa; phylum Chordata; class Mammalia; order Perissodactyla; family Rhinocerotidae; genus Ceratotherium; species Ceratotherium simum. Next base: position 65,807,473 of record NC_141904.1, read on the forward strand.
AACATTTACAAATAGGGAGAGTGGTACATACGGATCTGGATCTTGGCTTCTCTTGAACAATGGGAAGATCTGGCCATACTAGTCCAGTATTCCCCCATGGTAACAATCAGCTGGAGTATTGACTGGCCTCTTTAGGTGACTTAAGTGCACTCCTATTTGCCACAGTCCCCACCATTCTCTATTGTCCCTGGGCCACTGCATTGATTCACATCACCTCCCTGGTCTTGACATTTATGTACACAAATTCAGGCCCAAAGGATCAAAGACTGTTTCTTTAGTGCTATATCCATGGCTCTCCATGACCTGGCCTCAACTCACTTCTCCTGCCTCGACTCCATCCCATCTGAACTTTCTGCTCTGGCAATGAGGAGACGATTGGAATTTCCCAGAATACATCATACTTTTGCTTCCTGGGAATGCCCTGTACCCTTTTCTCAGTTCTGTTAAACCATATTGATCCTCCAAGTCGCAGTTCAGATATCATCTCCTCTGGGAGGCCTTCTCTGATGCTGAAGGTTGGATAAGGATCTCTTTATGCTCCCCTGGCTGCTTGTGCCCCCTCTAACCTATGATATTGAAACGATCTGCTTGTCCAGCGCTCTCCCTGAGAAGCTCCCTCACCCGCCCAGCTCCACCTTTGTCCCCCAGCACCTAGTGCAGTGCCACGCACACATAGGGGTGGCTGTCATGAGAAGTCAAAGACCCTGAGCCCAAATGCCTCCAGTGGAGAAGGCCTTGGGGTCTCAGACTGGGGAATTTCTTAGAGTCTAAATCCCCTTCTGCAGGTTTTCCTTCCTTTTCTCTACGTGGCCATTCCAAGAGCCCCTGGAAGAAAAAGATCACTAGTTTGGTTTTATGGGGTGCTTTGGGCTTTAGATAGGAGATCACTTTTAAACAATGGAGTCTTTCTGGCTTCGTGCCTTTGTGCACAGGATGAGGTCGAGGTGGGAGTGTAGGTGAGTCATGGGGGTGGTTCTTGGCCCTGCTGCAGTGCAAGGCTGTGGAGCCCACTCCTCAGGAAAGGTGCCCCTGGCGACTTGGGGAGGGAACCAATTCAGAGATGCCAGCCGGAGGCTAGGATGGGTTAAAAACTATAATTGCTTATGGCAGCTATTAATAATCACTCATTATTTAGACATGAAGCAATTAATTCACTACTAGGAAGCAGAGGTACTTAGTGAGGAATTCACTACCTTGCCTAAGGCCATCATTCGAGTGAGGGCAGGGAACATGGTAATCTAATTCAGAGAGGCTCTATCGCGGGCCGACTCTAGGAAGCTCGCCTGGGCGATAGGATCTCACCGAGGATGCCCGCTCTTCATTACACTGCGGAACATCCTCAGAGGGCTCCAGGGAGAAACTGATAGATACCTATGCAGCGGGAAGAGGAGAGTTTTCCCTGGACGATAAGAGTTACATAGCTGATCCCGTTTCCCTTTCTGTGTGAATTGCTGGAAAGCTTAGGCAAATTTATGACCTGCCTGTTAAAGCCTTCATGATATTCATTCTTGGAATAAGCCTCATTCTTAGCTCCCTATTCTTATTTTTCTTTCTTTTGGTCCACCTACTTAAAAAAAATAACCTTCCCACCTTGTCCTTTGATGAAAGTAATATAAGTTCATTTTTAGAAAATGCATAAAACACAGAAAAACAAACACAAAATTAGTGGCTGTTTCTAAATTTTCCCTTTTATAAAAAGAAATATTTTGATAAACACTGTTATAGCTGAATCTTTACATATATATTGATCTTTATTTCAGTCAAATCCTTAGAAGTTCTCATGGGTTTCTAATTTTCATCTTGCTTTAATGTATCCTGTTGAGCACTCTTACTTTCTGGAACAAGCTGAGATGTAATTAAAGAGAGAAAGTCAGACACGCCTAATCTCTTGTCCTCTTCTCAGCACAACCTTCCATCAATCAATTGGGATTAACAGCGCCCCGCCTTCACGTTCAGTTTCTCTCTAAGGCCTCAAGATATAAAGAATAGGAGATGTTCTCTGCCCTCAAGGGGTTTAAATTCTGTTAAGGAAACAAATGTGCACAAAGTTACCAAATACAAGGTTGGAGAAAAGTCTCTATCAGCAGTGACAGAAGGTGCTATCTGAAAAGCGCCAAAGACAACAACTCAAGAAGGCAGGTTCGGCAAATATTTACTGTGCCAATTGCGATGTGCAAACCTGGGGATACAATGGAGATTAAGACACAGTCTTTGCCCTCAAGGAGCTCAAGGTCTGAAGGAGGTGAAAGGGTAAAGGGTCTCAGAGTAGTTAGGTCATTGCAAAACGACACAGCAAGTGTACTTAGAGACACACACAGAATCTTTTGGAAGCTTGGAGGCCAGGCTCTTAAAGGAGAAGAGGGGGCCAAAACAGGCTTCCAAGAGTTTAGCCTAAAAAATGCAGAGAAGAACAAAAAAAGAGGGAAGAGTGTCTTAGTCACAGAAAGGCTTTTGCAGAGAGCAGTGGACTCAAACCTTTTGACTTTGACCCACACTTAAGAAATTCACTTAAAATTTTGATCTAGTATAGACACGTTTTTTGTATATGAGTGAAAGAAAAGTTGTGTATCAATTCTTTCTTTAATACAAGCAAAATACTTTTTCTTTTAATTCAGTAAAAAGAGTAGGGTTACAATCCATTAAATTGTTGGTATGACCCACTAGAGTACTTGTGTGCAGATTGACCATTATGGGACTAACCTGAAGGAGGACTTAGTATTTGAAAGAACAAAAATGAAATGGGGTAGTGGCTCCGTTTTGTGTAAATCGCTCCCAGTCTTTTAGAGAGATCTGCGCTGTTCAGGATGGACCTCTACCAATGGCGGGACAGGGCAATGGAGTTCCTAAAAGCTACCTTGAGGAGATTCATACAAATGATTAGGTTCAACCCAAAGGGGTGACAATTCACAGAGGTGGGCTGGCTTTGGCACAGTGGGTGGTTGATGAACTGAACTCCCCAGCACCCAGCCATCTTGGCACTGTGGGCGTGCTTTGGTGAAAAACGGCTTGCGTGTGAGAGTGTAAATGGAAAAAAGCTGTAACGTTAAAGCCCAAAATGAGACTTCAGGGCACTTCAGTAGGCGCCTGGACCAGTCAGGACAACCCAGTCCTGGGTTGTACATAATAAACGCGCCATCCACAAGCAGTGGACGAGTCTTCAACAGCGCCCCTGTGTGTTCACGAGAAGCAATGGCAGTAGTAAACTGATGGGCGTAGACATTCCTCTGGCCTGTGGAAAAGGAGCAACCTCCTTCCGGCTAAGGAAGATTCTGGGGTTCTTTGTCTTGTTTATGTGGGGAGATGTCTCGAAAGAATGATATAGAATATCCTGCTATTAAGGCAGAGATTAACTAAAAAAAAAAAAGGTATGACCAGATTTGAACCCTGGGTTTGTAGAGCAGGTTGCAGCACATGGAATTGCTACATTAGCCTAGGTCCATCTAACTGAGCCCATATTCTTGAGCCCTCCACCAGTGTTCTTCAAGTCTGGTCTCCGAACCAGGAGCATCAGCAACACCTGGGAACTTGTTAAAAATGCAAATTCTCACTCCCTCAAGACCTATGAATCAGAAGCTCTGGGGGTGGGGCAAGCCCTCCAGGGGATCCTGATCCACACTAAGGTCTGACAACTATAGCTTATTGGTTGTCCTGACTCCTCCCCTTTCTCATCTTTAATCATTCTACGCTGTGCCTTGGCTGGCCCCTGAAATTAAAATAATAGTGGAGACAAGTAAGTTCATTAAGAAGCTGGAAAGGAGAGCATTGAAGACTCTGAAGAGCTGGGTCTTAGTTTGGTACCGAAAGCTGGCAGAATTTGACCAGGTAGAGCACAGACAGGAGGATAAGGTAGGCGGCAGAGGAGAGTGGTATTAGCAGAGGGGACAGGCTGGCAGCCAGTGTGGCTGTAGGGAAGGCCAACCTTTCCCTGTAGATGGGCAACAAGGCTGCAGAGGTAAATTAGGGTCAGGCTGAGGTGGGCCTGAGTTCTAGAATTAGATGCTAATACTTTATCTAGTAGATAGTAAGGATGCATGGGAGGTTTTGAGCAAGGGAGTCCTAATAATGCGTTATTTTTTTTTGAAAAAAAGCAACAATGCACATTTGTTAGCTTTCTCTGTCAGTCCCGGTGCTACAGTCTTCCGTGCATGCTCTCATTTCATCCTTCCAACAACCTCACGAGGCACTAGTGTAATCCTCACTTTACAGAAGAAGAAACTGAAGCTTGGAGAAGCTTACACAGCTAGCTAGTGAGACCTGGGCTCAAACTCAGGCAGCCCAGCTCCAGAACCCATGCTCTTAAACACGAGAACAGTGTTTCTCAAACTTTTCTAGACTAAGCCTCAGAGTTAGAAATATAAGTTACATCACGAGCCAGGGCACACATACAAAAGTGCTAGGAAACAATACTTAACTGTCATGGACTCTGATTTTGTTTTTTCTATTTTATTCTATGCTCTTCTATTTTATTCTTTTCAAGTTTTTAGTTATGGCTTGCTAAATTGATTTTACATCCTACTAATGATTGGGTTACAACCTATAGTTTGGAAAACACTGCATGAGAACGTACTACTTTACAAAGAAAAACCCAACTGATGGGAAATAGCAAGAATGTAAGACAGGATAGATGGCATTTAAACACATAATTGTTGGGAGCAGGTGGAAAGTGTAATGGTCAGGCATTTGGAAGAGAGAGAGAGGGAGAATGTGATGGTTCTAAACACCCTTAAAGACTTCCAAGGAGAGGAAGAAGACATAGTTCTAAGCCTTGAGAATAAATAGAATTGAGAAAAAAAAATCAGGGACAAACATATTTATGAAATACTCCAACAATCTCCAGGCCCTGAGGGATTGAAGTCAGAACTACTAAATCTCGGTATTATCTGTAAAATGGGGTAATAATTGTTCTTACCTGAAGAGGTTACGCTGAAGCTAGAAGGAAATAATACATGTGTCATGCTTTGCACTTAGTTACTGCTCACTAGACATATAATGAGAACCACATAAATAATTTAAAATTTCCTACTAGCCACATTTAAAAAAGTAAAAACAGGTGAAATGAATTTTAATAATATATTTTATCCAACTTAATATATCTAAAATAATGTCAATATGCAATCCATATGAAAATTATTAATGAGATAGTTGACAGTATTTTTTTCACATTATATCTTTGAAATCCAGTGTATATATTTACACTTAGAGCACATCTCAGTGTTGATTAGCCTCATTTAGGGTGCTGAATGGCCACATGTGACTAGTTGCTGCCATAGTGGGTGGTGTGGGCCTTACACATCAGAAGCGCTCCATAGGTATTATTATTGTTATCATTATCATCATTGTTATTCAGTGTTGAGTAACGAGATCAAAGACGGTTTTGCAGGAGGGGGTGGTTGTGTGGAGTAGAGCACAGGAACATCCTCTTTTCCCGCCTTCTGAATGCCTTCTCAGTGCAGCTGAGGCCTCAAGTCAGTTAAGTTTGCAGGTCCCAGAGTGTGGCCAGTCGGGGCCCTTGGCATGATGCACAGACTGTGCGAGTATCAAGGTTTATAATATGGCCATGTTTATACTTTTGTTTCTGGTATGAATTAATAATTTACTTATGATATTTAATAAAAACCAGACATCATCTCACTGGTGTTTAAACAAAAACAGTGCTATTTATCTTATTAATGCTGGTAAGGTCGTCTTCTGCTGTTGGGTTCAGAGGGTGATGGGTGGGGGTGGGCAGGCAGCCTGCAGGTACTTGTGCCAAATGCTCCTTGGGCCTCTGAGTGTTGGCTTCCTGTTCAGGTGGGTCCCTGGTGGGCCACTGTTGAAGGTGGGATAATGGAGTGGGGCTGTGGAATCAGGGCCTTAGCTGGGTGGGAGCAAGAATGCCAGGTGCATGCCCAGGAAAGCTAACACTAGTACATAGCTCGGAGTGAGGGCCTGGTAGGTGCTAAGCACTTTATAAGTAGGATCTCATCTGTTCCTTCCAACTCCACTATAAGGCACCTACTTTACAGAGGAGAAACCCGCAGCTCAAAGAAGTGAGACAACTTGCCCAGCTCCATAATGGTTGAGACTGGCCTGTCCCCAAGGGTGTCTCAGTCCGTGCTCTTGACCACTTTGCTATGCTGGAATGTCCTCTCCAGACCTCGCTCACCAGAGCCATGTTCTCCTTGGTGTGGTTTTCTCCTGATTTGCAAGCTGACTACTAAGTCTGGTCAAACTCTTCTTTGTGAACGAAAACTACTTTCACAAACGAAGTGAACAGGTCTGAGTGGGATAGTGGATCCGGGTTCCCAGCTTTCGGGGAGGAGGGGGTTGGAGATTGGGTTCCAGCCCCTCCTTATTCTGTGAGAGACCAGTGTCATCTCTGTGGGGAGAAGCGTGAGAGCAGGTGCCATTCATCCCATTTTCAGGATGTGGATGTCACATCACCTACCATGTTTCAGCCACGCTCTTCTCCCTTGACTTCTTAAATTTGCCACGCTCTTCCCTGTCTCAGGGGCTTTGAGCCAGCTCTCACTTCCCTGGTCTCAGCTGAGAATGTCCCCTCCTCAGAGTCACCTTTCCTGACCACCCCAGGTAAGAAGCTCCCTACCACGGCGCTCTGGGTGGTTCTGGCCATTTATCACATACCCATTTGTTGGTTTACTTGTGGACTGTCTGACTCCCCATAGAATGGAAACTCTATAAGGGCAGAGAACACGTCTGTTTGGCTTATTCATGAACTCCCTGTTTTTAGCACAGTGATTTTGAGCCCCAATAGCCCCAAATAGGCTCTCAGTAATATTTCTCACACAAATGAACAAATCAAGATGGAGATCCCTCAAAATTCGTGCTCACTGTGTGAACCCGGGCGAATTCCTTCCCTCTCCAGGTCTCAGTGATCTCATCTGTGAAATGGCCTTGAGATGACCCCTAAGCTTCCTCCCAGCCCTGAAATTCCACAGGTCTCTGATCTGACATTGGAAACTGCCGAGCCCCACCCCAGTCAGTTATTTCGCCTTTATCGCCCGAGTACTTCTTTAGAAAAGGGAGTGGAGATTTCTGGTAGAACCTTAATTCCTTTTTGAGCATTTGGGCAATTTTCCAATTCTTGTAATTGTGTTGGAAACCAGCAAAGTTTTTAACTGAGTTATTGATTCTGGAGTTTCGAGTCTCTGCCGGTGAGACCAAACCCACGAGCTGGCAGCTTGGTATTCTTTTCTTTTCTTCTTCTTCTTCTTCTTCTTTTTTTTTTTTTGTAATATTGTGAGATTACAGGCCGGTCCCTGAATCAACAATTCTTTCACTTTATTATAAAGTTGTATTTTTAAATTTTGCGTTTGACTTTAATTGCAGCCAGGCATGAAACAAGAGAATGAGGGTGCCGTTCCAGATGAGCGCACATTCAAAATCATTCAAACTCTGCTTGGAAGAGGAGAGGAATATTAATAATGAGAACAAACAGGCCTTTGGAACCAGGCTGCCCCTCCTCCCTTCTTTGTAAAATGGAATCCTTCTCCTGACAAAGTAAATGGAAAAATCACCAGAGCAAACAAACGGGGGACGTGCTAGCACAAATGGTTCTTTTGGTCTACGCAGACCCAAATAAAGTGACAACTGAACCGTGTACATGATAAAACCAGATAATTCAACATTCATTCATTCATTCTTTCATCCAACAAATGTTTATTAATCACCTATCCTATGCCAGACTTTGGGTTGGGTATGGGGAGAAAACAGTCAATGAGACCGATAAAATTTCTATCCTAACGCGATAATAGTATTCATGATAATAATAATAATAATAATTATTATTTATACTTATTATGTGCTTGGCATAGTATAAAGGCTTTAAATGAATTTTCTTATTTAGTTCTCACAATGTCTTTATGAAGCAGGCATTATTGTGAGTCCTCTTTTAGGGATGGGGAAACTGAGTCACAGAGGAATGAGATGAGTTGTTCAGGATCACCTGGATGGAAAGTGGAGCAGCAGGGATGCCTCCAGAGGCTGAGCTCTTAAGCAATGGTTTTCGAGTCTAGTGGAGCAAGTAGGCGAGTGAATAGGTGATTCTAAAATGGTTTGAGAGTGATAAGATAGGAGACACAGAAAAGGCTGGCTGGGAAGGCTGGGAAGGATTTGTGCAAGACGTGGTGTCTCAGCTGAGATCTGAAGGGTGAGACAGAGCAGCCAGGCAAAGACTGTGGGGCATTTGGGAGAGCCGAAAATATTTCAGATGAGAGAGAAGGGGAGGAGAGGGACAGGAGAGGAATGGGAGATGAGTCTGGCAGGGTGGACAGGATGCTACATCATGAAAGGTCTGGGAGGCCAGGTGGAAGACCTTTGTGTCCTGGCAGTGACGGGAAGGCCCTGACATAGCCCCATCAGATTCATATCTTGGAAAGGTCATGTCTAACTGCTCTGTGCACAGAATGGACCAGAGCGTTGGAGGTAGAGAGACAAATTAGGTCTAAGGAGTGATGATGGTGCTCTGTCATGAGGCTGGGGACAATGATGAAAAAGAGTAGTGTATTGGTTTGAGAGCATTAGGATGTAGAAATTACAGGATTTGGGGGTAATTCAAATCTTCACTCTTCAAATCAGGCAGGAGACTTACTTTAACTACTTTGGTTGCCTGTGGTAACTGATAACTCTCCACTCCACTTTGTGCTGTACAGACAGGGTTACACATGAGAAAACTAGGGAACCTTCGGCCCTGTGAGGTCATCTTTTCTCGAAGTCCCAAACAAAGTTGATGTGAAGAATATGCCTACACTGTGTTACAAAAGGTCTTTGCCATTGTTCTTTACACTGTTTTCAAAGTCCCTCATATGAATTTCTCTGCCCATTTATAACTAGCATCTCGTGTTTTTCCTTTTAACTCATGGTTGAGAGTGATTTAGATCACCATGTTTTACTTTTACCTTGGCTATCAAGAAGTTTAGGGTGAATTTTTATACTCATCATGAATATATTAGCCTAGGGGCTTGACCTGTATTTTTTCCCTTCTTTAAATTTAATTTCTATCATTTTATACTTGTGTCTTTTTTATAGTCATAAGTGGCCTCCATTGCTGTTTAGAAGAAGTGGTGTATAAAATAATAAATACGAATTGCCCGTCTCGGAGTGAGGTCACAAGGTCTAGCTTCTAAACCAACCCCCTCCTCCCCTGTCACAGGTCCTGAAATTCCACCTTTGGACCCACTCTTTTGTGTTAGGGCATCACCTTCACAAGACCCTTGAGAAGCACACATATATCGTTTTGGAGGGTAATTTTTTGCACTATTAGTAAGCCAGAGCAATTAGTTTATTGAACGTAATGTCTGCCACTTAGCTGGGTGTAGGACTTGGAAGAGATGGGAAATGGGACAGGGACGTTTTGGTGGAGACTTGGAGGTTAGGGACACTTTGGAGGCTGGAGCTTTGTGAAGAGTTCAGGGTGGGAGGCCATGGAAAGACTGACCAGGTCACCACAAGGGAGGACAAGAGTCATTGGCAGGAGAAGAAGTAGAAAGCCAGAAATCTGGTCTGAGGAAAGTGAGTGAGAGAGTGGTCATCCAAGCCTTGTTTTCTGCCGTTGCATTGACAGGCCAACCAAGCCACTTTGACTGACTTGAACAGAAAATTTAAAATACCATGATTAGGTGACTGCCCACATGGAATGATGTTTAGATTTGGAAAGAGATTCCCGCTTTCTCTTGTTCAAATATCTTTACTGCGTTTCCACTGTTGGTGGTTCATTCATTGTATCAGGTCATTGCTACATGATCTAAATGAACATCCTAAAATGTGAATACCTGTGAGTGGTGTCATACAACAAGGATGAAATCATAGAAACATACGCCTTTGAGTTGGAAGGGATCTTGGAGATAATTGATGGCAATCCTGATGTATGTGATAGCTGGGGCAACTTAACCACAAGGAGGATAAACTAATCAGACCAAAGTCACAAACCCAGACAGTAACAAAACTGTGATTAGAATGCAGATCTCTGCCTCTAATAGAAGCTCTTTCCATATTACGTGATTAGAGGCCAGTTTATATCTGATTCCTTTCTAAAGTAACAGCTGAATAAAAGGGAATGAGATCCAGGGTGAGTAGGTTTTAATACGAAAAGAGATAAGAGAGATGGATGGTAATTATGTGGACTTGCTTATGGAGACCTGAACCATTTTTGTGAACACATGTTGTGTCTGAGAGAATTGTCCTTTATTCACCCCACATGATTCTAGTGGGACCATCAGTCAAAGAGCCTAAAGTCACCTCAACTCCCATACCCATGTGTATAGGAGAGGGCCCATGACTAAGCCTGGCCAATCATAGTTTTCCATGCCAATTTTAGAGACACTGGTACAAGCAACGGGTGAGTTCCAGATCCAATCAGAGTCCCTCCATGAAATAGGATGTATGGAAGTCTCATTTCCTCGGTAAAGACTATTTAGCCTGGAACTATAAGTAGCCATCTTTCTCATGGCATTTGAAAGAGACTGCCTGAGTATGATGCCAAAACAGAAAAAAGCAGAGCCCAAAACAAGAAAAACGAGCAAGAATGAGAGGAAGGTAGGGAGAGGAGGAGAGAAGGAGGGAGAAATAGATTGAGAGAGAGATTTAGAGATTGAGACAGAGAATACAAGCGAAAGCAAGCATCTGGAAGAAATAATTTGAGTAACTGGATCCAGCTACACCTGAAGCCAGCTGCACTCCAGGATTTTCAGTTTATGGGAGCCAGTAAGTACATTTCTTTTTTCTGTTTAAACTAGTTCAAGTTGAGGTTCTCCTATTTAACTGTGAAGATCCTGTTTACAGTATAAGCTTTTTATATAAATTATCCCACTTGATTTTCTCAACTACCCTGTGAGATGGATATTATTATGATCACCATTTTACGAATGTGAAAATTGAGGCTCAGGGATGTTTAGTGTTTGGCCTAAGGTTATAGAGCTTTATGACAGCAGCCTGTGTTACTCTTTATAAGATCCTTTCTTTGTATCTGCGAAAATCTTGCTGTTTAAGGGTTTAGGCTGAGAGGCCTGGACACCAGCTTTGTCCTTTCGTGGCGTGGTGAGGGGCTGGTTGTCTCTTTGCTGACTGTTCTTCCTAACCTGGTGTATTCACGCATCATTAGCTGCTAAGATAACGGTAAGTAGATGAGAAAACTACACTTGGCCACGTGAAGTGGATTATTTGAATGCTGAATCTGGGCACGGTATGCTCACTCAACAGTCAGAGGCAGGCTTGTCTCCAGCTCTGTGTGGGTGGACGCTGTGTCAGTCGCCCGGACGGCCACCACCTCCTCCAGTACCACAGCAAGCCTCCATGGGAAGCACGACTGTGAGCCAGTCTCCTTTGAGGTCAGCGTGTGGTGCAGCCGGAAGCCTGTGGTCAGCATGTGGCAACACAAATAATATGCTCCACCAGTGTGAGAAAGCCACAACACAGCACAGAGGAAACAGTTCACCAGAACTTTCTACCTCACGTCAGCTGGGTAAGATGGCCGCCACAGCTGGGATTTGAATTACGCCTCTGACTTCACCAAATACCCACTCCCTGGAGAATCGTGTTAAAAGACAGGTGGGCTGTGACAAAGGAGAGCTCCTATAAACACAGGCTTACAGGGCCTGACTTTCCCTGTCTGGTTTATTTCCCCCAGCACCGGGGCTGGATGAGGACACACAGACACATCCTTTTACTTCTGGGGCTTCCATCCGCTCCCTCAGAGAAGATGCCAAGTTCTGCACCTCCCTCATGAAGACACCCAGCCATGTGGGGTGTGACTGGATTGTTTTTTTGGACCGGTTCCTCGGATAACTCGGTGCGTCCGCCTCAGTGTTTCTTCCATGTTCCTGTGGGCCATATGGTCCAGCGCTGCAGGAAGAAAAGTCTGGGAGTTACCGTTCCTCTGACTTGTGAGCACATTTCGCCTCTGATGTCTTTTTCCTGAATGTGTTTCAGCTTGACTCTTCTGATTCTTTCTCTCCCATCTGGTTTCTATCTGACCCAAGCAGCTGTTTTTTCCATTTAAAATAACACACTTACCTCTTTCTTCTTTACATGCCGTGTTTTCAGTTCTGAAGTGCTTTTTCATATGGACTGAAACAGATTGGTTTTTTTTCCTTCTTCTTCTTCAAGAAAAGAAATACCTGTAGTTTGGTTTAGGTATGTGCAAATTCTTTAAGCAGATCTACAGAACAATTGCAACGAATGTCTCTGCTCCTCTGGCTATGATGCCGTGTCACAAATCCACAATCACCGGGCTCTGTGCACAGAAAGACTTGAAGCCATGACTAATAGTAGCAAAGCACCGTCTATGTAACATGGTCAGTTGTGTATCATAAATATTTATAAAGACCATAGGAACCTCTCTCATACTGCAAAGAGATGTGCCCAACAAGAGTTGAACAGTAAGTGTTGGACGTTTTTGCAAAATGAAGAATAGATGACTTTTATTCCAAATGACAAAATGTGGCCCCCCCGTCCCCTAACCTCCTGAATTTTAAAGATAGCTGGGAAAGCAAAGCCCTGGAATTTTCTCTGCTGATTGAAGAGTGGGGCGGAACACTTTGCCATCAGCAACGGAAGAATTTATTCCCATTTTAAGTAATGTTTACACTATCCGGCCACACCATAGGGAAAGGAATACAGGGAGAATTTGAAAGAGTGAGGTTCAATATTCAGGACAGCGGCCGTTTAAACAAGAGGCAGGGGAGTAAAGTGCTGGGATCAGAGGGAGAATCAAAGCCGGAACTCCCCTATTTGTCAGCTCTGAGACCTCTTGGTGTCCCTAGATTTCCTTTCCTTCTCAGGGTCTTTGCACATGCTGTTCCCTCCATGTGCAACATTCTTCCCTCATTTTGCATGGTGGTTCCCTTAGGTCTCTGCTTCGACGTAACCTCCTCGGAGAGGCCTTCCCTGACCATGCAGGCCTGGCCATTTGCCTTGTTTGTTTCCTTCATTGCCTGAAGCACCAGCTCTTGTTATGTCTTTGTTTTCTTGTTTGGCATCTGTTGCACTCTCTGTAGGTCTTCATAATGGTAGGAACTGTGGTCCTCCCTTCCCATTAAAAAAAAATTAATAGACTTTATTTTTTTGAGCAACTTTAGGTTTACAGAAAAATTGAGTGCAAAGTACAGAGAGCTCCCATATACTCCATCATGCCCCCTCTCCCCCAAATCTCCTATTATTAACATCTTGCCTTAGTGTGGTGCATTTGTTACAGTTGATGAGCCAAGGTCGATACATTATTATTGACTAAAGTTCATAGTTTACACGAGGGTTCACTTTTGGTGTTAGACATTCTATGCGTTTGTTAAACGTTTAATGACATGTATCCACCATTGCAGCATCCTACAGAATAGTTTCACTGCCCTAAAAATCCCTGTGCTCCACCTATTCTTCCCTTTCTCCCTCGAACACCTGGAAACCTCTGTTCTTTTTACTGTCTCCATAGGCTTGCCTTTTCCAGAATGTCATACAGTTGGAATCATACAGTATGGAGCCTTTTCAGACTGGCTTCTTTCACTTAGCAATTCTTTTCCCGCCTCACTTTTAATCACTGTATTCCAGAGTCCCTGATGTGGGAGGCGCCTAGTGAATGTTTATGAAATGAACAAATGAATGAGGCTAAAGTTGTCCTAATTTATAAAATGGGTCTACTTTATAGAGTTGTGAGGATACGCGAAGGTAACACATGGGAAGGGCTGGCCCAGAGTATGGCCCCTGGGAAGCCCTCCACAGTGGCAGCTGCTATTTTTCATATTCTAAGGACATAATCCTTGGTGATCTTGGTGATGCTGCTGTATGGATGGGGAGTTTTTAGGGGCTGATAGCGTGTTTATGAAACTCAGACTTTTTTCAAAGCTCTAGTAGGTAAAACTACAATCGCTCCATCAGCCTCTCTCTCAGGACAGTCACCCCCTAAAATTACGGGGCCCTGGGAAACTCACGGTGAGCTGCTGAGAAGATGTCTCTGATCATTGTTTTCAGTGCAAAATATTTCCACTATTTGCAATTATTCTGAGAGATGCTTCTCTCAAAATGATTCTGGGGCTCTGTATTTGAAATGTTATTTCTTTTCTCCTACATGCTGTTTAGCGACCCCAGCGTTTCTGGAAGAGAATCTTCACATGGTGTTTCCAGTTTCACTACCTTTTGCCCAGGAGTGGAAATTCTGATGGCTTTCCCAGTGGGAACTCGATGAGACTGGCTTGGTTGTCAAGTGTGGCCTGCGTGTGTCAAGTCTCTATATACTCAAACTCTTCAGTCTTCTGAAAATTCCAGGTTGCTGAAATAACTTCTGAAATGTGAAACGTGAAAAGGATTTCACAAGAGCTCCTGTCCTCGGATTATTTAAAATGCTTTTGGGATACGGAACATTTCTGTGGCCCTTTTTGGGCTAAGACAGAAGTTGTGTCTTCAGTTCCTGTGTTTTGTCTGTCTAATGCCATACATCTGGATACTTGGCAATGGCCAGGTGATTTTCGCATGAGTGCTCTGGCATTTTCTGGAGTGTTAGAATCATTGTTTTATAAAAATAAAGCGCAACTTTTTAGATTTTTTACATGGCTTGGGCCAGAATTGGTTACAAAAATGCAAAGCCTTTGGCATTTTAATTGGAGGAAAAAAATTCACCTTTTTCCTCTGGAAAGAAGAAAGTGCTACATTCAAATTAACAGAGTGAAAATTTAGAAAAAAATCCTTCATGGAATAATCTTATAATCTTTATAGGCTATTAGTTCTAATAATTTAAAATCCCTGTTGGGGCCGGCCCCGTGGCTTAGCAGTTAAGTGTGCGCGCTCTGCTGTTGGCGGCCCGGGTTTAGACCCCAGGCGCGCACCGACGCATGGCTTCTCCGGCCATGCTGAGGCTGCGTCCCACATACAGCAACTAGAAGGATGTGCAGCTATGACATACAACTATCTCCTGGGGCTTTGGGGGGAAAAATAAATAAATAAAAATCTTTAAAAAAAATCCCTGTTGTAGTTTTGCAACTTTAGACATCAACGGGATGTCTTCTTGGGACTTGGCCTGCTTGAAGGTCAGATGAAACTCAAAGGTGAGACCAACTGGCTGTGGGTCAGAGGAGGGGTTGTTAATACTATTGCTTGTAGGGATCATTTGGACACTGGGTACTCATTAAAAATGCAGATACCACCCCCCACCAAGATTGTCACTTAATTGCCTAGGGGATGAGATGAGGTCCAAAAGCCTTCATGCATATGGGACCCAGAAATTTACTGGATTAGTGTTGTTTAAACTAATATTTACAGAGCACTGTTCTAAGAGCTTTACAGGTATTCACTTATTTAATCCTCACAACAACCCCAGGAGGTGGGTATCTTTATTATCCTCATTTCTTTGGGGAGGAAACTGAGGCAAAGGAGTTATGCAGCTCACCCAAAGTCACATGAACCCAGCTGGCTAGAGGAGAGCTGAGATTCAAACTCTGGCAGTCTGGTGCCCGAGTCCAGGCTTTTAGCCACTTTGTTACACTGCCTCTCATGGGTTATCATTGTTTCCTTACTTTGAATCAGGATGACAGATTTTTTTTTCACTTTTTGTCTGGATGAAAATTTGCATCTATCTGTGCAACTTGTTTGGCCATGTTGAATAGAGCAATCAGTTGATACTATCAAGATGACCAGGCATATAGACATAGGACCATTTAAAAAGAAATGGATATACCCATTAGGATGGCTAATAATAAGTGTAGGTGAGGATGTGGAGAAACTGGAACCCTGGTGCATTGCTGGTGGGAATGTAAAATGATGTAGCCACTATGGAAAACAGTTTGGGAGTTCCTCAAAAAGTTAAACATAGAAGTGCCATATGATTCAGCAATTCCACTCCTAGGTATATATTGCAAAGAACTGAAAGCAGGGATTTGAAAAGATTTTGGTACACGAATGTTCACAGCAGCATTATTCAAAATAGCCAAAAGATGGAACAACCCAAATGTTTACCAATGGATGAATAGATAAACAAAATTTGGTGTATATATCCATGCAATGGAATATTATTCAGCACAAAAAGGAAAAGAAAATTCTGATACCTGCTACAACATGGATGAAACTTGAAAACATATAGTAAGTGATATAAGCTAGATACAAAAGGACAAATATTGTATGATTCCACTTATATAAGGTACCTAGGTAGGCAAATTCATAGAGAGAATTTGAGTAGAACAAAGTAGAACAAAGGTTACCAGAAACTTGGTGGGGAATAGGATAAGGGGGAATTATTGTTTAATGGGCACAGAGTTTCTGTATGGGATGATGAAAAAGTTCTGGAAATATAGATAGTGGTGATGGTTGCACACTTTGTGAATGTACTTAATGTTATTGAACTGTACACTTAAAAAAGGTTAAAATGGTAAATTTTATGTCAGGTATATTTCATCACAATAAAAAAAATAAGAAAGAAAGAAATGAAAAAGGGAGACCACCAGCCAAATGAGAAGAGACAGTGAGGCAAAGGGACTTTGGATTTGATTCAGATTCTTATCTCAGTTCTTGGCATTTTATCCAGAAAGTTGTCCTCGTTGTTATCCATTTCAGTGTGTACATAGACACAGCTGGGATAACTTTAAAGAGACATCACTGAAATCCATCAAATGTTTATCTTCCCATAAGGAATAAAAGTGTTAATGTTGAAAAACATTAAAACTATTTTAAAACATTAAACTTCTAACAAATCCTAAGCAATATAATACATTAAGATTAAGAAAGTCCCTCTGATTCTTGCAGGGGGGTTTACCACAGCGTTGCTATGACTATGGTGGGTGTTGTAATGGCCCATTCATAAATACAGGCACCCCAGTTATTGGCTCATCACAGGCACGTGTTATTGGAAACAGAATATGCAACCTTGACCTCCGAAATGATGGATCCTTGCCAACTCAACTGAAAGAGCAACTTGTAGACTGTATCCAGCTAAGGGCTGTGGTTTGAGCAAAGACAAACATTACATAAAGCAGAGTTTGTTGTTCAACCCTGCTGAGGATGAGTAAAGTTCACAAGAGCTCAGTTCAACATGTGTAATCAGATATAGACACCAAAGAATTAATATGGACCAGGCAACAGAATGTTACTGTGCATGGGGACCGAATTCATTATGAGCCATGATGTTCAGAAGACAGAATTCATGACTCAGGAATGAAGGAGTGGCTTCTGGTTGATAAAGGGAATGATCACACTTGAGAAAGATAAAAATTACATCCTGGTCAGGCTACTGCGAGGGATAATAAAGCTTATGGTGAATTCTAGTAAGTGCTTTCAACCACATGGTAGATAGATAAACTCACAGTGTCTCTATCCTCTTATATAGGGCACTTAAGGAGTCTTTTTCAACAATTCCATTGAAGGAGCAATGTGCTAATCTTTGAGTCAGTTTATGACTTCTTAATGCTAGTGTCAACATCTAGACAGCTAGTATCTGCCACATAACTGTGTTGATGAGAACAGCTAATCAGAACAATTTAGGAAACCCTTTCTCCTAAATAAAACTATATAGGTGTGAATTACTTTATTTGCTTAACTGAATGGACAAACCAAAAGTGCTATTTACTTTTGCTCCGTAGTTGTACCTGTGGTCTCTCTGTTCACGATATAGAGAAAGTGGAATAATATTCATTTCTCAAATCTCTCAGACTCGTCATCTCTCTCTAACCATCACCATAATCCAAGCCACCCTCAACTTTCACCTGGGCTACTGCAGTAGCCTCCTAGCTGGTCTCCCCAAGTCCAGGCTGGCTCCCCTCAATCCAGTCTCCAGTCCCCAACCTGAGAGATCTCTTCAAAATGGAGATCTCATCATTTCACTTCCCCGCTTAAAACTATCAAATGGTATCCCATTCATTGTTCTTATAAAGCTTTTTTTTATTGAAGTATAGTTGACAGACGATATTATGTTAGTTTCAGGTGTACATCATAGTGATTCGATATTTATATACATTACAAAATGATCACCATGATAAGTCTAGTAACCATCTGTCACCATATAAAGTTATTACAATATTATTGGCTATATTCCCCGTGCTGTACATTACAACCCTGTGATATTTACTTTATGACCGAAAGTTTGTACCTCTTAATCCCCTTTACCTATTTTGCCCAACTCTCCACCCTGCCTCCCCTCTGGCAACCATGTTTGTTCTCTGTATCTATGAATCTGTTTCTATTTTATTTTATTTGTTCATTTGTTTTGTTTTTTAGATTCACATATAAGTGAAATCATACGGTATTTGTCTTTCTCTGTCTGACTTATTGCACTTAGCATAATGCCCTCTAGGTCTGTCCATGTTGTGGCAAATGGAGAGATTTCATTCTTTTTTTATGACTGAGTAATGTTCCATTGTAGATATATACCACATTTTCTTTATCCATGTTCTTATAAAGCTTTAAAAAATTATTAGGTCCTGCTGGACTTAGTCCGTTCCTAGCATGTGAGGGCCCCTGGTATCGCCCTTGACCCTGTACCTCATCCCACCCCCCATCATGATTGCAACAGTTACGCCAGCTTTCTTTCAGTTCTCTGAACTCACCTAACACTTGCCAGCCTCAGAGCCTTTGCCAATGCTAGTCCCTCTTTCTGGAACACCTTGCCATTAGTTTTGACTTGGCCTCCTCTTACTTCACATCCCTATTGGTTTGTCACTTTCTCAGAGAGGCCTTTTGAGAGCACTCCATCCAAATCAGATCCTCTGTATTCTCTCTTTCTCTCAGATCCCTTTCCTCTGTAGCACTTATTACAGTTGGTAACTATATTTTTATCTGAGTGATTTTATACTTAATGTCAGCTGTCTACTGTACATAATCATAAAAGGGACAATATGTATTTTATTTATTAATGCATCTTCAGAATCTGGCAAGTAGGTAATTTGGTACATAGCGGTTCCTCAATAAATACTTGTTGAATGAGAAATATTTAATCATAACGTGCCCACTGCAGTTAGAAGGAAAATGTAGGTGGAGACGTCTTATAAACAAACCACATGCATTCTTTAGGGCTCTGAGTGAGTTTTATTAGTGTCCAGATACCTTGTTAAATTCTAAAATCACGACAATGAGGAGAAATCTGATTAATCATTTAAGCTTCATTTATATTTAATGTGACTTTCCCAAACAGATGGGGAGCTATGCCAGCCTTGTAAATAGATTTATAAAATTTGCACAATAAAAATGCACACAAAGCAATTCCATCATTTCCCCCCTTTTCTGCTTTTATTCTTCTTCAACTCATCATGACCAAGAATCAGTCCAGTATTTGGCAACAGGAGGTGTGGAAATGAACTGAGGACATGAGCATCCCTCAGAGTTCCCATTAGACCCACATTCTCAGGAAAGCCAATGTAAGAAGTGTATGGAGGAAAGACAGAGGATAATAAATGTCTTTCCTAACCATTGCTTAATGTTTTTTAGATCCACCTTGAGCAGGGCAGCCAGAACTGTTTTAAAAAATGACCCACTTTATTCTTAAAGCTCTCCAAGAGAAAGAAATGCCACAATCTCCATAGGGATGAGGTAAAGATTAAATCAGGTAATCCACGGAAAGGATTTAGCAAAGTGGTCGTCATATAGCAAGTGCTCAATCACACTGTCGGCGAGGATTATTAGTATTCAGCAATGCTGGGAGAGCCTCTTTCAAATCCTCAGTGTTGGAACCTATACTGAGTATCTTAGAACTCTTGTGGCCAAAAAGTTTTTGATAAATCAAACCTAGATTCCCCTCCCTGTCATTCAACAGTCTTTGGTACACTTTAATATTTCCTCTACTTTTCTTAAAATATGAAATTAGAAAGTATTAAGTAACTATTTCATGATGACTATGTCTAAGAGAGTTGTAATGAATTGTAGGATCCTAGCAATTAGCCAAATAGCTCAGCCTAGATTTTCCCCTCCTTTCTATCCTCGCCCTCCTTGTTTGGGTAATTGCATCAATTCTACACTTCATTTTGCATATATCCCCAGAGTCTCAGCTGTGCAAAAAGGGCTGTCCTTTAATGATTTCCTTTGAATGGCTTTCCATCGGAGGGAGGAAGAGGGCCCCTCTTGTTCAAATACAAAGGAACCATCCATCCACCAAGACCTTTCTTCTCTGTTAAGCATCTCTTGAATTTCAAAGGAGGACTTGGAATTTCTCAGGCCCAATCTTCAACTGCAGCTCCCAGAACTGCAGTTTATTTTCTTTATCCCTTTAAGACCAGAAAACACTAAAGCAATGAAATAACTGTTCGTATTTTTCTTGGGTTCAAAACAAGACCAGATTCCAACCTGCTAATGCTTACCAGTTCACAGTAACCAGGCAGTTTATGATAATCAGCTCAAGAATACACTTTCCTTCCAAACAAGGATATGGCTACTAGCAGCAACAGCTGTATTTTGCTAGTCAATCCTCATGTTAAAGATTTACAGTTTTAAATTCTGTCACTTGGTTTGCCAACTGTTCCTCTTCCTGGAGCTGCCCAGTTGTTGCTGAGGGGCCTTGAAGTGGTTTCCTAGCTATTTAGACTCCCCCCTGAATGACAATGCATCCTTAGAGTCTGACTGAAGAATGGAATGCCCTGTTTATATCCACAAGACTTCACTCGCTCTCCTTCTTTTAAACATATGCAGAGTCACCGCAGAAACTGGAACCAGATTAAAAGAAAGGCTGGCTTTTAAGGCGAGTTTGAAAAACGTAAAGCTGGGAGCCGGCTTCGCGCTCTCTCCCTCATCCCCTCTCCTCGCTATGTGATTCATTTGTTCTAATCCATCACCGATTCATCATGCTCCTCCGTCAGAACCTTCAAAGCAAACCCCACAGCTGCTTTTGCCATTTTTCAGTGGGAAATAAAAGAGAAAGGGGGGAAAGTAAGGAAAACACATCACTACGTCCTGGGATAATGGGTGTGAAAAAAGGGTGGAGGGTAAGCTTATCTAATGAAACCCAGAGCCTTCCTGGGATGTGAGTTCTTGAACAAAGGATTATAACCGAGAGCAGGACCAGCAGCCAGTCTGCAATAAAGCTGCGGGGATAAAGCCTGACAGAAACAAAAGGTGGAGTGGGAAACTAGAGGAATGCAGACAAAATGATATCCACGCTAGCGGCCTTTAATACCTACAAATATTTGTAGAAAGTTGTTCTCTGTGACCAGTCTCTCAGCTTTCAGCGGTGCAATATAGGCATCGGGGGTGGGAAGCAAACATTTGACCTCGGTGCCCTTCCTTGCAGGCTGGAAAATGACAGATCTGGTAATTCACAGGTCTCATTTTCATAAGGGGCCTCGCAAGTCGCCTGCCGTTTAAACACGGCCGGTGAGTGTCTCAATCTGGAATATGTGATGCAGCAAGTTTTGCTCTCAGATTTAAGGATCAAAAAGCAAGGGCTCTGACTCAGTGATTTCACTTCTGGGAATTCAGCCTATGTATTTACAATCCATGTGAAATGCTACATGGAGAAGTTAATCTCTTTGTGATAGCAGGAGGTAGAAACAGCCTAAACGTCCATCAGTAGTGGCATGATAGGTACTTAGTAAGCAGAGTGAGAAGGGTAAGCAGACCGTGGGAATACTATGGAATGTATTCCACACTGTGGGAATACTCAGCAATAAAAAGGAGCAAACTACCGATATGTGCACGGACATGGGTGAATCTCAAAAACAAGAGAGGACCTACTGTATGATTCCACGTATAGGAAATTCTAGAACTGGCTAAGCTGTTTTATGGTAGGAAAAGAACACTAGTTGCCTCTGAGGAGACACCAGTGGCAATTGACTGGTAAAAGGCCTGAGGGAAGTTTCTGGGGTGACGTTAATTTTCTGTATCTTGATAGGGGTTTGAGTTATACAAATGTATTCATTTGTCAAAACTCAGTGAACGTATACCCACGATTTGTGCCTTTGTCAAAACTCAGAATATTTACTTAAAATTTGTGCATTTTATTATACGTATAGTGTATCTAAGAAGAAAAAACTGTGAACAAATATTGAACTCTAGCTAATGATATACCTGCTGAAGTATTTAGGTGAAAGTGTATTGATGTCTTCAATTTACCTTGAAATGCATAAAAAAATATGGTTTGATGGATGGATAGCAGAATGGCAGATGGGTGGATATTAGATGAAGCAAGCACATTAAAATGTTAATGGTAAAACTTGGCTGGTGAATGCTCACAGGTATTCAGAGTAAAACTACTTAAACTGTGTTTTATTTTGAAATTGTTAAGACAGTGTTGGGGAAAAAAAGAATGAGGAAGCTTTTTATGTCCTCATATGGACTTATCTCCAGTTTTATTGTTGAGTGAAAAAAGTAGTAGTATTCGCAGTGTGCTATGAATTGTAGAAAAAAGAATGAATGCATATGGGTGTTTGTTACTATATACTATACTATATGCTATATATTTGTGCGTATATAGGGAGACCCTAGAAACAGATTACCATAGTGATAATCACCCTAGAAACACTTACCCTAGGAGAGGGAGGCAGGGATGAGATGGCATATTTTAAATCGTAAGATAAATCATTTTATACCTTTGGATTTTGTATATGTGAATGGATTAGCTATTCAAAGAAAAAAAACAAGAACAAAGACATATGTCTGAGTCATCTCAAATATCTACAACTGATTCCCCATACGTGGCTGACACTTGGAATTTATTTTCTTAACATCCATTCATTCACCTGAGAGTCACTAATCTCTGTGTGCCAGGCATTGTGCCAGATCCTGGGGATAGGATAAGGGACAAAAGCCAGAGGTGGTCCTCACTCTCATGGAACTGACTGACTGGTGGACCTAATTAAAGGCCAGGTACATGTCCTATGGTGACCTAACCTAGTCAGGGGTGGGGCAGGATAGGTTGTGGAGGGCATTCTGGTCAGGAAAAACAGTTTGTGCAAAAGTTCTGCAGTGGGAGGGACCACAGTGGTTCAGGATGCTGAAAGACGGCCAGGATGGAGGATCACAGAGCATACAGAGTGCTGAGGCAGGAGATGAGGCGATACCAGTGGGGACCAAACATTCAGGATATTGATCTTTATCCTGTTATTTAACATCATAACTTACTTTTTGAACATCCTTTGTATGTCAAGATACATGTGTTTTCTCTCTGTATTTGCAATTTTTTTTTTCATAAATTCCAAGAGGACACCGGAGCAGAACTTGTTACAGCTCTTCCCAGGTGAAATGCATCTCACTAAATCTCCTGGCATATCAGATGTTCACATCTCTTTGTCCTTTCCACCTCAGGACACACTGGCCTGACTTCCAAGGGCTAGGGCCTGCATTTCTTCGCCTGAGGGCTTTCTCTGGTTGCTGAAGTCCTCTTTGCCCCATGAGGCAGGCAGATGGACATCCTTGAGGGTTAATGTCCCCGGAGAGCAGCCCTCAACCAATGACTGGTGAGAGTTGGGATATTCATACCCCACCTTGTCCACTTTGGCTCTCACAGGCCTTTCTCCCTTTCCTCAGTGGGAACTGTGGAGAGTTGGCTTTGACGAGTTCAGTTGCAGAATTTGGACTTGGTTAAGATACTAGGTCTTTTGACCTCCATGCTCGAGTCTCATCAGAGGAGCACCTATTGCTTGTGACATTTTCTTCTCAAGAACACAGCTAGTATTTCTTTGATCTTTCACCTCACTAAATATAATCATAGAAGATATACTCATTTAAAAATTGTATTGGCCAATGGAATATTAGCCATAAAAAAAGATGAAATCTTGATATTTGCGACAACATGGATGGACCTTGAGAGTATTATGGTAAGTGAAAGACAATTACCTATGATTTCACTCCTATGTGGAAGATAAACAAACACACACACACATAGATACAGAGAACAGCTTGGTGGTGACCAGATGGGAAGGGGGTAGGGTAAGGGAAAGGGGTAAAGGGGCACATATGTATGGTAATGGATGGAAACTAGACTTTTGGTGGTGAACACAATGCAGTCTATACAGAAGTCGAAATATGATGATGTACACTTGAAATGTATACAACATTATAAACCAATGTGACCTCAATAAAAAAAAATTTTTTTAAATCTGTAGATAAAAAAACAACAACAAAGGAAAAAAATTGTATTGGCTTCCATTTTCTATCAAGATGTCTGAATAACTCCTAGCATATGGTCACTTTATACTCTTCTATAGTTCTCTTAGATGCACCAACACCAGTATTCTTGAGATTATCAAAAACCAAATCAACAGATGCCAAGTAGTCTGGTTGGAACAAAAATATTACTTCATTTGACTAAGTATTTCTGAAAAACTTTTACCTTTAAACCTTTAAACTAATGTACATGATCGGCACAGCTAATTCTCCATATCCTGTCTTTTGCATTCTTCACTTGTTACTTTTGAAAAATTAGTGGAATTTTTTGCAGAGATCAGATGTGAAAAAATCCATGACAAAGTGAAATTTTCTAGCCTGGATGCTGACTTTTTATTAAGGTGTCATTTCCCTTCCTTAAGAAGAATGAGGCTGTTTTAGGGTGGGTCTCTGTGAATGACTCAAACAAAAACCCTTTAGTTTGGGAAGTCCAAGTACCAAGATAATTTTCACGCTGGGATTACTTGTCCAGATGGTCAGAGTGCAGTTTTCTTGGCATGCTTGTAAGAACACAGGAATTTTCAGGGGAAACCAGAGAACGTAGTACGGAGGAGGAGAGGTGAGGGAGCGCGAGCTGTGGCCGAGAAGTCAGAAAAAAGTTTTGGATTCCACAAAATGGCACAGGCTGGCTGAATTGGAATCAGTCCTAGTTACATTTGGCAGTGGTATCCCTCTCCCTTCTCCAAGAGCACAGACTTCCCTCTTCCCAGTGGGAATTACCTGGCTCTCCTAACAGAGAATGGAGGAGGAAAGCACCAGAGGGAAACTCACAGTTCTGATGGAGATGGTAACTTCAGTGCAGCAGAGACCACCACTACCAGGGAATCTGTGATCAACTCCTGTGTGCCTGCCTGGGGCGCTGAGCTAGGTAGGGAAGGAGGCGTGTCAAGGGAGAGGTCATTTCCAAGAGCTGTGTCAGACCTGGAAACACGGCATGGGCAAGTGACCCTCTTTGATAGCCTCAGCAGCCACTGTTTACAAACAGGAATAAGGCGTGGTCGCAGAACTCTGAGATGGCCCCCCAGATTCCCCTGGTGGACACACACTTCTCCCCGTTCTCCAGTCAACCACTATTCTAGGCAAGGCTGTGAATGAATTTTGCAGACGTAGTTAAGGTCCCAAGTTAGTTGACCTTAACATAGCATGTTGACCCAGGTGGACCTGACCTACTCACATCAGTCCTTTAAAAACAGAGCAGCAGAGATGGAAGTCAGAGGGACGTATTTCTGCTGACCTGGAAGAAAGCAAATGTCCATGTTTGTGAAATGCCTATGGAGGCCAGGTGGCAAGGAGCCGTGGGCGACCTGTAGGAACTGAGAGTGGTCGCTGGCTGACAGCTAGCAGAAAAATGGGGACCTCAGTCCTACAACTGCAAGGAAATGAATTCTCTGACAACCAATGTGCTTTGAGGAGGACCCAAAGCTCCAGAGGAGAACTGCAGTCCTGGCTGACGTCTTGAGTTCAACCGTGTGAGACCCTGAACAGAGGATCTAGCCACGCCCATCTAGCCATGCCCAGACATCTCACCCACAGAAATGGTGAGATAATAAATTTGTGTTGTTTTAAGCTGCTACCTTTGTGGTAGTTTGTTACTCTGCCATAGAACAGTGGTACATAAGACAACAGTTAGATTCATAGCCAGAGAGGCAGAGTGGCATGCTGATCAAGAGAACATGCTCGGTCTTCAAACTTTTCTGATTAAAATCCCGGCTCCACCACCTGCTGGCTGTGTGATTTTGAACAGATCACCTAACCTCTCCAAGTCTCAGTCTCCTCATGTGTAAATGAGATGAGAATAATGAATAAGATTAAAAGAATGTTATCAAGATGAAGTGAAATAATGTGTATCAAGTTCTAAACATGAGGCATGGCACTTAATGAATGCCAAAAAAGCACGAGTTATCACCAGCAACCATGCTTTGTGGAACATAGAGCATGTGTTGGGCACTACTAATCTTCACAGAAACCCTGTGAGACTGGAATTATTATACCCATTTTACAGATGGGGAAACTGAGACTCAGAGAGATTCAATAACTTGCCCGAGGTTATGCAACTAGTAAGTGGAGGAGCCAGGATTAAAATTTAGGGCTCTTTGCCCCTAAATTCCCTCTGCTGAACCTCTTAATATTTTAAGCTCTATTCACGGTGAATAGGTCATAACTTTTCAGATTCTTCTTTGGAGGAGAACCAAGGTGACAAGTTGGGATTCTGGCCTGCCAAGTCTCTCAAAATGAAGCCAAAATAAGGGGCTGACCCGGTGGCATAGCGGTTAAGTTAGCGCACTCTGCTTTGGTGGCCCTGGGATCGCAGGTTCAGATCCTGAGTGCGGACCTACGCACCACTCATCAAGCCACGCTGTGGCATACAAAAACAGAGGAATACATACAAAATAGAGGAAGATTGGCACAGATGTTAGCTCAGGAACAATCTTCCTTAAGCAAAAAGAGGAGGATTGGCAACAGATGTTAGCTCAGGGCCAATCTTCCTCAAAAAAAAAAAAAAGAAGCCAAAATGATCCCCAGTGCGCCAACTGTGGTCTCTGATCCATGGGATGCTCTCCCCTGTGTCTCCCTGCCCCCATGTCTAGGTACCTCCTGCTTCCCTTCAGACCTCAGCTCAAGTATCACTTCCCCAAGAAGGCCTTCCCTGACCCCACAGTCCGGACTAGATCCACCTTGACACATTCTCATAAAGTCCCTCTCCTTTGTAATAGTTCTCACATTTTATCATTATGTGCTAGACCAGTGGTTCTCATCTGGGGGGCAATTTTGCCTCCCAGGGGACATTTGTCTATGTCTGGAGACACTTTTTGTTGTCACAACTGGAGGAGGGTGCTTATAGTACGAATAGGTCAGGGATGCTGCCAAACATCCTAGAATGCATGGGACAGCCCCCACAACAAAAATTATTTGGCTCCAAATGTCAATTGTGCTAAGGTTGAGAAACCCTGTGCTGTATCTACATATATCTTTAAAATAAAAATGAGATCACATTGTACATATACTTTTTGTCACTTGATTTTTGCAAGTTAAAAGTAATTTCTGAACATTTATTTATTCTTTTATCTAATATTACTAGTTTCCTTCTGGTGAGCTGGTACATACAGGAGAGGAAAAATCATTTCAGGCCATCACATAGCTTTCTACAGCATCATTTTTTCGTGACTGCATGTCATTAACATCAAATGGCTGCACCATAATTCCAACCAATACTCTAGTGTTGGATGTTCAGATCGCTTCTTCTCCTCTTTTTTCTTTTTGGCTATCATAAACATCACCATCATGAACACCTTTATGGCTTAACCTTTTCACATGTCTCTGATGACTTCTTGAGAATCAATTTGGCTCTCAGTGCTTTGGAAATCATTTTGTGTCACCGAATTTAACCAAGGTCACACAGCCATTTCAAGTGAAAAATGCGAGTGTTTGCTTCCTCCTGATAACACTGATGGGAGAGCCAAGGTTATAAGAGAAGCGAGGCAGGACAGCCAATTCTCACTCGAGACGTGGTTTTCACATTGTGGAAACCTGCTGGGGCAGGCCAGCCTTTGGCAAGGAGTAACTTTATAATCTCTTCTGCCAGAGGCTTCCAAAAATTCTCAACTTCTTTTTGAGTTCCCAGTGAAGACTCTTGACATTCACTGAGAGTTAAAGAAGAAAAAGACGTGCTCGTGGGCAAATTAAAACAGCAAATGCCAACTGGCTGGAAGTCATCCTTTCTGTGTGTGAAATGTGGGGAGCTTAGTCAAAGCCCTAAGTAAACAGCTTACGAGAAAAAAGACAAGGTGTTTTCTTTTCTGAGCACTGGAAATTCAGGAACAACTTGCGTCAGTTTTTGTAAACTTCACAAGAGTTTGGGTATCATAATATAATGATCTTACTCCCGGAACAGTCTCAGAACCAATTACCAGGTGCTCTTGCCTGAAAGGCAAAGATGGCCATGGAACCAGCCCAAACCAGGGTAGATTTGGGGGACTGGTGGGGAGAAAAATGGGGTTAGAATGAACGTGTTGGAGACAACATGGTGTGTTTGTAAAGATACCAAAATCATTCCCACTCTCAACTCTGACAATTGCTTGACTCTGTGTTGACATTTTGAAGTTGCGTTCTCCAGGTGAGCACAAGACAAAGGGAGAAAGGATCTGTTCTGGTCAAACAAGGAACACACCTTGTACCTGTGGGAGGTGACTCCTGGCATCATGTTCTCAGGACATAAGGGGCTGGGATGCAGGAAGAAGCCACCCAGCCCAAAGGCATTTAAAATTGTGTGGTTTTCCTGGGCATAAAGCATAGGAAAGAATGCAGGGGAAGGGAGGAATGTTTTGTTCATAAAATATAAAGCTAAGCAAATAGTGCAGGTTGGAAAGGAATTGTAATGTTTTAATATTGTGCAAAAGAATAGATGATAAATCCATTTAGAATTGACAGGAGCAGCCGTGTGAATAATCCAAAAAGCATTGCTTCAAGTCCTGAGAATGAATAATGTGATGTCTTGCCCCAGCATATTTCTCTTTCTAAACATGTTGCTTATAATTTATTGTTAAAATGAATGAGCATTCCCAGAGTGGCTGGAGAAAGGTGACCTGTATGTTGGGCAGCACGAAGAGACCTCCCTGGGGTCAAAACGTTCCTGCAGATAATTTATAGAGGCATCAAAGAGAAATGACTGTTGTGCTATTGTCTAGGACTTTTTTGAATTAAAAACCCTTGAATCCACTATTGTCCATTAATATTTTTAGCGTGATTATTCCAGTGCCCTGCACCCTTTTAACCCCTCAGATTTCATTCTCTGACTAGAGGACATTCACTGTCTCTTGTCACCTGGTTTCATCATCTTATTTGATTACTACTAGATGAAATTGTCTTATTTAATTTTAAATTTTTTTTTTTTTTACTTAAACCAGAACATAGGCTGTGAGGTTCAAGAGCTCCTCTGTTCTCTTCATTGTAGTATTCTCTACACCTAATACAGTACTTAGCACATAGTAGGTGCAGAGTAAATACTGCTGAATAAATCAATACATGTTCTCATCTGACGCACTTTCTAGGGAGCAAGTCAGGGCTCCCTGAAGACTCAACGCCAGCTGAGCTCCCTTGAATGATCTACTCTCACCTCTCCTTCTTTTTTTCCTCTTTAAAAATTAAGGTATAAATTACTAACAGTAAAATCCACTTTTCTTAGTGTACAGTTTTGCAAGTTTTGACAAGAACTACATTTTGTCATGTAACCACCACAATCAAGATATGGAATCGTTCCATCACCACCAAAATTCCCCGTGCTCCTTAATAGTTAACCCCTCCCTGCACCCCCCCATCCCTGGAAACCATTGATCTGATTTCTGCCCCTAGAGTAGCAAGCCTTTCCAATCTGGCTTTTTCACTCAGCATAATACATGTGAGATTCATTGCGTTGTACCATTAATTCATTTCTTTTGATTGCTGAGGAGTGTTCCATTGTGTCGATGGACCACAGTTTGTTTATCCATTCCCCACTTGATGGACATGTCCTCATCTCCTCTTATATGGAGAAGCTGTGTTCTCACAGTGGCCAAGAGCAGAGACTTTGGGGTCAGCTGGACATGGGATTGAATTCAAGCATTTAAATGACACTTCCTAGCTGTGTGACCTTTGGGCGAGTCAGCAAAGTATTATGACTCAGTTTCCTCAAGAAGAGCAGTGGAGATAATTTACATAAAGTATTCAGCACAAGGGCCGGCAGATAACAAGTGCACAATAAATGGTAGCTCCAATCATTTTGGGCAGTGTGCGAAGAGGTCCTGCTCAAACTTCCCTTCCTCTGATCACCTCACCAATTTTTAGCCATTCAGTCGTTATTTAACTGGTCTAAACTTCAGTTTCTTTAACTGAAAAAGGGGGTAATAATACCAACTTCGTAGAGTTGCTTTGCAGGCTAAGTGGGCTAAGACACACAACTATCCTGCATGGTGGTGCCTGGCCCAGAGGAGGTGCTCAATAAACGGCCATTAGAAAATGAGTGCTGAGAGGGCTTGGTTAATGTGGCTCTTATACCATCTTTAGGGCCTGCAGGGGTTAGGAGGAAGCAGTGATGTTTAGGCGGGAGAGGGGAACAGGCTCTGGAGTCAGACTGCCTGGGTTCAATTCTCTGCTCTGCCCCTTCCTAGCTGAGTGACGGTGGACAAAGTTACTTGACCTCTCTGTGTCTCAGTTTCCTAATCTGAAGCATGGGGATAATAATACCCACCTCCAGGGATGTTCTGGGGATTACCGGAGATAACTCATGTCAAGTGCTTAGAACAGTGCTAGCTCATAGAGTTTAGTCAGCTGCGAGGATGCTGCCACTGGTTAGATACTGCATGGGTCCGACTCTCCTTGATCGCCTGATCTTTAGGCATCTCTATCTTATCACTGAATAGCACAGTCCAGGCACAATGTAGGGGTTCAATGCATGTTTGCTGAACTGAATCTGGATAGTGTATCTCCCTTTGGATCACACTGTGATCTCAAATTTTATTATATATACTGAAATGCAATACAAAGCAATTTTTCAAAGGATACATTTTGCCAAACTATCAGCGATGAGATTCAGAAAAGCAGTTGAGGATATACATTACCCTTATAAAAGGCCTTTTATTAGGATGATCATGTAAAATTTTTCATACTGGCAATTCTTTTGGAGAATATCATCCTTGATTCTTCTAAAAAGCTTTTCAACATTTTACATTTAGCGATGGCTTGGTAGCCTTTGGAAATCAGATTTGTCTGTTTTCTGGCTCCAGGACTGGCCTGCTGTGTGACTCCAGATAAAGCTATTGCCTTCTCTGTGCCATAGGTGCTCCATCAGCCACCTTTGTGCATTGTAGAGTTAAATCAACAATTCTTGTAAAGTTGCATGATATCCATAAAGGTTATGGGTGCGTGTTGGGGGTGAGGGAAGGCACTATGAAAGTTGCTATCATTTATTATAAAGAAGTGAGGGGGCTTAGGCATTATTTGGTCAGAAGATAAGCTTGTGTAGACTATACTACTCAACGCATGTCGGGTTACTAAGCCCTCATTGAGGTCTATTTATTCATTCATTTATTTTACATTCATCAAGCACCTACTATGTTGCCGAGTTATCAATAAGACAGTCTGTCCCCCAGCAGGGACACATACCCCTGGGTGGGGCATGAGGCAGGTTTCGCATCACATTCTGCTGGCGACCGTGAAAGGTTAGGGGATGCTTAGGATCAAAACTGGTCCAATTGGAGGAACCCTCTAAACTTTGGTGGAAACTGCCAGAAAAGAGGCTCGCTGTTTCCTCCCAGACATGACATCGGAAGCAGCTGCTGGTGGCCATCCTGCCACCCCGGGGGAGACTGTCCAAGAAGGGGACCAATACAGAGGAAGCTGGCTCAGGAACAGAGAGAGAAATGAGGTCCTAGTGACAGAGTCTGAGGCCTAACTCCAAGTGTATCTGAAAGCCCTTTCCATCCATGTGTCTATTAATGACCTTTCCAATTTTGTAAGTCATTCAACCCCCCCACCTTTTTTGGGGGGTAAGGGGCTTATGCTGGTTTGTGTTGGGTTTTCTAGTAAGAGAAAGAGTCCTATTTAATATTATAACCACTTACTGGTTATGAGATCTTGGGGTTATTTAACTCTGAGCTTCAATTTCTCCACCTGTAAAATGGGGATAATAATCTATAATTTTGGTTTTATTGTGAGAATTAGAAATGATCCTGGTATATAGTAATACATGAAGAAACACAGCTTTCTTAAATGTCACTATGACTACTCTGATCCTCCTGTTCGAAATTTCTAGGTCTCAGCACTCTCTGTCTCGCTAAGCCTGCTTTATTTCTGTCACACCTATTTTCTGTCTTTGGCAAAGTGATTTATATAATTGTCCCAACTAACAGCCTCCCTGTATCTGTATCTTTTGCTCTGTGACTTTGTAGTCCCCCACCACTAAGTCAGGGTTCTGTCATGTGAGTTTCTTTGGTCAATGAGATATTAATAACCACGGTGCAAGCAGAGACTTGAAAAATGTGTGTGCCTGTCTGTTTTCCCTCTTGCAGGATTGGGCTGTTCACCTTTGCATGTCTGCCCAGCCATGAGAACATGTCTGGCCAGCCTGCTGGAGGCAGGTGAGAGACAGATGGGCCAGAATGGCCTGGGTTGTGCCAGCTGACCCCAGATGACCAATCCCTCAGCTGCAAGCCTGCCAGATGCCTCTCAATCCTGTGAGTGAGCCCAGCCGAGACCTGAAAAACCACCCAGGCTAAACTGCTGATCTGCAGAATTAGGAGCTAAATAATGGTTAGAGTTTAAAGCCACTGAGATTTGGGGTGGTTTCTTATGCAGCAGAAGCTACCTGATACACTAACATATCATCTAGTTTACTCATTTGCTATATGTACTCTCTCTCTCCCCTAAAATAGACTATGAGCCCCATGAGGGTATGGATTTTTATCTGTTTTGTTCAGGCCTCTGTCCTGCATCTAGAACAGAGCCTGGCAGACAATAGGTACTTGACAAATACTTGTTGAATGTTAAATGAATAATATATAAAGTACCCTGTGAAGTGTCACTTGAGTCGATGTTTAACAAATGATAGCTAGTATAAAACCAAGCCCTGGTGGTTTAGTGGTTAAGATTCTACACTCTCATCACCATGACCCAGGTTTGTTTCCTGGTCAGGGAACCACACCACCCATCTGAGGATTGTCATACTGTGGTGCCTGCGAGTTGCTGTGATGCTGAAAGCTATGTCACTGGTATTTCAAATACCAGCAGGTCACCCATGGTGGACAGGTTTCAGCGGAGCTTCTAGGCTAAGACAGACTAGAAAGAAAGACCTGGCTACCCACTTCCAAAAATATTGGCCGTGAAAACCCTGTGAAGAGCAGTGGAGCATTGTCTGATAGAGCGCCAGAAGGTGAGAGGATGGCACAAAAAGACCAGGCAGGGTTCTGCTCTGCTGTCCACAGGGTCGCTAGCAGTCAGAATTGACTTGACGGCACTAACAACAACAAACAAAAAAACTGTTATAATGATTATGTTAAATATTTTTATGCCAGAGCCAATATTTTTTATCAGAGTCTTCTGTTATTTTTCCCACTGACATTGTTCAAAAAAGGGAAAGAAGACACGTGACTTCTTTGGGTATACGATGGGGGATGAGGGTTGGCAATGTCAGATAAGTTTAATTCTTTTTCTTATCAAATTGACTTGAGACTGTGGGTGTTATGGAGACACAGCCTCAGGCTCTTCATTTGTTAGCTCTGTTTGTGCCACCCTAGCAGCTCCTGTGGGCGCAGCTGGGCTGATGTTCATGTGTGTGGGTGGAACAAAAAAAACAGCAACAAAAAAGAGAGTCCTGTTGCCAGGAGTCCAGAAGGTAGACTTCCAGCAGAGACAATTTTCTTTCAAAAAACAATCATCACATTGAAGTAATTAATTTGTTACTGGATTGTCTGTTTAATTTGTCTCTTCTCTACCAGGCTGTGAGCTCCAAGAAGGAAGGGATCACTTCTACTTTACTCACCATTATCCCTCACCATCCACCACAGTGCACGTGTTCAAATCTATTTGTTGAGGGAATGAATCATGACTTTGTTCGTTTTAAGAACACAAGCTCCTAGAACTGAAGGACTACGTCTTTCCACAAATATGGTGTGAACGTGGCACTATGGTAGCACTTCACAAGTGGGCAATCAGTCTCATTTTGGGGCAAATAATAACAAGTAAATTTTATTGAGCCATTACTATATGCCAGGCACCACTCCAAGCATGTAATTCATGAATTCACTGTGAAGGGAGGTGCTTTAATAAGCCCCATTTTAGAGATGAAGAATCAGAAACACAGTAAGCCTCCCTCAGAATACTGTGATGTACCTAGGGCAAGTCACACTCCCTCTGAATTTCTGTCTCTCCTTTGTAATTTAAGGGGATTGGTTTAGAGCAAAGTTTCGTCCTATGTGTTCTAAGGAGAACTAGAAATCTGAGATGTTCTAGGGGAACAATAAAGACTTTTGTGGTGAGCACACCTGTGTGCCATTCCACTTCCCTTTGGCCTATCTTATTTCAGTATAGCTGTGTGGAAAGTTTCATGCATGTTGCCAGGGTTCCATGTCAAGTGTTTCCCTCAATGTCCCCTTGCTTTTCAGCCTCAGAGCTTTCCCCAAAGCTGTGGAGGGCTGCTCTGCCAGCATGCTGGTGCAATCTGGTAAGTGCAGGGCCCCTAACCCCTCTGGGGCAACTTTCAACCAATGGGGAATGAGCCCTAGTAGCTTTGACCTTTAGTGGGACAATTTTGAGGCACATTTTATATGTATGGTTCCTCAGAGGTTCTCCAGGAATATTGAGTTCTGATTGGTCACATCTGTAATCAGCTCACTAATGCACGTTTCCTGCCTTTTGCTCTTTCTCTGTCTCATTCTCCCCACTTCATCTTTTTTTTTTTTTGCTTGAGGAAGATTTGCCCTGAGCTAACATCTGTGCCAATCTTCCTCTATTTTGTATATGGGTCGCCACCACAGCATGGCTGCCAACAAGTGGTGTAGGTCTGTGCCTGGGAACGAAACCCAGGTTACCGAAGCAGTGTGTGCTGAACTGAACGACTTGGCCACGGGGCCAGCCCCCAACTCCTTCATTTTTAATCACTGGAATCAACTCCCTATACATACATGCATCAGGTGTCAGCTGTACCTGAACCCAAGTCTTTGTCTCTGCTTTTGGGAGGATTTAAACTAAGACATATGGTCAATTAATTTGAGAAAATATTGCATGCTATATTCCTCTCTCAAACATTCGAAATGCACATTAACATACAGTCATGTGTCGCATAACGTTTCAGTCAACGATGGACTGCCTATAGGACGGTGGTCCTATAAGATTAGTACCATATGGCCTAGGTATGTAGTAGGCTATACATCCAGGTTTGCGTCAGTATACTCTATGACGTTCGCACAACCACGAAATTGCCTAATGATGCATTTCTTAGAACGTATCCTCATCGTTAATGGACGCACGACTGTATTCAAAGCTCTGGGAAGTCTTGCTGCAAAGTAACCCATCCACCTCTTTTTAACTCAGGGTTTCCCAAACTTATTTGCCCATAGAAATTTTTATCCTTAAGATCTTACAAGTTTTCCCGGAATAAGTGTTCCATGGAATGTGCTTTGAGAAATGCTTGTCAGTATAATGTCCAGGATCCTCTTCCTTACTGTATTCTTCAAGTTGGTGGGTGGATCCAGTGGCCTCAGCTGCCACTCCCTGGCAGGGAGCCAACAACCAGATAGAACTCAGTAGATGGGAAATTTTTCTCAGTGCCAGAGAGCAGAGCCTTCAGACAAGGCCTCTCCGGAAACCGTCTCTTCCCCTTTTTCTTATAAATGGGATGGTTAGGCTGCTGGTGGGGCCAGGAATGGTTGGCTGACTGGGCTGGGAATGCAGCTGTGGGCATCCTGAGAAAAGTCTCCACTTGCTGATGATGCAGGAGCCTGGACCAGATGAACAGGAAATGGGTGCCAACCAGCCTTCCCCCCTACACTGTTCTGTTAACAAGCAGCCATGGGAGAATTTAATTGGCACGGGTCCAGAGGGGATAATTATTTCCTACGGTAGTGCACAGAGGGGCACTCAGGAGACCCAGCGATTGTGGGGTCAGGAGGATGTGTGTGGAAGCCTGGAGCCTGGGGTTTGCAGCCTCCCAGTGGGGGCTGGCAGGTGGGAGTGAAGAGGGCTGATCAGCAGCTAATCCATCTTCCTTCGCCCCTCAAAGTCTTGCATTTAAGTAACAGCATTTGGGTTCTTGGATTTTGGGGGTCAAGTTAGATGTATCTGAGAGAACAAATTGAAAATTTTATCATCTTCTTGTTTAATAAAAATGAAACCCATGAAAATAATAACAAAAATAGTAATATCAATTTCTGAATTCTTTGTTGAAGGATGTACACACACAGGCTTTTATCAAATCCATTATATTCAATGATTAGTCTACATCAGGGTTTCTCAATCTCAGCACTATTGATATTTTGGGCAGGATAATTCTCTCTTGTGGGGGCTGTCCTGTGCACTGTAGGATGTTAAGTAGCATCCCTGGCTTCTACTCACTAGATGCCAGTAGTACGTTTCTCCTCCAAAATTGTGGCAACCAAAAATATTTCCAGACATTGTCAAATGTTCCTTGGGGGTCAAAATCAGTCACAGATGGGGGCTACTGGTCTATGTAAAAGGGGCAGAAGAATATAATGGCTAAAGCACGGGTTTCCAGCCAGGCTGTCTTTGTCCAAATTCTAGTTCTATCGTTTATTAGCTTTGTGACCTTAGGGACATTATTTAACCTCTCTGTGCCTCAGTTTCCTCTTCTGTATAATGGGGATAATACTACTACCTACCTGGTGGGGTTATTGTGAAGATTAAATAAGTTAATATATGTATGGAAATAAATACTTATAAAGTGTTTAGCACAGTCTGACACATAGAAATCTCTCAGTAAATGTAAACTCTTATTATCATAATCATCATTATTTTGCTTTTTCCTCCTAGATTACACACTCTTTGAGTGCAGAGACCAAGCCTTTTTATTTTTTGGTTCATGATGTCTAGCCCAGGCACACAATAAAGATTAAATTCAGGAAGAAAGAAGGGAAGGTAGGAAGGAAGGAAAGGAGGAGCTTAGCAACGGAACTTCCAGCGTGAAGACATAAGAGAGGAAGATCAAGAACCTTCCCCAGACAGCTGGCCCATGCACCAGAGCCTGCGGTTGGAACTCTTACCGTTTCAGGCCAGACTCTCAAGTGGAAGAGGGGTCAGAGGGAAGATTCCACACAAAACATCAGGGGGTGTGTAAAGGGATCTAAATGCAAAACTTCAAAGTGGGTAAACAGATGCATGGGGACAGGCTTGAAACTTCTTAGGCTGGAGGATGCAAGTGGGCTCTGCATTAAGTAGAAGCGATTGCTATAACCTGGAAGAAGCAAGAAGCAATGCAGGAATGTATGTTGTCTGCTTGTGCTTCAAGGACTGGAGTATGGCTAACAGCATATTGTTTACTCCTCGATTCACGAAACTCAGGAAGTTCATTCACGGACTTGAAGTAGAACTCCTTATATAGAAGTGTGGAACAATTCAGCAGAAGGGGACAAGGCTTCCACTGGCCACCAGAGCAGTGTCTACCTCTAAGTGCTAGGTCCAGGGGGGAATCTGAAACAGCACTCTCCAATCGAACTTTCTGAAATGACAGAAATGTTTTGTATCTGGGCTGTCCAATATGGTAGCCACTAGCCACATGTGGCCATTTAAATTAAATTTAATTTAAAATTCAGTTCCTGGGTCACACTAGCCACACTTCAAGGGCTCCATAGCTACATACTCAAGCTCTCCAAGGACACAGTGAGAGATGGTGGGCTCACTGCTCTCAATGGACAGGAGTGAAGCATAAATCCCTATGCCTCTCTACCCATTTCCACCTGCCAGCTAGGCTAAACACTGTCCCGATCTGGACCATTCCCCTTTTCTGGGCCATGAGGAACCTGGTATGAGGGGAAAGAAAGAGAGACAGAGGCAACAGCAACAATGATGACAATGACTGTATTCCTATTACTGCTGCAATCATTAACAACATTTATGGAGTACTCAGTAAGTGCCAAGCACTTTCCTAAGAATTTCACATGGACCAGTTCTCATTGGGTAGGTCTACTCATTACCCCTGTTTCATAGATGCAGAAACTGAGGTACCGAGAGGTTACCCACAATCAACCAACCAGTGTACCATGGAGCTGCGTTGTTAAGTGGGTAGAAATGTACACTTTGGAATTCGGCAAACTTCACATGAGACTGACTGAATATTTTTTGGGAAGGGATCCATCAGAAAGTGTTCACATTGGCTACTTTTGTAAAGAAGGCCCGGGGCTGAGGTTGGGGGTGGAGGAGATTTTTTACTTTCTCTGTATTTATGTCATTCTGTACCATTTAAAAAAAATTGATCAGTACATGCATAGCTTTCAGTTAAGAAAAAATATATCAGGGCCGGCCCCGTGGCTTAGCGGTTAAGTGTGTGCGCTCTGCTACTGGCGGCCCGGGTTCGGATCCCGGGCGCGCACCGACGCACCGCTTCTCCGGCCATGCTGAGGCCGCGTCCCACATACAGCAACTAGAAGGATGTGCAACTATGACATACAACTATCTACTGGGGCTTTGGGGGGAAAAAAAAAGGAGGAGGATTGGCAATAGATGTTAGCTCAGAGCCGGTCTTCCGCAGCAAAAAGAGGAGGATTAGCACGGATGTTAGCTCAGGGCTGATCTTCCTCACAAAAAAAAGAAAAAAAAGAAAAAATATATCAGCAGGGCTTATCTTGTTGCTGGGGTTGTGGTGGTTTTAATTTTTATTATTTTCTATGTTGAAGCAGTCAACTTATTTAAAGATGGAGAGAGGTCGCTTTCTGCATGGGGGCCGCCGTGGGTAAAGTTCAGCGCTTCTGACTGCTTTGTGGGTTAGCATTTTCCTCTCTCCGAAGATGGGACTCAAGGGGAACCCACAGCAGACAATCCCATTCATGCCACAGCAGGTTCTTGGGCTGTTGACCCTGGAAGTAGGGTGACTAACTATCCTGGTTTGGGCAAGACCAAGGTGTTTCCTGGGACACGGGACTTTCAGTGCTAACTGGGAAAGTCCCAGGCAAACTGGGACAAGTTGATGACCCTACTTGGAAGTGGGAAAAAGATGAGCCTTTTTGGGGACTTCAACCCACACAGCTCCTTCCAGGAAAGGACAGCGTCCCAGCAGGCCACTGTTCAGGTGGATGAGGGAATTGCTAAACGAAGGATATGACTTATCTCCCTGGCATTGTTTTCTACTCAGAAGTTCAAAGACAGGGCGTCCTGAGGAAACACTACTAGTTCCAGGAGCAGCTACATTATTACTTCCGTGGGCCCGCATCATTTTTGGCTTTGCGGGCCCCTTCCTCCTTAAAAAAATATTAAAAATATTTAAGACTGCATTTGTAAAAAGAAAAATACAATTCAGGCTGGATTCATGACTATACAGCTATTATTACTACATTTGTTTTTCTACTGATTTTAAAGGAAATTAAAATTAAAACATTTTTATGAACCCTTAAAAATATTGTGGACCCCAGGCATTGTATCTACTGTGCCTAATAGGCAAGTTGGCCCTGGTTCCAGGGCTTTAAAGAGAGAATGGGAAAAGAGGAAAGTTTGGCAGCATCTTGATCAGGAGTTCCTAATCTGGAGGAACTTGGATGGGAAAAAATGTGTGTTAATTTTCAACCACCTCTAACTGAAATTTAACATTTCCTTCCGTTACGACAGGCAACAAACCATACCCAAATGGCAGTACCCGCTACTCCGCCGCCAGGAGAAGTGACAGGTATTTCCAGATCATATTACAGTTGTGGCGAGTATACTGAGATAGCGTTTTCCCTCATCACTTCTTCAAAATTAGGGGGGTTATTAGACTGGCTGCTAGATCACGTTGTTTATGTGTTACTAAAGAAGCTCACATATTATTATATCGCAACTTTTAAATTTAAACACTGTATCAATATAATTTTTCCTTTTATAATCCAATGTATTTTGTGTTGTGCATTTCAAAACCTCATTCTGAGAAGTGGTCCTCAGGCTTCAGCAGATTGCCCAAATCCACAGCAAAGAAAAGGTGCAGAACCCTACACTGTTCTACAGGTGTTCTGTATGTAGCTCATGAATCTGGTCCTTGGCTTAGTTTCATGCCTCCAGTGGGGAAACTCTTACTCAGCCTTCCCCACCTGATAGAGAGTCCAGGACAGGGTTAAAGCCTGGCTGGTAGAAGATAAAGTCACACCCCAGGTGTGCAGCCTAATAAGGTGTTAATTGGGAACCAGCTGAGCTGGGAGAGGAAACCCGGACAGGTTGCATTCGTTTTTTTTTTCTTGTGGTTTGGTTGTTGATAGAACATCATCAATCCTCCTCCCGGGTGGAAACAGGCTGAATGCCTCCCTCTTCAATGCTTCTTTTGCAGAAAGTTCCACTTCTGTGGTCCTGGGGTAGACCCTGAATTTTAGTTTAATATGTCTCATTTACTTATTTGTTTTAAACCTTCACTGAGCACTTCCTGTGTCCCATGCAATTTGCTAAGTGCTTTACATGCATTACCTCATTCAGGCCTCACAACAGCTCCATGGGGAAAGCACTCTTATTATTTCTATTTTTACATATGAGGCAATAGAGGGAGGCTCAAAGGACCAAGTGACTTGCCTGAATCCACACAGGCAGCAAGTGGTGGATGGGATCTGAACTTGGTCTGACTCTTCCCAAAGTCCCTACCCTTTGAACTTTTGGGTTATTTGTTTTTTTGGTTTTACTCGATAGAACTTTCTTAATTTTTTTAAATCCTTTTTTTTTTTTTTTTTTTTGTGAGGAAGATCAGCCCCGAGCTAACATCCGTGCTAATCCTCCTCTTTTTGCTGAGGAAGACCGGCTCTGAGCTAACATCTATTGCCAATCCTCCTCCTTTTTGTTTTTCCCCAAAGCCCCAGTATATAGTTGTATGTCATAGTTGCACATTCTTCTAGTTGTTGTATGTGGGACGTGGCCTCAGCATGGCCGGAGAAGCGGTGGTTGGTGCGCGCCCGGGATCTGAACCCGGGCCGCCAGTAGTGGAGCGCGAGCACTTAACTGCTAAGCCACGGGGCCGGCCCAAGAACTTTCTTAATTTTAAGGATATGGCACACCACAGGCACGTTGGTCAGTAGGCAGTGAGCACAGAAGCAGCTTGTGAATTACAGGCCGAAGATAAGGTAGAAAGTGATGGGTGCCGGAAAGGGTTAAAGGGGCACCTATGTATGGTGACAGATAAAAATTAGACTATTGGTGGTGAGCACCATGCAGTCTATGCAGAAACTGATAAATAATAATGTACACCTGAAATTGCACAATGTTATAAGCCATTATGACCTCAATAAAATAATTGCAAAAAAAAAAAAAGACAAAGTGGAATGTGACTACACAAACACAGTGGGGTTGGTCTTAGGATTTCAAGCCCCTTGGAGTGGAGGACGACCTGTGTCACACCCAAACCTTATTGCTCTATGATAATCACAGAGGCTGATACTGGACTGGCATTGTGTGTGTGTGTGTGTGTGTGTGTGTGTGTGTGTGTGTTATTGGAGTGCTGGGGCTCAGAGAGAAAGCTATTCTCTTATGTTGAGATAAAGATCATACAATTCCTACACACATCCTTGAATTTTTAATTAAAAAGCCAAGAGGAGTCAAAAGGTACAAATTTCCAGTTATAAAATAAATAAGTCCTGGGGATGTAATGTGCAGCATGGTGATTATAGTTAATAATACTGTATTGCATATTTGAAAGTTGCTAAGAGAGCAGATCTTAAAAGTTCTCATCACAAGAAAAAAAATTCTGTAACTCTGTATGGTGATGGATGTTAACTAGACTTACTGTGGTGATCATTTCACAATATGTACCAATATTGAATCTTTATGTTGTACATCTGAAGCTAATATAATGTTGTATGTCAATGATATCTCAATTAAAAAAAGAAAAAGTCAAGGGGGAAAAAGTCACCTGTCTGTTCTCTATAACTGCGTGGCCAAGTTCAAGTCTTCCACGGCTGGAACTTTGAGACGAGTGGCTGGTTTTTCTCTGGGACACTGTAGGCGGGGTGGGTTTGCCATCAGAGTTGCTCTGTCCTGTGTCTGGGGTCAGCTTTGCTCTGTCCTACCTTCAATCACCCAGAAACATCAATGTTCAGATGCAATGACTCTACAAGGCGTCCACCCTTTGTCACCATCTGTTTATATCCCAAAGAAAGATTTGACATTGCAAACCACTGAAATTTAGAATAAGTGGAGCAAGGAACAATCCATTCCTTGTTTTAAATCAAGTTGTCATAGTCCAAAGGCAAGCTCCAACTTTAATAACAAACACCCAATGTTATGACATTTTACCTTTTCCAACTATTTATGTAGGCACAAATATTGTGTTTAAATTTTCAACTATACAGTTAACATAAAACAGTCCACTCACTTGAATATAGTGAAAATAAAGCTAGTTATGCCTATTTTGTTTCCCTTTTAGGCCTCACTCATTTAAACAATCATTCATTCAACAAATGTCTGCTGAGTGCTCAGTGTCAGACACCGTGTTTGGCACAGCATATCCTAAAATGAACCAGAAGCACTCCTTGTGCTCTGAGCACCGTAGGGAAGCAGTAAGAAAAAGGAGGGAGCCACTTTTACACTGATCTGTGCTTTTTCATCTCTAGCATCTCAAAAAAGAGATCAGAAATGGTTCGCATTTCCTTTGCATTCTCTACCAAGCCCTGTCCCCCAAATCAAGCTGTGATGGAGTCTAGAGGCTGTACATTTGGAGTATAGTTTTTCAGCAGTTTTACGAATTAAGGCTGTGAAACCCAGAAATGAACGTGGTGCAAAAAACAGTATTTCACAGTCACCCAAAGAAAGATAAAATGTGTGATGCTCAGGACTTGGCATCCTGACGCTTCATCCCACACTCAAATGGCAAGTGGATTTTAACAAGGAGCGGGGTTTGTGGTTTGGGAAATACGGCATTTTTACTGCCTTGGGTCATATTTGAAATATTTGCAGGCGTTTAAAATAGCGTAATGTTATTTTTTCCCTTGTCTTCAAAACAAACCCAGCAAGCTTTTATAAGTCATAACAACAAGCATAAAATTGGGACATTGGAAAATCCATGGGCAGGGCTTTGGAAAATCCATTCTCCCTCAGGACGGGTGTCTGGATTTGGGTGCAGAGGACCATGAGCTTCTTGGGGGCTGACCTGACCTTGAATGACCTTGGGATCCTGAAGGAAGGGGGAAGGGCTCCAGGGGCAGCACAGCAGGGATCCCCCGCCCAGCCCTTCTTCAGTGCAGAGATAAAAGTATGCACAGAGGCTTTGGGACTTTCCTTCTAGCCAAGATGTTCTGTTTTTCACTCTAGAAATTTCTTTGAAAGAAAAAATAACAAGAATCCAGAGACTCATATTTATTTAAGTGACCAATTCCCAAAACCCGTTGCCCTGGAATTCTGTCCCGTGAGCCACGCTGTCTGGAGCCTATTCCTGCCAAAGGGCCTCAGGTGGGGCAAACGTTAAAACAAAGAACTGAACTGGCCTCAGATGCAAGTGTACTTAGCTTTCTGTTTATTAGAACAATGAAGGGTAATCAGTTTTTGACCAGAAGGAAATATGTAAGTTAATACATACATATATATTAATATATAATAAATGTATGCTTATTTAGTAAACACGTAAGTTAATATTTCTGAGCATCTAGTAGGCCATACCCCAATTAATCCTTATAACAATCCTATGAAATGTGTACTATTCTTATTCAATGTTATTGATGGAGAAAACTGATCAACAGGGAGGTTAAGTAACTTGCCCGAGGTCACACAGCTAGGCGGCAGCAGAGCCAGGATTTGGATCTAGGTAGCTGGCTGCGGGGAAGGAGTCTGAGCCTTATTCTATGTTGCCATTACTCGCCCCATGCTTGTTTGCTAAGCCTAAATTTTAAAAAAT
Source organism: Ceratotherium simum simum (assembly GCF_057802395.1). NCBI lineage: Eukaryota > Metazoa > Chordata > Mammalia > Perissodactyla > Rhinocerotidae > Ceratotherium > Ceratotherium simum. Next base: position 65,851,055 of record NC_141904.1, read on the forward strand.
TCATATCTCAGGTACCTGAAATTCTGAAAACCTGATGGCAAAGGAAAGTGTTTGATGGCTTTCCTTTTGATTTTTGGTATTAAAAAAAAAAAGACACAAGTACAAGTCTTAGCTTATTTGGAAAACATAAGAAGAGCAAACCAATTGAGAATGAATTAAACCAGGTTTTCCCTCTGTCGACCCTACCGTATCCCCCTCCGAAGTGCAAAAGAAGAAAAGAAGGGAAAAAGCTCTTTAATTGTCCCCACTATTTGAGATCATCTTTTCAAACTTTTAAATTCCTGGTCTTAGGAATGTGAAGAGGAAGAAGAAAAAACAATGCAGAACCGCTTTCAAAGCCTGGTAGGAAGCAGCAGAACTGAGCAAGCTGTGAAGCGCTGGGGCCGCCGCGGGGCTGGAGGCTGTGCTGGCGTGTGGGAGAATCTCTCTGGAAGAAAGACATGGGGATGCTTTCAGCATCCTGGGGTAAAAGACTGGAGAAGAAAGGCGCCTCTCAATGAATGGTGCTCAAAATCGGCTGGAAAATAGGGGAAACGGGCCTTCTCAATCAAAAGCCAAAAAAGTGCCTTATTTGTTGATTCTCTCACTGTGAAGTGCTGCTCCCCCCTCCCTCCCTGACCCCTTCCCCAGCTCATCTCATTGGGCTCAGAGAAAAGGGTTCTTGTTGTAATCCCATCTGCCGGCGGCTCAGCGACATTCTTTTATCTCTGCCCAGGGCCTGGAAGTTGGGCTAGGGCTTCAGCTGCCAGAAATTTTGGGTTTCACATTGAATATTCCCAAGATGGGCATCTGAGAAATGTCAGTTAACATCAAAATTGCCTTCTGTAACGAAGAGCCAGAAAGTTTTCTTTCCCCAGCAAGGTCGGGAAATAATTCTCTTTTCAAGCTCTTGCCAGTACAAACTCCAGTCCACACTTGGAAGATCTAGCTTAAAGGGACAGGGACCACTTTGGTTTTATACTAAAACAAACAAAGAAACAAAAAAAGATCTAATTTTAAAATTAAATTAAAGATGGAACATTAGTCGTGTTTTCTTCTTAATAGTGCTTGGTGTAACAATATCGCACTGTAATAAATTCGTAGGAACAGGATTTGCGGCTCTGGTGAGAGAGAGCAATTTGGGGGAAAGTTAAAAAATCACCAACAGAGGACACCTTGTGTGGCTGGCAAGTAAAAAAGGTAATGGGGTGGGGATGGAGGTCAGAGGATAAAGGAGAGAAAGAAGAATCTCTTAGAGAAATGTCACTGATCTTTAGAAAGTTCTGAAACAAAAGGAGCAAAGCATTCCTTGAGGTAGTGGGTTGAGCCCTTAGTATTAGAATGCACAGAAGAAATTGGGAGAAAGTCTGATTTTTAACCCTGCAGGAAATCTCTGCTCAAGATGATAATTTCAAGCATTGGTACATTTATCCCAAAGACTGGATTCTTGCCATTTTGCAGAGGGAAATTCAGGTGCAGGGATGGGCAGAGCTGTCTCTGCTCTGCAGGAAGGGTGTCTGCATCGAACACTGGCGCCTCATTAGTTCCAGGTCTGAATAGGGAGCAAGGCATCCGAAGGCAATAAGGACCCGGCCCCGTCCCCCGGCAAACCCTGTTTGCTGCCCGCCTCCCTCCCCCTGTAGTCCTTTGTTGGATGGATTTTTTATCTAGGGGCACGTATGGGAGGCGGGAGGGCAGGGAGAGGAGGGGGATTACGAGATGGGGGCTGGGAGAGTTGGGGCGCTAGGAGGGTGGGTGCGCCTGTGTGAAGGAAACAAAAGGACGGCTTTGGCTGGCGCGGCCCTGCCAACTGCAAGCTGAGGGTGACGGCCTGGAGTTAAGCACAAAGACTCTGTTAGGTCGAGAAGCCCAGGCAGCCCTCTCTCTACCTCTATTCTCTCCTCCCTTTGTGGAGAATAAGCAGATACCTTCAGGTCAGCTTATTTTCCCTTTCAGTAAGAGCTCTAATTCCTGAAGCTAGTGAGGTCTTTCTAAAATAAAACTGAGGACCTCACACTCTAGCCAAAAATCCTGCTAAGGATGGCCCATCGGCATCGGGATATGATGTGATCCTCACCTCGGCTCAGATGTAGGGGGACTGTTTCAAGGATCATCCAAAGCAGGACCTTTCTGAAAGTGAAACTGAGCTCAGTGAAAATTATGCCAGGGCAACCGACACATGCAGGGGCTGTCCCAGGCCCATCAAGATGTGTAGTCACTAACCCACAGGCCCTGTGCCGTCTGGCCCCTGCCTACCTCCTCAGCCTCTTCTCATCTCCCTCTTCCCTCTGCTCCATCCATGCTGAATTCCTTTGTGTTCCATGTGGCCTGTCCCACTTTGGGGCCTGGTGCACTCTTGTCCATCTCAGCTGTCTAGTGTCTGTCTGTCTTTCCCTCAGATTCCCACTCTGTCCAGGGAAGTTCTCCACACTGAAGTGGGCCTCCTTGTTTTATGGTCTCAAGGACCATGGGTGATAACCAAAATATATAATCACTGCTGGGTAATAGGAATGAATGAACAAATGGATAAATGAATGAATAATAATCTCCCTTTGTCACAGTCAGCTGGGGCTGCCATAACAAAATAGCTTACTGGGTGGCTTAGGCGATACAAATTTATTCTCTCACAGTTCTGGAGGCTGGAAGTCTGAGATCAGGGTGTCAGCATGGTTGGGCTCTGGTGAGGGCCCTCTTCCTGGCTTGCAGACAGCTGCCTTCTCACCGTGTCCTCATGTAGTGGAGAAAGCAAGAGCAAGCTCTCTGGTCTCTTCTTATGAGGGCACTAATCCCACTGGGGAGGAGCTCCACCCTCATGACCTCATCTAAACCTAATTCCCTCCCAAAGGCCCCATCTCCAAATACCCCACATTGGGGGTTAGGGCTTCAACATGTGAATTTCAAGGGGGACACAGTTCAGTCCATAGCACTCTCAATTCTTTACATAAATTAAACTACGTATTGAATAAATCTGCTTAGTGAATGATATATTGCAGTGTAAATTGTTCATCAAATCATTCTAATAATTTCCAAATTACTTTGTTGTACTATTTATTTTGAAATAATTATAGGTTCATGGGAAATTGCAAAAATAACACAGAGAGGACCTGTGTCCCCTTCACCTAGTGTCCTCCAACGGTAACATTTTATGTAACTGTGGTACAATATCAAAACCAGGATGTTGATACTAGTACAATCCACAAATCTTGTTTGGATTTCACCAGTTTTACATGTACTTACATTTGTGTAGTGTGTGTGTGTAGCTCTATGCAATTATATCACATGTGTAGATTTGTGTAACCACCATCACAATCAGGATACGGCACTGTTCCATCACCACCTTCTGCTACTCTCTTATAGTGAGACTCAACCCATCTCCTTGCCACCCCCACCCTGTCTCCAGCCCTGCAGGTACTGATATGTTTTCCATCTCTGTAATTTTGTCATTTCGAGACTGCAATATCAATGGAATCATATAGTATGTAATCTGTATTTTAAAATCACACAGCATGTAACCTAAATTTTAAAAATAGTTGGTGTGGTGTCTTCTTTGATGTGGCTGTCACTAGCTCAATGTGTCCCTTCTGGGTAACGATTTGACATAGGAATCTGTGTTGATGTTTTTCAACAACTTCTCCATGAAACCCATAGTTGTGAGTTACGTGGCATGCTTTGTTTAGGTTAGGGGTGCTCCCTAGGTGGAGCGTGTATGTGGATGCTAGAACTTCCCATGTGATTGGAGAACCCCTGCCTCAGGTGTTGACAATGGTGATAGCTCTGAAGTCCCTTGCCTTGCTACCTGCTCTCCCATCCCCAGAGACAGCTGCCCTGAAGCAGCAGGTGAGCCCTCCAGGTCCTGTGCAGGCCCTGCCGATCTCTTGGTGACAGAAAAAACTTATAACGTTTGCCAGTCAGTACAGAAATATTTCAACATTTTAACAGTATGTATTTGTACTGGTATATGCGTATTAAATATCAGCCCTGCATATAATTTTCTTTTAAACACACATCACCTTTTCTTTTTTTTTTTTTTTTGTGAGGAAGGTCAGCCCTGAGCTAACATCCGATGCCAATCCTCCTCTTTTTGCTGAGGAAGATTGGCCCTGGGCTAACATTCATGCCCATCTTCCTCTACTTTACATGGGACACTGCCACAGCATGGCTTGACAAGCGGTGTGTAGGTGCGCGCCCGGGGTCCAAACATCCAAACCCTCAGGCCGCAGCAGCAGAGTGCGAGCACTTAACCGCTGTGCCACCAGGCCGGCCCACAGGTCACCTTTTCAATATCCTGTTCAATGTCTGTCCTCTAATCTCCTTAAAGTCAGGAGCCTTCTTATATTTGTCATCCACCAGCATCTAGCTCTGTGTCAGCACATAGTAGGCATGCAAAGCACTTCTGCTGAATGAATAAGTGGGAATCTGTTTTGTGGAGAGCTTGTTGAATCTAAACTGATTTCTCTTAAGAAGAGACTATTCATTTCTTTCCCAAAACATGCTCTCCCCTCAAATTCCACTGGAATTCTTTTTTCTTTTTTAAATCAAGAAAGAGGGGAATGTGGCAGCAGCTGCTCGCCTAAATGGCCTAGTTATGATGTTCAAAATGTGTCCTGCCCTCCTGACTGTTTTGAAATAAGCACAGGAAATTACGTAAATTGGCAATAAGAGTCCGACAGTTGGGATCGGGGAGGTACGCATATTTGCTTTTCCAATTTTCTGCTCCCCTACCAAGCGAACACATGGAGCTTTGACCTTCCATATGTTTTTAATGCGTGTCGGAGATAAGTGTTCCAACAAGTTGGAAGCAACAGGTTGAGTGCTTTCTCCCTTATTCCATCGGGAGCTGCTTCAAGCAGGCTCAAGATCCAAGGGAAAGACAAAACAACCTCCCACAGCACTAGGTCTTCTCAGAAAGTCCTGGACTGCTATCCTTGAGTCATTTGTTCTGGAAATCTTCCCTGACTTGCAGGGCTGGACCAAGTGAACTCCTTGCCCCAAGCACCCTGTGTTGACCTCTCATGGAAGCGACCACTGTGCTGGAATTGACCATTTTCTGGTGTGTCACCCACACCAGATTGTAAACCCGAGGGAGACTAGGGCCATATTTGTCTTCTTTTCTACCTTGTCCCCAGTGTCTGGCTAAATATCTGACCCAGGGTAGGGGCTCAGTATGTATTAGTTAGAGGAATGAATGAATGACAAGAAGGGAAATGACTATTAACCAGAGCTTTATGACAGTCAAAAAGTCACCTGGACTTTTGGCACCCGTCGTGTGTTCTGGTTCTTATTGCAAGAATCACCAGAGACCATTGTCGTTAATCCTATAATTCAGTGGTTCTTAACTTTGAGTGTGCATTAGAATCACCTGGAGGGTTTGTTAAAATACAGACCGATGGGCCCTATTCTCAGAGTTTCTGATTCTGTTTATCAGGGGTAGGCCTGGAGATCTGCATTTCTAACATGTTTCCAGGTGATGCTGATGTTCCTGCTCTGTGACCACAGTTTGAGGACCACTGAGACAATAAAGCGAGGAATTGTGCTGTGATTGCATTTCTTTTAACGTTTAGATTTGCATAGCAGGATTTTAAAAAATGGCAGTGTTACTGCTTATGACGTAAAGTCAGCATTATTAATTAAAGTGTGATTTAAAGAACTTAGGAATTGGTATCTTTGACCTTGTGATAGATAGATGGGCTTTTCATCAACATGGATTCCACATTTGAAAGGCATGTGGAAAAAAGATCACGGGCTTTGGAGCCAGTGAGACCCGACTTTGAATCTCACTTCACTGCTGACTGGCAAGGAGAACTTAGACAAGTTCCTTCCTCTCCTAGGGTCTCAGAATTTTCATCTGTAAGACAGGGATGAAAAAGAAAAGTCTTTTATAGGGATAGTAAAAGACACTTTTCACAGTTTCTAGAAGAAACAGTAAAAAACAAAAAGTATCCCTTCCTAGTCAAATATTAATTGGATTATGAGACTAAAAATAGTGAATTTGTGTAGCAAGGGATATAGTGTTTTCTGAAGCTATTTAGCTCCTAAATTTTAGGTAGCGAGGATTTTATTGGAAAATTTATCTCAGTTTATTTGGTTACTGAGCTTAGATAGTAAGAGCTTGGATAGAGAGGGTTATTTGCACAAGTAAAGTGACTTTTTACAGAGGAGATGCTCAATAAATGATAGATAGAATAGAAAAACGGAATGCACAAGAATAATGTCTGCATAAGAAAGGTAGATAAATCATATGGGGAAGATCTCGTTACCTGAGTATTTGTTATTAGAGGACCTGCAGGTAGCAAGTTGTGAATGGAGGCAGAGATCATGGTAACATGGAAAATAGTCACCAAGGACATGACTAGTCCAACATTAGTTCCTACTCAAATCCTTCCTTGCTTAGCACCTATTTTGCTCATTAGGTCACAGTCTTAGTTGGTTCCCCTCTCCTGCTGTCTATTGGATGCCCACCTAGCCAACAGGCAATCACAATGCAAATCTACTTGAAAGAGAACAGCAAATCTTACAAATGGCATGGGATTTCATAAAGTTGATGAAAAGATCTTAGAGAACAATTCCAGTCACATAGAAACAGAGACCTAGCAGAGTTAGGTAAATTTACATCTGAAGAAGAGAACTTCTAGAGGATGAGGTTATAAACAGTTTCACAAGTTAATTATTTGGCTATCAAAGGATTGTGAGAGACTGAGAAAAGTGATGAAGCCCTCAAATATTTTTGCGCAACTGACTCTCTTTTTGATAAAACTGCTGAAGTCCAACAGGAAGGGATGATGTATTGTGTTAGGACACATTTTGTCAGAAATATTATGTTAAAAAACCACATGATTCTTGCTTTTCCTAAGAATTAGCATACATTACATTTATGACCCAAATCAAGGGCTGGCCAACTATAGCCTGAGAGCCAAATCTGGCCCGCCACCTGATTTTGTAAATAGATCTCTACTGAAACACAACTATGCTTGTTCGTTTACTTATGGTCCATGGCTGCTTACACACTGCAGTTGAAGACTTGATTAGTTGTAACAGAGATTTCATTGCCCACAAAGCCAAAAATATTTACTCCCTGGCCCTTTACAGAAAAGTTTGCCAACTCTCGACCTAATTTATTTTAAAATAAACTTTTCTTCTTTATTTTTACTTTTATTTTGTGAAGATATAGTTCTAATAATGTTTTTCCCTCCATTATTTACACTGGCATTTTGATTTCCATTTTAAGTTGATTTCTTCTAGGTGATGCCTGGCCCTCTCCCCCACCCCATATTGTCATGAGCTGATGAGGCCTCCCTGTAATTCAGGACAAAACATGACTGTTCATAGAGATGAATTATTGCTGGTTCCCAACGTAAGAGTGCAGGGAACCAGACTGATAGTGTTTGAATGCTGCTACTTCCTGGCTATGAGTATGGCAAGCTTCTTAACCTCTCTGGGTCTCAGATTCCTCCTCTGTCAAGTGAGGATAATGGCATTAACCTTGGCCAGTTAGTGAACCAAAACAAGATAGCGAAGGTCAGGTTCTTAGCCCAGTCGCTGGCGCACAGGACACAGATGCAATGGTAGCCGTTGTAATTTTTATTTGGTTTGGAATGGCAGTTGACATAGCCTGGATTCTGAGCTCTAAGTTCCTTCAGGCACTCCTTGAGTTGCTTGCTGGAAGGCCCTTCTCTAGCACCAGGGTTTATAAAGCCCTACTAGGAGTGAAGCAAGTCCTGTACCAAACCAACCAGTCTGGCTTGAAAAAGTAAGAGATGAGTTAAGAATTTATCTTCCCTTTTAAAGGTGCTTCCCTTAGTCAGTTGGTGTCATAAATATCTGCAGCAGCAGCAGCAGTTAGGAAACTTTTCACAACAATTCGACTCCAGCAGGCAGATCCAGCCCAACACAGCTTGTGAATAAATATTCCCAGATGCTCTGACTTCAAGAGGGGCGGCATTTTGTCATCAGGAGATGTGGACAAATATGACAATGGTAGGCAGTGATCATAATGAGGGTGGTAATCAGCAGGCCAGGGGAGAGCAAGATGATTTCCCGACTAGATCACGGTGAGGAACAATACTGGCTTTATTCCTCCAGACCTTGTCCTAGTTTGTAATATTTGCAGGAATAATTCTTGTTAAGCTCCCCTGCTAGGCAGCTTCTAAATTAGCCCCCAACAATCCCGCCTCTTTGTATTCATACCACGTGTAATCCTCTGCCCTTGAATATACACTGGACCTAGTGACTTACTTCTAACCAATAGAAACAGCAAAGGTGATGGGACGTCACTTCTGTGATTAGTTTACAAACCCGTCTGACTTCTGTCTTGCTAACAGACTTACTCTCTACTGCTTTCTCAGCTTGTTCATTTTCATGAAACAAGCTGCCACTGGGAGAGACCTACATGTCAAGGAACTAAGGCCCCATCACCCTCAATGAACTGAATCCTGCCAACAACATGGAAGTGAGTATGGAAGTAGATCCTTCCTCAGTCAAGCCTTCAGATGAAACTCCAGTCCCGAATGACATCTTGATTCTGAGTGGCCCAGAAGCAGAGGACCCAACTAAGGCATGCCTGGATTCCTGACCCACACAAACTGTGAGATAATAAATGTAGGTCGTTTGGGGTTATTTGTTATGCAGCAACAGGTAACTAATACAGATTTCTTCCTTAAAGTTAAAAAGTAGATAAAAGGCCGGCAATTCTGCTGAGGGTTGGTGATTAGTTAGATGGTCACTTATTTGGTTTTCTCTCAGCTTTTCTTCATCTAACACTGATCTGTATTTAAGGACAGCACACTGCTGATAGATAATCTACGTAGCACACACCTCTGATATTGCCCCTCCCCTCTTTAGAAACCTTTATTGGCTCCCACTGACTGAAGGAAAGAAGCTCAACTTTTCCATTTGGTGTAGAAGGCTCACTTGGATATCTATCTTCTACCAGCTGCTAGAACAATCTTCCTAAAACACCAATTAGCACATGTCATTCTCATGCTACCAACCAGATTAAATCTGTGTCCCTAATAATTAGTGATGCTGAATATCTTTTCATGTGCCTGTTAGCCATCTATATATCTTCTTTGGAAAAATGTCTATTCAGATCCTCTGCCCATTTTTTTTTTCCCTGAGGAAGATTTGCCCTGAGCTAACATCTGTGCCAATCCTCCTCTATTTTGTATGTGGGTTGCCACCATAGCATGGCTGCTGATGAGTGGTATACGTCCATGCCCAGGAACCAAACCCAGGCTGCTGAAGTGGAGCACACCAAACATAGCCACTAGGCCACCTGGCTGGCCCCTCTGCCCATTTTTTAATCGAGTTTGTTTTTTTGTTGTTGAGTTGTCTGAGTTCTTAATCTAGTTTGGATATTAACCCCTTATTGGATATAGGATTTGCAAGTATCTTCTCCCAATTCGTATATTGTCTTTTTGTTTTGTTGATCGTTTCTTTTGCTGTGCAGAAGCTTTTTAATTTGATCTAGTCACATTTGCTTATTTTTTCTTTTGTTTTCCTTGCCTGAGGAAACATATTAAAAAAGATACTACCAAGACTGATGTCAGAGAGCTTAATGCTTTAGAACTTTGATAGGGATTGCATTGAATCTGTAAAATGTACGGACATTTTAACTATGTTAATTCTTTTCATCCATGAGCATGGAATATTGTTGCATTTCTTTATATCTTCTTTGATTTCTTTCAACAGTGTTTTATAGTTTTCAGTGTACAGGTCTTTCACTTCCTTAGTTAAATTTATTCCTAGGTATTTTATTCTTTTTTTTGTGATTATAAATAGGATCGATTTCTTGATTTCTCTTTCTGCTATTTCTTTGTTAGTGATACTAAATCTTTGATGCTGATACCAAAACCAGACAAGGACAACACAAAAAAAGAAAATTACAGGCCCATATTGCTGATGAACATAGATACAAAAATCTTCAAGAAAATATTAGCAAATCAAATACAACAGTACATTAAAAGGATCATACACCATGATCAAGTGGTATTTATTCCAAGGATGCAAGGATGGTTCAACATCTGTAAATCAATCAACATGATACATCACCTTAACAAAATGACGAATAAAAATCACATGATCATCTCAGTAGATGCAGAGAAAGCATTCGATAAGATTCAGTATCCATTATGATATGAAACTCAGAATAAAATGGATATTGAAGGAAAGTATCTCAATATAATAAAGGCCATATACGACAAACCCACAGCTAACATCAGACTCAATGATGAAAAGTGGAAAGCTGTCTCTCTATAAACAGGAACAAGACAAGGATGCCCATTTTTGCCACTCTTATTCAACATCGTATTGGAAGTCGCAGCCAGAGCAATTAGGCAAGAAAAAGAAATACAAGGGATCAAAACTGGAAAGGAAGACGTAAAACTGTCACTATTTGCAGATGACATAATTCTATATATAGAAAACCCTAAAGAATCCACCAAAAAACTATTAGAAATAATAAAGAAATACAGTAAAGTTGCAGGATACAAAATAAACATATAAAAATCAGTTACCTTTGTAATTTTCTAACATAGGAACATATTTACCCATTCAAACACTAAATGAAACAATTGCAATGAAGGAAAAAAAGGTAATATCTCAACTCCCCTTGCTGGGAAGCCTTCCCTGACTCTCTCACACTGAGGGATTGTGCGATGACTTGTCTGTATGTCTGTCAACATCTGTAGTCTCTGAGGTCCTAGAAATTAGGAATCATTCCTTACTTACCCCTCATCCCTGTCCCCCACTGACTAGTGTAGTACCTGCTACTTCATAGGCCCTCAATAACCGAGGAATAAAAAAGCCGCGCTTCCTCACCACGCCTCAGCCAGACTGAAATGGTAACTGCTTCTTCTGTGGGCTCTGGACTTTCCTGCCTGTGGGCTGTGGCCCCTACTGTTCCCTCCACCTGCATTTTCTTCTCCCCCATTATCTCCTTTTTGAAGTCTCCTCATGTTTCAAGACCCAGCTCAGATCTCAGCTCAAGAAGTCATCTTTTCCTTCTCTGATTTATTATAGTACTTCTGAGGATTTTTATTATTTTTACCTTTATATCAGGGATTGGCAAACTACAGCCTGTGAGCCAAATCTGGCCCATTGCCCCTTTTGGTAAATGAAGATGCCCATTCTTCTACATATTGCTTCTAACTGTTTTCCCTTTACAGTGGCAGAGTTGAGTAATCCCAACAGGCCTAAAGGCCTGCAAAAAACCCCCATATTTACTATCTGGGCCTTTATAGAATAAGCTTATTGACCGCTGATTTATATCAAAATTATATCCATCAACTATTCTGCTCTTTAAGACATAAACTTGGATAAAAACTCTGTGTAAGATCCAGCCAAACTCATTACCCTGGCAAAAAAGGCTGCCTATCTCTCCTCAGAAACTGCTGAGTACCACCCCAAGGAACATCCTCCTATTCCCCGTGCCCCTCGCATCCTTTTCTGCCTCAGGTTGCAATTTGCTGTTCTCCTCTGCCTGGAACTCTGCTGTCCCCTGGCTGGTTTCTTCTTGTTCTCCTAGTAAGGCCCCTACTTAGAGAGGCTCCCTGACTCCCTAGTCTAGTTAGGTACCACTGCTAGTCGCTGTTGCAACACCGTGTGCTCCTGCGTGGCAAATACTGCAAACTGTAATTATTTTTATTTATTTGTTGAATTGTCTCTCTCTCCTACTAGACTATGAGCTCCTTGAGGGCAGGGACCATAGTTATCTAGTTTCACACTGTATTTGCAGTGTTTCGAATGGCGTCTGTCACACACAGGGTAAGAACTGTAGGAAATACTATTTACTGACTGACTAAACAGATGAGTGAATGAATACATCTTTGTCTCCAACACAGTGACTACCTGAGTGTCTAATAGGCACTCAAAACTATTTGTTGAATGAATGAATAATGTAAGAGAGGACATTTAATCATGATAATACTGATAAATGAAAGTAATTCACTGCATGGTTCTCTCGACCCTTTAATATCAGCTCATGGAAAGAATAGCTTCCTTCAGCTCCACTTAAATTATTCAGGATAAAGGAAAGGAAGTAGGCTCTCAAGGGACATGCTAGAATATCCTTCTCTAATTGTGTGTGTGTGTGCAAGAGAGAGAGAGATGTATCAGCCTGTGGGTCTAACTCTAGGTCAAGCGGCTGTCCATGGACTGGGGGAACAGGAGAACAGGCTAGCTGTAAGGCATTCTTTGCAAACCTGCTGCCAGTGGACCATGAAATCTGTTTTTTCTTCAAAACCAGTAGTTCAGAAGTTGGAATACTTACTTAACATGGTTTTTAAAGCAATACACTTTTGGATTATAAAATTGATGCATGCAAAGAATTTAAAAGCTAAAGAAAATGTAAATAAGAAAATAAAACTTACACTTAATCCCACCATCATGGTTGTCTAGTTTTTTCTTACCTACATGTGTTTTAGAGTTATTCCCCTTCCCCATCCCCCTGCCATCTCTCTTTCTCTCTTTCTTTGTCTTTAACACATTTGGGATCCATTTAGCATTCTTTCTTGAACATTATCTCTTAACATTAAATGTGTTTTGAAAACAACATCTTAAAGAACTATACTCTAGTCCAGTGAATTTACCCCAGCCCCTCGCATCAATTGTTTTCTGTTTATTGCTACTATCATTCTACAACTAACTGATATACAGTTCTATAATGAACAAATTTGGTAACTTTGCATTTCCTTTAACTAGATTTATAGAAGTAGCATTATTGGCTAAAAAAGTATAGAATTTGAAAATATTGTTTATAGGTATGGCTATATTAATTGTGTGGGAATGATATAGATCCATGGTCCTAACCCCATTCATATCTATTTTACCGCACCCTCACCATAGACTGTCATCAATATTACCGCATTGTTATCACACAATACTTTTATATTCAATTAGAAAGGATCAATTAAAATATGTTTATCATTTATATCTCTTTTTCTACAAATTTATTCTCCCTCTCCAGGTACTTCTTTTGGAGCTTAAATATTCTAAAATTCAATTAAACAAATAATTATTGATATCATCAATTACTTTTTAATAATTATTATTGATATCATCAATCACATTTTATACTTAAAAAGTAATTTTTAATTATAACCTATAGAGTCATTTGATGTAAATAATCACATTGGAATAAACCTCAAAAATAAAAATGTTGTACATTAACATCTTACTTACCCCTGGCTGATTTACTGATCCATTTAAACTCCTTGGAATATTGAATACCTGGACAGAAACAAAAGAATGGATTTGAGAGGCTTAAATCAAGATCAAAGATCACACTCTAAGACAGTGATCCTCAAGGTATGGTATAAGGACAAAATGCTACAAAGTCACCCAGTAGGGGCTGTGTTTGGGGTGTTTGGCTTTACCCCACACCCGCCAAATCAGAGTATCTTGTTGACAAGGTGCAGGGCCTGCATTTTAATAAGGATCTTGCAATTTCAGAATCACTGTTGCTTTTCCTCTCTTTGCTAACTCTGTTGTGCTTTACCCACGATCTAGTGGGCCTGATACCGTGTGCCTATTCTGAGTGAGATAGTCCTCATTCAAACAGAGCTGTGACAAGGGGGATTTGCCACAGGGCAAGTTTTTCCTCTTTAGACGTGAGATCTTGACTATACTCAAGAGAGGCCATGTGTTCTAGGAATCTAGATATAATAAATACAACACCCAGAGAATGATTTTAATTTGAGAATCTATGAAGATGATCTGGACTCCTTTTCTGCCAATGGCAAGGCCAATCTTTGACTTGGGGGTGAAGCAACACTGGGGATGGGGAGTAGGAGGGGGGTGTGATGGGTGAGTGGGGCTCATAGAGCAAGGTGGAGACAAATCCTGGACAGGAAGCAAAAGGTTTGCCATAGAAAATGGGAAGTAAAGCCCTAGAGAAATTCTGAGTAATTTATGCAGAGAGAAAGTGTCTTTCTTAGCAATATTCTTCAAATGTTGTTGCTCATGTGGCCCCTAAAATGTTTTTGAAAAATGATTTATCCCTTATACTTTAAAATTGAGAGCTAAAATATTTCATTCCAAGGGTAAATAGTTGTGTACTTTCTAGCATACTTTAAATGTTGATGCTGTATAATAAAAATGGTTTTATTCACTCTTTTAAATTCATCCAGGAGAACTAAATAGCACAGGGATTTGACACATTGCTCCTTTTCCTGTCTCCATTCCACTCCCTGCATGGAATTTACTAGAATGTGATATATTTTAATGCTTGAAAGGCTCTTTATTGATTACTCTATCTCACTTTCCTGTATCAAGATTCTGTACAAAGTAGAAATTTAATATCTTTAATATCTTCTGTGAATTTGATGTGCTCAATATTAAACAATTTCTTCTGCATTATCATTACAATTATTTTTATTTCTACTTCGTTGGTCAAAAAAACAAATGTATTATAAATTTTGGCACATAATTATAAAATGCAAGAAGTAAAATTTTATTGGAAGTATATATCTTAAATGAGATGGATGGGGCTTTTTCCTCCTATTAACTTTTGAATACTTCTTGTCCAAATGAGCTAGGGTTCAGCATGAATTTTATTCCCTTTTTTTCTCTTTTAATGATAATTGCAAGAACTGAAAAACTTTTTTCACATAAGTAGATGGGAAGGGAAAGAGTTTTATTATAACAACATCGCTCATTTCTTTAAACTCTTCCAAGTTATTTGCCAAAAATCATATGGTGATCTATCATCAAAAATTACTTTTAATGATCTACCACTGACAACTCCATCAGTTCATTCTTCAATTGTGTTGAAAGCAAAGAATTGAAAAGGATTTGTAACCCAATCATTAGAATCATTCACATTCTCAACACTAACAGCTAGATTTTGAATCACTCCTTTGTTTAGAGTCCTGGGTTCTTTTTACTCTGGGGGAATGCACCACAGTAAGATTCAGGGTGGGTGAGAGGTGGGCTTTTCTTTTGTAAAAGGAGAAAGAGGCAGCTGTGAAAGAGGAAGTGGGAGAAGGGACCAGCTGGGGCCTACAGCACTACCCCAGGGGCATGCTTCACTTTGTGTTTATGGAGTCCTGCCAGAGGTGTCCCCTGGAGTTGTGCAGTTTGAGGCCCTGGGAGGAGAACCAGCATGCCACAGGCATGTTCTCAGACAGAGCAGTTTTAAAAGCATCTAGAGAGGAGCTGACAATCTGGAAATCATTCCTTTAAAATCATTCATGCCAAAGTAGCCCTTAAAAATCTTTGTGGCAGCTTTCACAGTAATAACAGATATCAGGCAAGAATCATCAGCGGAGGCTAGAACTGACAGGGGGAAGTCTGATGAAGAACAGGACAGTCAGAGTCTCAAAGTATCTCCCCACAAAACATGAATTAATTACTTGTTAATTACTAAGTACAAAATGCTTGTATGTTAACTTTACAGTGGAGAATTGGGCAAACACTATATATGGACAAATGTCAGATGAAACATGCAGAGATATGTGAGTGATTCTCAAAGAAGAGGGTATAGAGACGTTCCCTTGTAGACAGGTAATGAGATTTTTGTGTTTATGCAAAGAGAGAGTGGGTGAAGAAAAGTTGAGAAATACTGTTATAGATATTAGCAGGAAACCCCCAAATCTGAGCTAGGCATAAAATAGAGACAAAAGGATAGGCCATGGCATCTGATGTTCATCTTTGGTATTTTTCATTGAGTAAAATGATGATAACTCTTGTTCAGTGTAGCCAAAGGAATAACCTCTGTCCTGGCCAGGATTAGATTCTTCTAGTGTGTCCAACCATAATATGATCTGATCTCACATGGGCTATTGCATGCTATGATGTGCATTTCTCAATTCTTGGTCCTTACTCTGAAATATTTGTCTTTGAGGCTTTATCAATTGATTTCTGCTACAGGCTTTGCTTCTTTCCCATTGACTTGGCAAATAATGGCTATTGTTTTGCCATGTTGGAGTTCTGTTTCCAACTAGAGCCCCGTTTCTGTCCAGATACTTGATCTAAATATTTCTGCCATAGCAGTTACTTGGAATGGTTACTGTTTAAATAAGAGAAGGCAAATTGGTTTCATCTCACCAACTGATTTGTAATAGGCCTCTTGGAGTCCTCTGCTAGGTAGGGTTTTGAAGATCTTTCTAGGGCTCAGTGGGAAAGAGTCCCATAATTGATCAGTAAGGTTGGCTATGGCCTTGGGAAGAAGGATGATAATATACTTGGTATGTGGGGTGAGCAGCCTCTACCATGGCCCTCAATGAACCCCCTCCTGGTATTTTCATCTCCTTGAGTGTGGGTGGGACCAAGTGACCTGCTTGGAACTGATAGACTACAGAAAAGATGATGGACTGTCCCTTCTGTGATTAGGTTACAAAAGACTGTGACTTCCATCTTGCTGGTAGATGCTCTTTCTCTCTGTCTTGCTGGCTTTGTTGAAGCAAGCTGCCTTGTTGGAGAGGCTCATGTAACGAGGAACTGAGGGTGGCCTCCAGACAACAGCTAGCAAAGAACTGAGGCTCTCTGTCCAACAGTCCTTGAGGAACAGAGTCTTCCCTCAGATTAGACCCTAGTCCTGGCCAACATCTAGATTGCGTGTACATATATCCAAGACCATGAGGTACAGGATCCAGCTAAGCATGCTGGATTCCTGACTCACAGAAACTGTGTATTGTTTTAAGCTGGCAAGTTTTGAGGTAATTTGTTATGTAGCAATAGATAACTAGTTTACCATGTATTTGCCATTCTTAGTTTAATCACTTTATGCACGTTATTGTGTAAGAAAAATAGTGGGGTGCACCACACACTTGGCAAGCAGGAAGAAACTATAGCCGAATTTAAGGGAGGGGATATGTAAACTACCAAGATCAATCACAAGAACTCAAGACACAGCAACCAGAAGCCATTTAGCGTAAAGGCAAACAGTTCTGGAGAACTCAGTCAATTTGGGCGGAATTCCACCGTTTTGCCACTCAGTTCAGTATACTTTATACTTCTCTTGTTGTAGCACTTATATTAATTCAGCATGATTCCTTAATTATCTCTCTTTTCCACCAGAACATAGGTTTAATAAGGACAGGTTCTTTCTCTCTTTCATTCATTGTTTTATTGCCCACACCTGGCTTAGTGCACAGCACTTATTAGGCTTCGGTAAGTATTTATTGAATGAATAAATGTTTATGTTTCAGTGAATGTCAATAAGTCACAAAGTATTGCCACACATTTCAGAAAAATAAGGACCAGAAATGGTTATAATAAAGATTTTTCAGTGCAGAAAGGGAGCAAGTCTTAGTAACTGGCCAACTGACTCATTTAGGGCATCTAATTCCCTGATACTGTCAGTTAAATGGGACATTACTGTAATAAGTACCATTAATTATTCATTGCTAACACAGCGTTCAAGGTCAAATGGAATCTGATGGAAAATCTCTTCACTGTGGAAAAATCACTTGCTGATTGTTATCACAACTTTCACTGCAGCTGTATAGAGCTTATGTCCTCCCAGCAGGGACTACAGCCACTAAGTCCATTTTATGGGAAATAAGCCAATTTCATTTATCTGATTGCACGTTTCTCTGCTGTTAGGAATTTCCTTATTTTTGCAAAGGGTATTATTTTTGTTTTGAACCATTATAAAGAGAGAGAAGGAAATAAGTTATGGTAAGATAGAGGCAGAATAAATAAAAAATAGATTATCTGTGAAAAAGAAACACAGAAAGCAAGTATCACCAAAATTCTGAGATAAAGCCCTGAACTGCCAAGTATAAGTTAGCCAATATAAAATCCAGAACCTACACAAAGGGGGTGAGTTTAGTATTTACTTGGCTGGCAAAATGGCAAATGGTAGTGATGTTTTTATTCACGGAGAACCAGAAACGGCATTTAGGCTTCTTCTCCTGTTGTTCTGTGTTGAGAAGGATTCTGAGGCCCAGTGGGGGAGCAACATAACTGATTAATGATGGCACAGGGTCTAGAGCAGGTGTATTTATCAGTGTATTTACAAGTCTTGGATTTCTCTAATGGGATAAAATTAATCAATTTCAGGGTGAATTGTGATTCAGTGAAATCCAATTATGATTTATTTTCCTTATTGCAATAATATTACCAGACATGCTTCCAGATTCAAAGGACTTGGTTTTCTTTTTTTAAATCTCTGCGCTTCTAGCCTAGACTTGGTTTTTACTTACTTTCAACAGGTTATTTCAGGTGAGGGAAGAATTTCAAGCTCTGAAATGTTATCAGGTTTCCCGTGAGTGAAAAACACAGCCCATAAAAAAATGAATCATTTTTCAAAGGTGACAGAATCCACTGATGCCTCTGGCTTGCGTGTTTGCATTTCACCATAAAGCAATAACTATGTGTCCACTGGTGATTTGCTTTAATCTTAAGATAAATAAAACCTGTTGGAGCAGAAACCGGGAATAGAATGGTCAAAGTGTAAACAGTATTGCTAGTACTTTGTTCTCACATTGCACACGATTTCCTTGGGATATCTAGCCCTTCAGTAACCTAAATTAGTGCACCAGGCCTTGAAAAAAATGTATATAAGACACAATGAGCTGAAAATACTTTACAACATGGTCATCAAACTCGTAATATGTAGATTGCATAAAGATACTGAATATTTTTAGACAACCTCAGGCTGTAAAACCCTTCTTCCTCACTCCCTTCTGAAACCCGAGGTGGCCTGACACCTTGAGGGTAAGACCACAGGATCCTTCCATTTGGCAACCCTAGGGATGCCTGGACTTAGTTTCTTCAAGTTTCTGCTAAATATGTCAGCTGTGTGCAGCCTCCTACCCCTTCCCCTCAAATATAAGGTGTGGAGTAAATACATTCTCCAAGGCCCTGCCTTCATCACTATGTACTAGTCCCCCAGCTTGCTGAACCTTCATGCATTCAGTCATTCACACATAAATCTCATAAAAATGTATTTAGAGCCTAGGAATGCTAGCGAGGTGCTGAAGATACAATGGTAAAGAAGAGAACAGGGTTGCTACCCTCATGGACAATATACTCTAGTGAGGAAGACAGAAAATAAATAAGTAAACAAATATTGATAAATTGTGTGTTACAAAGGAAATAAATAAGAGACCAAGAAAAGGAAGAGGGAGGGATTTCCGTTTCTGGCCATATGGTGGACTAGATGTTTGCAGAAATCCCTCTCAGTAAAGTACAACTAAAATGCTAAATAAAATACTGAAGACATTAAAAAAAAAAGTGCATGGCTGACTGGGCAGGAGAGTAGGGGAATTTCTGGAGGCCGGAAATGACCAGAAAGCAAGAATCATCAGGGGAGATATAACTCTGGAGTTGGCATTTGCCTGGGGTAAATCTTTTCTCTGGCAGCCTAAATCCTGGGTTTTAATCAGCCATATGTGAGAGACAAGAGGCAGAGCATAAGACTGAGCAGAGGTTGTGTTGATGGACCTCCATGTGAAGCCAGGAGACAAAAGGGCAACAGTCTTAGTGAGTTGAAGTATCAAACCAAACCCTGGCCAGGAAGGAGACACTGAGCGTATAGTGCCTGCTTCAACCTTGGCTGTGGGTGAAGAAAAAAGATAACATAATCCCTCGAGAATTCCTTATCATAAACTATGGTAAGGGAGATTGCAGGTTTGGGGTTAGAATCCATGCAACCAACCAACCAACAACCTCAAACCAAAAAATGTAATTTTAGGTGGTTCTAAGGTGGCTGGCAGAAGGAAAGTCGCAAATCGTCTGTGCAGAAACACAACCAGGTTTCAATCCAGCTCTGAAATAATATCTGGAAATAACATTCCCAATCAAAACCACTACAAACATTAGGAAACAAAGTCATCATGAATGTAAGGGAAACAAGACTACATATAAAATTCCCAAATTAGTCAAGAGGAAAAATGGAATTAGGAAAGTCCTGCCCAGTCTGAAATGGAATGCAGTCAATAGAGAGCTTAAAATAAGATTGTAGAAATAAATCCAAATATATGTAGTCACAATCAAATAAGTGAAAATAAACTAAACATTTCTTTTTTTTTCTTCTTTTGTGAGGAAGATCAGCCCTGAGCTAACATCTGCCAATCCTCCGCTTTTTGCTTGAGGAAGATTGGCCCTGGGCTAACATCCATGCCCAGCTTCCTCCACTTTATATGGGACACCGCCACAGCATGGCTTGACAAGCGGTGTGTCGGGGCACACTGGGATCAGAACTGGCGAACCCTGGGCCGCTGCAGTGGAGTGTGCAAACTTAACCGCTTGTGCCATCTGGCCTGCGCCAAACTAAACATTTCAATGACAAATCAAAGATTATTATTTAAAAAAAAATCCAGTGATACAGAAAGATTGAAAATAAAAGGATGGACAAAATATAACAGGTATTTAATTTACTAATCTAAAGAAAGAGGGGTACCTGTATTTCTGGAAACAATGCTCTAGAGATAATGAAGGTCACTATATTTTGATAAAAGTTTCAATTCATCAGAAACATAGAAGAATTTTAAACTTATGTTTCCAATAATATAATTTCAAAATATCTAAAGCAAGAGTTTTAGGACCACAAAGAAAAATTAACAAGTCCCCTACTATAGTGAGTAAAAACTTTATCAATAATTGACAAAGATAGATAAAGGAAATAAAAAATATAATAGATAAAGGAAATAAAAAAATAATAAGACTATAGAAGATTTAAACACAGAATTAGCAGGAATAATCTAGTGGACACATATAGAATACTACTCCTAACTAGAATAAACCATTTTTTGTGTATATACATGCAACAGATATAAAATTTGGCCATGTACTGTGGCATAAAGCAACTATCAACAAATTTCAAGCAATTAATATCATACTGACAATGGTATGCTGGTAAACTACTTCTGTTGGAAAAGAAAAATCTCTGATTTGTAATGTTTCCAGATTTCTATGATATAAATATTCCCACTATAGCTGATTTCAAGCTATCAATTTATTAACAACAGGTTTGCTAATTTCCTGAATCTTTAACAATCACATCTTGTAAGTTAGCATAAGTTGGCTGAAGCACTCTCTGTCTATAAAAAATGAAGTCATATATTAAAACAAAGGTATAACTACCCCTCCATTCATTTAGATATTAAAAACACACTTCTTGGGGGCTGGCCTTGTGGCCTAGTGGTTAAGTTTGGCACATGCCACTTCAGCAGCCCAGGTTCAGTTTCCAGGTGTGGACCAACACCACTTGTCAGCGGCCATGCTGTGACGGAGGCCCACATACAAAATAGAGGAAGATTGGCACAGATGTTAGCTCAGGGTGAATCTTCCTCAGCAAAAACACAAAAAACCCCCCCAAAACCCCACACTTCTCAATGGCTCATATGTCAAAGAAGAAATTATAATGGGCATTCAATCTGAGTGGTAGTGAAAATACCGTGTTGTAAAACTTGTGGGATGCAACTAAAGTGTTCTTCAAGGGAAATTGTATCCTTAAATAATATTTAAAATATTTAAATATTTAAAATATTTAAAAATAGGAAAAATTGAAATTAAATTAGCTAAGGTGCAACTTTAACAAAACAACACAAACAAACAAAACCAGAAAAAAGTCAAAGAAAGTAGAGTGAGGGACATAATAATGAAAAGGTAGACATTAATGAATGATAACTCAAATACACAGTAGAGATGGTCTCCACAGACAGATATTGGTTAGTTTATTTAAGTGATATAACTGGCAAACTTCCTACAAGATTAATCAAGTAAAAAGAAAATCCAAACAAAACAGTTAAAAGGGAAAAAAATGAGAGATGCATCAAAAAATGAAAATATGAGACTAGTATGAATAATTTTATGCCAATAAATTTAAAAAATTCAGGTGAAATGGATATAGTCTTAGAAAAGTATAAATTACACAGACAGATAAAAGAAACAGAAAATCTGAATGGTCCTATGTGTTAGTATCTATTGCTGCATAAGAAAACACCCTACCGCTCCGTGACTTAAAACAATAAATATTTATTATTGCTCAGAAGTCCACGAGTCAGCTAGATTGTTCCTCTGGTATTGGTTAGGCTTAATCATATGTCTTTGGTCAGCTGCAGGTTGGGGAGGTATCTGTATTGATTGAGGTTGGACTCTCCCTCACACATGTTTCAAGGGCAGCTGGCTGTGGGCTGGTCTAGTGTGGCCTCAGGTGAGACAACTGGACTGACCTCCACATGGTCTCTCATCCTCCAACAGGCTAGGCTGAGCTTGTTCATGTGGGAGTAGAGGTGTTCTGAGAGAGTGAGCAGAAGTGTGAAAGGCCTCTAGAGGTCTATGGTCGAAACCAGTACAGCGGAAGAACTGTATTCTATTGGCTAAGAAATTTGCAAGGCTAGCCCAGATTCAAAAGGTGAGGAAATAGATACTTTCTCTTTCATGAGAGGGCATATATATAAAGAAGAATGAAGGATTGTGGCCATTTTTGTGAACTATCACAACCTCAAATCATCAAAGATGTTGATTCAGCAGTTAAAAAGTCTTCTCACTAAGAAAACACTAGGCCCAGATGCTTTTATTGGCAAGTTCTACCAGATATTCAAGGGAGAGACAAATTCAATCACAAAGAATCTCTTCAAAAACAGAAAAAGACTACACCACAACTCATTTTTATGAGGCTAGTAAAACCCAGACACCAAAACTAGACAAAAACAGTATGAGAGAAGAAAAATAACACCCCAAATGCACTGAAGATCATAAACACAAAATTCTAGGCAAAATTAAGGAAATAAAATCTGTCATGTATAAAAAAAGAGAATGCATCGTAACCAAAAGGATTTATTTCAGGAAAGCAAGGTTGGTTCAATCTTGGAAAATCTATTAATTCACTACATTAACAAAACATAGGGAATAAATTAAATTAACTCCTTCAGATGAAGAAAAAGCATCAAATAAAATTCAACGGGGGCCGGCCCCGTGGCTTAGCGGTTAAGTGCGTACACTCCACTACTGGCGGCCCGGGTTTGGATCCTGGGTGTGCACTGACACACTGCTTCTCCGGCCATGCTGAGGTGGCGTCCCACATACAGCAACTAGAAGGATGTGCAGCTATGACATACAACTATCTACTGGGGCTTTGGGGGGAAAATAAATAAATCTTTAAAAAAAAAAAAAATTCAACAAACTTTTCTGGCAAAACCTCATGGTAACTATTAAGACTAGAAGGACACTTTCTTAATTAAAAAACCCCAAGAGCATCCACATAAACCTTTAACCAAACCTCAGATGCAATGTTGAAATGTTAAAAACATTTCCTTTAAAATCAGAATCAAGAAAAGAATAACCTTTATTTTATTCAACATTGTTCTGCAGGTCCTAGCTTATGCAATAAAACAAGAAAAGTCAATAAATGTATAAATGTTAGAAAGGAAGAAACCAAACTCCCATTATCTGCAGATGACACATCTGTATAAAAAGCAAACACGGAAAATGATCCACAAGTAAATAGATATAATATGAGAAGTTAGCAAGCTTGTGGAATATATCTATATATGATTAATGACATTTCTTTGCACTAGTTATAAACAGAAAATATAAGTAAGATTCTGTTTACAATAGCAAGATTATCTATCTATCTTAGAAACAAATGTAATAAAATATGGATAAGATCTGATAGAGAAAATTATAAATGAGAAGTATTTAATTGAATGACCCAAATAAATGTAGAGTTAATCCTTATTTATGGATAGAAAGATTCAATTGTTTAAAGATGTCAATTCTTCCCAAATTAATATGTAGGTATGATTCCAACAAAAATATCAAAATAGGTTTTTTGGGTTTTTAAAAAAAAATTTTTTTTTTAAATTTTATTTATTTATTTATTTTTCCCCCCAAAGCCCCAGTAGATAGTTGTATGTCATAGCTGCACATCCTTCTAGTTGCTGTATGTGGGACATGGCGTCAGCATGGCCTGAGAAGCGGTGCGTCAGTGTGCGCCCGGGATCCGAACCCGGGCCGGTGCGCACTTAACTGCTAAGCCACTGGGCCAGACCACTTTTTTGGTTTTTAGTTGAACTTGATAGGCTGTTTCAAAAATTTACATAGAAAAGCAAGAATTGGCCAGACACTCCTTAGGAAAAAAATTAGTAAGGGGGCCTTGCCACAACATATATTAAGACTAGACAGAGCAGTGCTGGCCCAGGGATTGGCTAACAGACTACAGAGACAAAAGGTCCATGTGGGACCAGTGGGGGAAAACTAGACAGTTCAATAATTAATGTTAGGACCCCTAGTTATCCGTATGGAAAAAAAAAGAAACTGAATCCCTACTTCACAACTTTCACCAAAGTCAATTCCAGATGTATCAAGGGCTTAAATGTGAAATGCAAAACTTTGAAATTTTTAGGAAGAAATACAAAAGTATGCCTCCATGACCTTGGAGGTAGGGAATGATTTTTTAAACAAGAAATCAAAAGCACAAACTATCAAGCAAAAGATCAATTTGACTCGTTAAAATTAAAAATTTTGCTCACTGAATGATCCTATAAAGAAGGTGACAAGGTAATACAAAAACTGGGAGAAGATATTTGCAGTACTCAGAATTGAGAAAGGATTAATATGTAATACATAAAGAAAACCGGAGACAACTTACTTTGCTAAGTTAATCTCAGAAGCCCCCTGTGAGGCCGTGACATGAAAGCCGAGGTCACAGGATGAGAAGGAAGTGAAGGGAGGAAGGGCATTCCAGTGAGAGGAAAGACAAGTTCAAAGGCTGGGAGGTGGAGAAAGGACCCTAGTGTGGCTGGAAAATAGAGAAGGAGAGAGAGGAAGGAGAGGAGCTCGGAGAGGCAGGCCATGGCCAGAAGAAGCAGGATGGCGTATGGAGGAGCCAATAAAGGGTTTAATGGCGCACACTTGGCTGCCGTGTGAAGCGTGGACGAAGGGCTGAGACTACCTGTGGGCAGACCATGGCACCTCCAGAATCCAGGAGAACAGTTTTCATAGAATCTCAGCGATGCAGCCACAGGGTCTTGGTTAAGGGCATGAATTCTGGAGCCAGATTACCTGGTTTCCTAACCTAGCCCTGCTCCTTATAAGCTCTTTGGCCTTGGGTAAATTACTTAGGTTTTCTGTGCCTCAGTCTCCCAGTCTGTGAAAATGGGTAAATAATAGTGCTCACTAGGTATTCTTAATCTTTTCTACGCCTGGAATACTGGGGCAGACTGGCGAAGCCTATGGATCCCTTTTCAGAAAAAATATTTTTAAATGCATAAAATAAAATACATAGGATTCCAAAGGAAACCAAATATATCAAAATACAGTTATCAAAATATTTAAACAGATACAGTCTTATATATATATATATATATGTACTTATTAAATAACAAGAGCTATTAAGGGGTATAACAGCTAGTATAATTTTGAAGTTGTAATGAGTGAAAATAATATTTCAAGACATCTATAACAATTGTAATGTGATACAAAAAACATCAACAATTTCTACAGTTGTAAAGTCACAGGTATGGCCAATTCTACAGTGTGGTTTGTAGCCTACATTCATAATTGAAAGAAATGTCAAATTTCAGTTAGAGGTTATTGAAAATAAAGATATATATATTTATAAAACATGCATATTTTATTATATAAAAAGAATATATATATATCTTTTCCTCTCATCCAAGTTGAAGGACTCTGAATTCTAACCACTAACCCCTTGGATGTCAGTGGGTCCTAGGATAAAAACCCCTTGTCTCAGTCAGCTCAAGTTGCTATAACTTATTACCATAGACTGGGGAGCTTATAAACAACAGAAATTTATTTCTCACAGTTCTGGAGATTGAGTAGTCCAAGATCAAGGATGCAGCAGATTTGGCATCTGCTGAGCGCCTGCTTCTGGGGTCTCTTTTATAAGGACACTAATCCTATTCACGAGGGCTCCATCCTCACGATCTAATCACCTTCTAGAGGCCCTACCTCCTAATACCATTACACTGGGGATTAGGTTTCAACAGACAAATTTTAGAAGCCACACAAACATTCCATCTATAGTACCCCTGTTCTCAGAAAAAGCATTTCTAATAACACCTGGCACAAAGAAACTTTAGTTATTGTTGTTGTTCTAGTTATTGCCATTACTTTGAGAGGTGGCATGGGTAATACTGAAGATTTTCTATCGTACCAGGGCAGACAGCTTTGCCACATACTAGCCCTGCGACCTGGGCAAGGCAGGTCTGAGCCTCATGCACCCATTGTGACTTTCCCGGAAACCTTGATAAGAGAGATATAGAAGGGAAGGAGGGAAGCATAGGAAACCTCTTCAGGACAGGTCTGCCAGTTACCGCTTCAGCCTAATGATGATCATTATTCATAAACTACAACTGCTCACTCTCTGGATTTTATTGCTTGTTAAGAGCTGAATATAAGTCCTTAATTAGAGTCAGGAGTTGGATGCATAAGAAACAGACATGGGGAACATCTGAAATTTTGAACCTAAAACAAAACTCTTTAAACATTATTTCTGTAAGAATAAAGCTTTATAGAGTCATTGGGGAAAAATCTTTTTTTTTTTTTTTTTTTTTTTTTTAATTTTGAGCCTGTGAAGTTTGGTCTGAACACGATGGTTCCATCATTCAGTTTTCCTGCTTCCTTGCAAAAAGCAGCCCTCCTGGATTCCTTTCTGGATTCTCCCAGATATATGTATTTATACTCTCAACATTTAAAAATACTTGCATACTTGCTATTTTTACTATCTTGCTTCTTCCCAAAGGGCTTGCAGGGTAGGTACCTTTTGCTTGAGTGAGCCAGACAAGTTTATTTTGCTTGCAATCTACATTTCTCTGCTGCAGGACTTCTCAGAGCCTCTATACACTAATGCACATGGGGAACCCTCGAGACGGGAAAGAGAAGTCAGCATTTCTCAAACTTGTGTGACCCACTTTCTATCTGTAGCATTTCTCATAGGGCTAGCGGGGAAATGCCGCCTTAGAGATACACTTTAAAACAAGAAGTGTTTTTGTTAGGGGTGTTTGCAGTCACCATACTTACAAGATACTCAAACAAAACAAAAGCAGGGCAAGTTGAGGGTGGGACAGGGCTGAATCTATGGTGGGGACAGAGCTGCCTTAGGAAGAACCTATGACTTTAAAAAGATCATTTTATTTGCCTTATTCATCTTGTGATTGTTATAAAGACTGAAATATCATTCCCAGGCAGCTTGCTCTCGCTTGTTCTGGGTTTGGAGCCATTTGCTAGGCCCTGGGTCTTCTCGAATAGCTCAGAACATCTTTCCCTTTTCCGAGGTCTGCTTCTAGGGCGGTACTGAACGGCCAGATATTAGCTCTTTCTTCTTCCTTCCCACATCTCTTCAGCCCTGCTCCGCCCCCCTCCCACAGAGGTGCTGTTTGCTGAGATTGTTTGTCTAAACCAGGTGGTCTCAAGGAAAAACTGGCTGGCCGGCCTTGTGGGACAGGGCATGTGGGTGTTAACGTGAGTCATGTGGAGCTGCAGAGCATCTGGGCTGTCAGCGACCCAAGGCTCTATCTCTGCCCAACATGAAAGGAAGCGGCCGCAAAACATTTCCCAGATGGGGAGTTGGCCTGGTGGATTACACAGGAGATTAAAAGAATTATTTTTCGGTTTCCCTGAAGAGTAGGTGTAAACTTGCTTCTCACTTGCTAAAAGTAAAAAGTCAGTCAGATATTTTTAGAGGCATCTCTTCATCTATATGACCAACGTGAACCAACCATCTAGAGCCGTGGGTCCCAGTCCAGGATGAGTTTGCCCCTCAGGGCACATTTGGCAATGTCTGGAGACATTTATGGTTGTCACGAATAGGGTGGGTGGTGGGTGGGTAACACTACTGGCATCTAGCTGGTGGAGGCCAGGGATGCCGCTGAACATCCTACAATGCACGGGACAGTCTCCTACAACAAAGAACTACCTGGCCCAAAATATTATTGTCAATAGTGCTGAGATTGAGGAACCCTGCTCCGGAGCTTGGTGGTTAATCACGAGGGCGCTCGAGTCAGAAAGACCAGGGTTCAAATCCTGGCTTTATTACCTACTGCCTGTGTAGCCTAGGCAGATCACTTCACTTAATTCTTTCTTTTGTAAGAGGAAGCTACTAATACCTACCTCATAAAGCACTTATAGTACAATGCCCTTAATATGATAAGATTTTACTATCATTGCTCTGTAAAGGGTACAGAATTGGCCCCACGAAAGACAAGAAGTTGACAGATGCAGATAGAACCTCATGTGCCAGGAACTACCGCATCTGTAGCAGATGGTGGGGGACAGTCTGTAGAAGAGACTGAGCATAGAGATGTGGCCCTAAGTCTTGTAGCATCTAGAACTGTATTGTTCAATAGAATGCTCTGCAATGATGGAAATGTCCCATATCTGCACTGTCCAATATGATAGTTACTAGCTGCATGTGGCTACTGAGCACTTGAAATGTTGCTACTGCAACCAAGGAACTGAATTTTAAATTTTATTTAATTTTAATTACTTAAAATAAAGATGAGACACATGGCTAGTGCCTCCTGGATTGGACAGAGCAGGTTTAGAAGAGGAGATGAGATGGATGTATGCCAAATATTGACAATCTATGACACAGTGAGGGGAGGGGCACTTGGGGCACAGGCATTGAGGGGAAGAAGGCGTCGCTTCTGACCAGGCACCTCATGGAAGAGACTCTGGGAAAGGTGAGCTTACAGGGTAGACAGGCTTGTGACAGCAGGAATTGGGGCCACTGAGGGGGAGAAAATTCCAGGCAGAGGAAGCATGTGGCCAAAGACCAAGGCAGAAAGGAGAAGAACTCATCATGTCTGTTCAGAGGAAGGTCAGGTCCCAAGACAAGAATACAGCACCTTCTGAATGCATCAAATGTGACACCCGGGGTCCGGCCCTGTGGCATAGCGGTTAAGCACGCACACTCCACTGTCGGCGGCCCGGGGTTCAGATCCCGGGCACGCACCCAGGCACCGCTTGTCAGGCCATGCTGTGGCGGCGTCCCATATAAAGTGGAGGAAGGTGGGCATGGATGTTAGCCCAGGGCCAGTCTTCCTTAACAAAAAGAGGAGGATTGGCATGGATGTTAGCTCAGGGCTGATCTTCCTCACACACACACACACACACACACAAAAAGTGACACCGGAATGTATAGCACCCCAAATAGGCAACATGAGAGGTAGTTATTTGACAGCACATCTTGCTTTAAGCCCAGGACACTCAAACACAAAATGGAAAGGAGTGACTCGAAAAATAAAGAAATGCCATGTTTTATGGGGCAAGTTCTTACTGAATCTACCAGACGGTGGTGAACGTGGGTGTTGAACTCAGGTCTGGGTGACTTCAAGTACAACGTTTTCCACTCTGCTCCATGGAGGCCCAGGTCTGTTGGGCACAGAAGTTGTAGAACTAATATGAGAAGCTGAAGGGTGATGAAGACAAACTCTGACAATTTGAGAATTTGCCTCAGGCTGCTCCGGTTTCCAGACCCCAGTTAAGGAGGGGATGACATGGATGGGCAGAGGACAATTGGTACTATGAATCTCCCTGTCTCAATCCAATTTTACTGCAGACACCCAGACATCGCCTAAAGCTTTTCCTAGAAATCTGTCAAGTATCGTGACTCTACCAAGCCGGACTCATTTAGTAGCTGCTGGGGCTGGACGAAGAGCGCCAATTGCTTTGAGGATTTTACCAGCAGGGGAGGGGAAAAGAATCTTTGCATGTGGAACCTGAGGTTTGCAATGGAGTTTGCTGCTGGAGAAAGGAAAATATGCCAAGCTGTAGTGTTCACTAAAAACAAATACAGGACAATCAGTCAGGAAAAATTTCTCATGACAAGAGGATACTATCTTGTGCAAAACAAAACTGTGTCAGTTTTGGTTACTGGCTAGAACCAAAATTTCTTATATAACTGGAAAACAACTATGGCTTCCCAACCCAGGTAGATTTTTAGAGTTGCATATCTTAAAATATCTGGCTCAATCAACAATGAAAAATTCTGATGAATAAAATGGAAACAAAAATTTCATAGCCTGTGGACTGCTTATTAATCTTGGAAGGAAAAAAACAACAGGAGATGTCTCAAAATAAATATTTGGATGTTAAAAAAAAGAGAGAGAGAGAACGAGATATAAACCTTGAAAATATCTTTGAAAACTGAACACCTTGCTGCTAAGAGCCATCCCATAGAAGAGTTAAAATGATGTTAGAAAACCAGAAGCTCGATGGCGTTATCAGTCTGTGGATAGCTTAATTCATCTGGTATTAATACAATAATTTCATAATTTAAAGGGAAATTTCAAAATAACTTCTAGGTCTCCACTTGTTTAGGAGTTAAGGTTTGTAGAGTTTTACTCCTGCTAGAATCCAGAACGAGAACTCCAGATAACATTTTTCACCTCCCTGGTTCACAAAGCCCCAGTCCCTATCTCTGCTCAGACACTTTGGATTAAGTCAGATGTGTTTTCAAACTACTTGGCCTCTTAATTTTTAAACCCTTGTTTATTTTAAATAAAATTTAATCCATATGTTTCTGATTCATTTACACTTAACTCATCAAAATGCTGTTTAATAAAAAGCTCTTTGATGTTCAAACTGCCTTTGGAGCTATTTTTAATAAGATTTTTTTTTTAAGCTTCCTTACTTAGAAACAGAAAGTTTCATTTCATTGCTATTTAACAACTCGGGGTCCAAAGGGTTGGGTTCAGTTCATTATTTAAATGAAATAATGTATGTAAAATGCTTCATAAATTCTAAAGCAATTGATGCCTGTTAGTGATTAGAGATGCTATTGTTGTTATTACGACCACGCAGAGGACATAAGGTTTGAGGTTTCTCCTTCTCACAGTTGGCTGGAATAGATCATCTCGTGGCTCCCTCCTATTTACAACATTTTCTTATTCCATGACTTTCTCATTCTTAGCAACACATACAACTAACATGTCAAATGACTGGAAAAGTAATAAAGGAGTATGTCTGAGAGAGAGCCACCCACACGAATTGGATCCCTTTGGTCTTGCTTGGTCCCAGTGTGTGTAACACGTTGCTCTGCAGTGGGGTTCAGAGTCTGGTTGGCTTTTGTTGACTTAGGGGTCAGGGAATTCTCAGTGTATTGTTTGCACGAATTGATAGACTTTGATGGAAAAATGATTCACTAAAAAGGAAGTTTTGTAAGCAGGCACCTGGGGGCAGGAGGGAGATAACCAGTGCAAGGTGGGGTCTGTTCCCCAGTCCCGTGGATGCATTCTAAGCTTTGTGGAGCATTCCATGGGAAAGCTGCAGTTGTTTTCAAGGGGGGATCTGAGAGACATGGGCACGTACAGTGTTGCTTAGAATCATATGGCAAAATGTGAGGCAGAGCATTCTCCCACTTCTGGGTGGAACATAGTCCTGCCTTGTCCTCATGGGAATCCTTATACATTGATGATAGTGTCTGGTGGAACAGGGGGGACAACGGTGGCTGAGATTCTATTGTCTGGTAAGAGATGGCAGAGAAGTTTTGGCAATACACAGCAGTTGCCTGTAGCAGCCTCTTCCAGTTAAAGTTGGCTTAAGCACATGTGAGCCTTCCCTGGGGTCCCTGGAATCACTTTGAGGGGTGTGTGTCTATCTGTCTCTCCCAGGGGTCTCTATGACCTCCTTCCTAGCTAGAGTCTGATGAGGCCTGGGGCCATTCAGGTTACAATGTGAAAATAGCAAAACGGCCATTTTGCTTCTCCTGTCTTGACAATTGCCCAGGAGGTCTCAACCACTCTTAACAAAAGTGAATAGGAAAACTTCGTCTCCTGGAAGGTGACCCCGATCTTGTGTGTGAAGCATATACTTTCAGCTTTCGCATGCTCTCCCTGTGGCTTGCCCTGTTGCACACCAGGCTGCCTTTAGGAATTTGGAACCAAACATGAAACTCTTTATCACACAATGGAGGGAACCTTGCTCTGCCCTTTCGCACATCAGTCTTTCCTGGTGAATGGCTCCCTAGCCTTGTGATTCTTGCCGTATGGAACAATTGGCCCCTTCAGTTAACTTGCCAGCAGTAATCAGTTTTTTCTTCTAGCCATAAATTTTAACCATTCTTTTCTGAGGGGGAAGAAATTAAAGTAACAAAGGGAGGTGGCTATAAAGAACAGAACTGTCAGAATAGCAAATGTTTGAGTAATTTGTTGGGTCCTTGGTTTAGGGTTGACTGACTTTAGCGCTAATTTTGGTTTGGAGTATTTCTTGGGACAAAGAAGCTGTATTTGAATCTACATCTCCAGTGAAGATTGTGACTACAAGTGTGGAAAAGCTTATAAGAGAGGTTTTATTATAATTCAATGACTTAACTGACTTCTTTTTTTGAGGAGGAGAACTCAGAGGGCTATCTCTTTTTCATGAAACAAACCAGATTTTTGACAACACCCATGAAACTTAGTCCATTATAGACATTGCCCGAGAAAGACACCTGGTCCAGCTAAATTGTAATAACTGCCCTGAGCATCTAATTCCACCAGGTCTTGTTTGAAAAAGAGGAAAAAATCCCCCAAATGACTAATGCTTTTAGGTCAGGCAGCAGTTTTTCATCCTCCTCAAAGCACCTGGTGTAACCTGCTTGCTTTCAGTTCTTCTGAGAGCCTGTGGATTTGAAAAAAAGAAAATAGGATCCCCTAAGTCCACAGGGCAAGGCAATCTGCTTTCATAACGAAAACACCAAGCGTTTCCGAACATGTGGCCGGCTAAGCACCCTCCGTCAGGGTCAGATTTATGTGTTTGCTCTGGAACCAAGATTTTTGTACACCAGGCACAATACCTTGGAGTATTTACAGTGTAAGCTATTTTCCCAAAGCAAACAGCCGCACTGCCGGGCTCAGTAACCGCCACCCCCCACCGCCCCCGACACAGGAGCCAGAACCTTCTCGAGGAGCAGGTGTGCCTTCAGTAGGAGGAGGCCTTCCTTGGGCCTGAACGTCTGAACATTTCCCCCTTCCAGAGATGCAATCTGATGACTTCTGAGAGCCTTTGAAAAGGCAATTCTTTTCTTATTTTCCCCTTGATAAGAAAAAATAAAGAAGGGTCCAGTTAGTACAATCTAAAGGGAAGGGCTGGTGCCTTCAAGAGGAAGCTGTAGATAAAGTCTGAGCTGTTACAAAGGCACTTTATCTCCTTTTTCTTTTTCTTCTTCTTTTTTTAAAGAAATTATCCTCCCCCTTTTCTGGCAGGGAGGGTGGAGGCCTTGGTCAGGAGCAGAAATTTGAAAGGGAAACAAAAGGCAGAACATCGAGCTGCTTTCCCGCCTGGAATCTCAACGGTTCTTTTTGCTTCTGAGAAGCTCCTAGCTGGCTTCTGTCAGTGGAGGTGCAAAATCATCCACATTCCTGCAGACAGGACTTTAAAAAATCGCCTAGAGGTGGAATGAGGGGATGGAGCGATTCATTTACTTATTCATGCCATAAATATCTATGAAGTGTCCACTTGGTATTGGGGCTGAGGTTACTGTTGTAATGGATTTGGACATCATCCTTGCAAGGGATCAAAGATGTCTCTTTCATTAGTCGACCTCAAGACCTTCACAATTTCAACCACTCCTTACCCCTTTTGGAGAACAGACACTGATGGGCAGCTGTTAAGTGGAAATGCTATGTGAGGACAGTTGCTATTTTTCTATTATGTTGAAAAATCTTAGTTTGAATTATGGGATCTAACATAAGCTGGTGTCGCGGGAGAAGCACAATTCAACAGCCAGGAGAGTTGAGTTCTCATTCTGGCTCTGCTAATAACTAACTGTGATGTCATCACATGTCAGACTTTCTTCCTCTGGGCCTCAGTTTCTCCACAGGTACAGTGAGGGGGGAAGGATTTTTCCTGCTTTATGATTCTACAATTTGTTAATAGTTTAAAAGCAGATATCCAGATAAAGCATGATGGATGGGCTGAAGTCTTGGCATGTGGTCTAGTCTAGAAGAGAAACAGGCAGAAAGGAGGGAGTCCTATGCACGTGGGTTAATGATGCCCACTAACGATACATCAGGATAACTGGGGACAATGGAGGGGTGCAGGAAAGGCCAAGGCTATGGAGTCAGGCTGCCTAGGTTTGAATTCTGGCTCTACCACTATGTAGGCAGAGACAAGTTATTTACCTTTTCCAAATCTCAGTGTTATCATCTGTAGAATGGGTTAATATTAGTACCTACCATAGAGAATTGTTGTGAGGATTAAGTCAGACTACCCATCCAGCACAGAGTGCCTGAAACACAGGCAGTTCTCTCATCAGGGATCATCACAGTGTGACCTGGAGACCTCTGGGGAGTCTATCAGGGGGTGTGTGAGGTCGAAACTGCTTTCATGATCATACTAAGATATTATTTGCCCTTTCACTCTTATTCTCTCATGAGTGTACAGTGGAGTTTTCCAGAGGCTGCAGGACCTGGAATATTGTCACAGATTGAATGCAGAAGCAGTTATGAGAATCCAGCTGTCTTCTGTTAAGCCAGTCATTAAAAAACTGGCAAAATGTAAAATAATGCTACTCTTGTCTCTCATTTTTCTTTTGAAAATACAGTTATTATTCATAAAAATATGTATTTTTTTGTTAGCATGTAATGACCTTATTATTGCTATTTTAAATACAACAATAATTACTTAACACCTAGTTTGAATTTCTACTATGGCACATAGCAGTAGTTCTAACTCTAATGAACAAAAGCTATTTGGAGTTGTCAATAATTTTTAAGAGTGTGGTGTTAAAAATAAGAAAAATATATTCCTGCATTAGTTTCCTATGGCTACACAATTGCTATAACAGATACCACAAACTTAGTGGCTTAAAAAACCCCAAAATTTATTATCTCAATGTTTGGAGGTCACAGGCTAAAATAGGTCTCCAGGACTGTGTTCTTTCTGGAGGCTCCAGGGGAAGATCTGCTTCCTTGCCCTTTCCAGCTTCTGAGGCTGCCTACACCCTTTTGATTGTGGCCTCCTTCCTCCATCTTCAAAGCCAGCAGTGCAGCCTTGTCAAATCCTTCCCTCCTTTTGGGGTCACATCGTCTTTTCTCTCTCTAATCTCCTGCCTTCCTCTTATAAGGACCCTTGTGGTTATACTGGGCTCATCCAGATAATCCAGAACAATCTCTCCTTCTCAAGTTCCTTAACTTAATCACATCTGCAAAGTCCCTTTTGCAATGTAACATATTCACAGGTTCTGGGGATTAGGACATGGACGTCTTGGGGGCCATTACTCAGCCTGCCACAATTCCATTTTGAATTATCTACAAATTGGATTCTTAACATATAAACCAAACAAAAGTATTAAAATTTATAATAATAGTATATATCAAGTTGAACTCAGATATATCTTTTTTACTCATTTTGTCAACAAATATTCTTGAAGATCTATATGTAAGTCTTTGCCCAATCTTTCATTCATCATCTTAGGATCCCCCTCCTTAATGATGTCTTCTCTATCTCCCTTGGGAGGGTTCCCTTTTCTCAGTATCTACAGAGTTTGGCCCAGAGTAAGAACTTCATAATTGTTAGCTGACATTATTTCAATTACTGTTTCATGTCTCTCCCCTCTGCTAGCCTCTAAGCCACATTCCCTACACCATGTTTCACAAAACACTTGTCCCATAAAATTATACCACATAAAAACAGTTCCATGGTCAAAACATTTCAGGAAACACTACATATTTTATCCTCCTTTTTGGAGATTCATGCCACACATTAGCATATTAAAGGCTCTGAGAAGTTCTGCAGCATGGAGGGGTGGTGGTGGGGTTAACTTAACACAGCATTTTTTACATTTATTTGCCCAAGGAGTCACTTTTTCCTATAAGATTGATTAATGTCTCATTGTCAGAAACACTGCTCTAAGCTCCTTGGGATAAGGACCAAATTGTGTCCTTGTTGGTATCTTTTTGGGCTGGCCTGCACCTGGGATACTGTAGGTACTTGATAAATATATGTTGAATGAATGCATTGAACAGGAGGAAAACAAGATTGATAAGACAAGATCTCTTCCCTCTAGTTGCTAAAAATGAATAAGACAGATGCGTAAATAATTATTTTATAGTAGTAGGTAAATGAAAAAGTGATCTAACCCAGGATCGTTAATAAGAAGGAGAAAATCAAATCCAAATGCTGACAACCAACCTAAGAGTTAAACAGAACTGAGGCAGGTAATTCAAGCAGCCCTTTGAACTTTGTGGACTGCCCTGTCTCGAAAAGGACACAAGAAAATTAGATCTGTGCAGCACGGAGCAGAATAGAAAGAAATAGCTGTCTTTAGATAAAGAATGAAAATTATTATAGAAAAGATTAAGCTAGGATGAAAACCCCAAGTCAGGTCTCTCTTGCGCCCTGAGTGATGGCTGAGAACCCGGTACTCACATCCAATTGTGCCTGTGAACTGCAGGCAGTCAGTTTGCGGAGTGAACCCGTAGCTCGCTGCCAAAGGCTAGGCATGAATTTTTCAATCCCAACCACCATCATTTATCAGAAATGAAGGTTGTCTTGACACGGGAAGCAGCGGTGGCCCCACTCTGAGATGGCGCCAAAGGCCAGGGCAATCACTGGTTTGAACCAGCCATTCCAACAGCTGCTCCGCTGCCTTGGGGGGTTCCTCTGTTGGTTGACTCTGAGAGCTAATTCAACCAAGGTCATGAAGGGGCAACAGGCAGTCCTTCCTATGTGCTCTGCTAAAGTCACTATGGGGGTTGGGGGAACAAAAGCAAGAAGAGAAGGAAGTTGGTATGGCTCAGCAGAAGGGGCAAAGGATCTGGGGGCCACCAGGAGGATTTGGGTTTGAATCTTGGCATCACTGATCATGTGCAAGTTATTTAACCTCTATGAGCTTGTGTCTTTAGTTGAGAAATTTGAATGTAACTTCTGTGTAGGGTTATTGTAAGTCCTAGAAATAAGTTTTATAAAATGCATGTAGTAGGCACTCAATAAATAACAGTAAGATAGCATTTATAATAAATAATGTTTATTAATTAACATTATATATTATATATAACAATATATTATATTTTATGGTAATGTAATAAAATATAATACATTAAAATATAAATGATAAATTTATCATAAATAAATCATAAATAATTTATCAATGAACAATGGCAGCATAACATCTGTGAATTACTAATATTTATTCCCCCATCCCTCTCTTAGGATTTCTTTTTATCCCATAACCATGTTCTCCATTTGGGAAGTTGTCCATTCTGGGTTCATTGCCTCAGGGAGTAAATGGACTAGCAGAAAAGCAGATAATAAAGAGGCTTTTCTGGATTTTGAGTTTCAAATGTCAGAAAACGAAGGAATAGAAAGAAAGATTCATGACATGGACTTGTGCTGCCCAATAGGGTAGCCACTAGGGCCTGAAATGTGGCTAGTTCGTGTGTGCTGTAAGCATACAATATACACTGGATTTCAAAGGCTTAGTACAAAAAAGGAATGTAAAACACTTCATTACTAATTTTAAAAACTGATTACATGTTGAAATGACAATATTTTATTGGATTAAATAAAATATATTATTAAAATTAATTTCACCTATTTTATTTATTTTTTTAATGTTGCTACTAGAAAATTACATATGTGGCTCACAATCGTGGCTCACATCATATTTCTAATGAACAGCAATGGCCAAGACAAAGAAGGAATAGAAAAGACTCATGGTGTAGACAATAGATTCGGGAGAAAATATATTCAGTCAGAGCAAGGTTTTTTGCCCCTGAGACTAAGAAAACATTCCTGGCCGGGGTGAGGAGGGTCAAAGGCATGCCATGAGGGCTACGATGCAGGTTTATTCCTTTGACCTGCATGACCCCTAACTCTCTAGCATGAGACCTGGAGAGGGGATGGCACTGTCCCCATATAAGCTTTTAGGATCAAGAGGCAAGTGTCCCAAACTTGCCCAGGCAGAGTTCTGATGTGGCAGCAAGTTTCCAGAGAAGAGAAGACCATATGGTTGTCTCAGCCAGCTGGGTCTTAGCAGCCTCATTAGGTTTACCACACTCCCTGAGAAAACTTCCCATGCACCCCAGAGTGTGTCTACAGGCACAGTAAGGCAAATGCTAGATCTGAAGAGGCTTCATGGGTGGGAACAGGGGCTGACACACAGTGAGCTGGATAGACAGCCTGCTGGGTTTGTAGCTTAGCAGAGATTCTCTTACCTGGCTGCTGCTCTCGTCTCCTAGCTGCTGAAGGTGTTTACTGCTGCCACCTCACACTTGCACTCTTCTAAGAGGACTGCCCTTCACTGACTGGAATCACTCCTTCCAGGGAAGCCTGGACGGTCATGGAGCGAGTACCCACAGCTTCTGCCAGAAGGAGAGGTGTCAACAGGGGAGCAGATGAACCTCCTTCCGTTGCCTTGGAACAGTATAATTCTCATCCTTAGACATTAGCAGCAACTCTGGGGAAAGATGCAAGATCCTAAACAGGAAGGGATTAAGTTTCTTCCATCTTTGTTGAAAGGGGACTTGAAATAGTAATTAAGTCAAGGTGTAGAAAAATAAAATTATATTCCTTGCATACCTGAATCATGAGATTCACTCTTTGTTGTAATGATTACTAAGGCACAGCAAACTAATATAAAGGTGGGTGAAGGTGTATGTGAGAGAAAAAAAGTACATCTGGTGACAGATATATATGATTTTCTCGTAAGTAAAAAAAAAAAACAAAGAATTATGTGATATTAGGTTGGTACGAGCTATTGTTAATGTTGGTGAGAAATATTTATACATTCCAGTGGTTACATGATGCAATTTCCAGGTGGATATTAAATGTCCTGTAACAAATCTGGAATGATGGTAGTGACACCATAAATATCTTGTTAACAGAGCTACAACCTATAAAAAAAAAAGCTGTTACTGACTTTATTCATGTGGTCACCATATTTTCTGAAGAATTTTACAAACATTTAGATTTGTTTAATTCAAGGGAAAAACAATCTGGACTAGAGGAAGTTGCCAATAGTTCAGGGGCTTATAATTCTTCATGTGTGTCATTTAATAAGAGTCCATGTAACAGGTTTTTCTGTTTATATTTGTTGGACTGATTAATTAAATCAATTCCAGTTTACATTTTTATCGCATCCTAACTTACAAAGTATCAAATAAGAACTTAAAAAACCCATATTTAAAAACAAAAAAATGTCAAACTCTCAAGGTTGTATAAAAAATAATCACCATTTTGCCAAGTATTTGCCAGCACAAAATGTGCTCATAAGCTCTTCCTCCCATCCCCACTCCCCCAAACTCTCATGTTCATTCATTAGTTTCCCTTAATTTGACTTAGAACTCTCATGCAGTCTCCACCACGATGTCCTTAAACTTTCTGCACCATTTATCAGATCCCTTTGGGTCATTCACTCATTCAATTCAAGGAATATTTTCTGAGTACCTGTCACATGCCAGGTACTATGTTAGGCACCAAGGATCCAATGGTGAACAAACCACGTCCTGCTTTCATGAAGCTAACAAGGAGCAAACTGTCATCAACTGGGGCTGACAGAGGACATCAGGCCTCCATTTTGAACCTGGATTCTTCCTGGTGGCTTTTGTTCTATCTAATACTTGTAGCTAGTCATAGAAACATTGATTAAAGTCTGCTTCCCACTGGGCAGGGTACTTGGAGTTTTAAAACATGCTCATTATTTCATCTTTACAATAACCCAATTATTCCCATTTTACAGAGGAGGACAACTGACTCCAAGGCCACACAGCAGACCAGGATTGATCCTAACTTTTCTGTTTTATTGCTTTCCCCCATGAAATTAGTAAATGGATTCTGTGTATTTGCTGTCTTATTCCTTCTGGTTTTAGAACCCCTCTATCTCACGGTGGTAACTTTCACTCCTGCCCTGACATGCCCTTGCTCTTGATGTCACATTGGAAGGGAACTGATAGGAATCGTGACAGTATCTAATAGAGAGAGTTGGGTCTGCCACTGAAAATCTTTCAGGACTAAAGGTCTGCGTCTCCAACAAAGGACTGTCAGGTGCTGCAGCAAAGGTTGCTAGCATTCCAATAGGTAAATCTGCACCTTCTCCTTAAGAATGGAATACTCATTCTTTAGCTGAGACCATGGCCGCGAAAAGAAAGATTACATTCCCA
The DNA here is from genome assembly GCF_057802395.1 of Ceratotherium simum simum. Classification (NCBI taxonomy): domain Eukaryota; kingdom Metazoa; phylum Chordata; class Mammalia; order Perissodactyla; family Rhinocerotidae; genus Ceratotherium; species Ceratotherium simum. Next base: position 65,891,026 of record NC_141904.1, read on the forward strand.
GTCTCCCTTGCAGCTAAGGTGACTATGACATTGAGTTTTGGACAATGGTATGCAAAGAGAGGGGTCTGCTTAACTTCCAGGAAGTGTCCTTAATGGAAAGTGGTCTGATCTTTTATGTCCTTTCTTATTGGCTGGAACACAGACATGAAGGCTGGGGCTCAAGCAGTCAGGTTGGGTCGTGAAGTAGAAATAGTGTATTGACAATAGCAGAGCAGGAAGCTAGAAGAAGCCTGTGTCTGATGATCCAGGAGCACCTACCAGCCCTGGACAGCTTACCTTTGGACTTTGCTTATATAAAAGAGAATTAAACTTCCATCTAGGTTTCTGTTTCCTTGGGTTTGTGTCACTAGCAGCTTAATCTAATCCCAATGAAACAGGCACTACGACAAGCTGGTGGGGAAATGAAAATATAGGCCAGTGACTTTCCAGGTATTCTTGAGTCAGGTGGTTACTGATTCTCCCTACTTATGATGTTTGTCCATACACTGTCCTTAAGCCAGAATGAAACTTGACAAGAAAACAGTTTATTAATGATCAGAATGCATTCTGGCAACTGTATTTCAGGTGGCAAAACCCCTGCTCCTGGAAAATCCTGAGAGACTCACCCTCCCCTCAGTCTTTCTACAGCTTTCCCCCCAGGAAGCAAGCCTATGTTCAAGACAGCAGCCATTGCCTCTATCACCTCAGCCCTTGGAGTCACTTCCTCAGCCCCGAGGACTTACAAACTACCCTAATTGCCTCATACTCAAGATGACTTTGTAAAAAGAAGCCCAGAGGACAGAGAACAAAGAACAACAGGATCAAATGTGAAATTTGGAAATATTGGTACAGAATGGATTGAAGTGGGGAAAATGTCAAAATGGGGGCCAGGAGAAAAATTAGGAAGGCATTGAAATAACCCAGGAGACAAGTGACAAGAGCTGGAGGGCAGTGCCAGCAAGAATGTAAAGGAAGCAACAGCTTAATTATAATTGTTGTGGGTGTGAGATTTTGTAGTGATTATTCATGGAGGAGAAAGAGTGGCCAATCACTAACAAAGTCAGAAGAAGAAGGCAGAAGAATGAGAGCTAGCAAAGGAAATGGAGAAGGTATAACCACAAGGTAGAAGCAAACCCAGGAGAGAGGGGCATCCTCTCCACCCAGGAGAGAAGAGGGTATATTTTTAAAGAGGGGGTGGTAAACAGAGTAAAAGGACTAAAGACACCAAGAAGGACAAGGAAGATAACGTATCTATCGGCTGTGGCAAGATGGCAGTCATTAGAAATTCTCTCCTCAGCAGATCTGGTAGACCGATGCGCATGGAAACCAGATTGCAGCTGACTGAGGAACTAAGCCTTTACTCCATCCTAGAGTAATGGAAGGCATGAGGTGAAGGGTTGTTTCCATGGGATTACAGAAACTGCTGGGACACAGACATCAGATGAAGGCAATTCTTATAAGAAGCTTGGTTTGATAACATAGAAGACTTCCAGTTCATACTTATGTTGTCTTTGGCTCATGGAAATGGTACAAATACAAAAACTTCAGCATGTGACTGCCCTCAACTGTTTCAGACATCTTGACTACTGCCCAGTCTGTTGGGCCAAAATCAACTAAGAAATTATGCACATGGGTGTAATAACAACATACCAAATGTTTACTGTCCGCACCAAGAGATAGTAATGAAAAGTTCTCTTAATTATGTCCTGTTTATATTTCCACTATCATGGCTAATTACCTGTTTTAGTCAATGATATGCATCACTATTGCACATGTGTCTCAGCGTATCTTAAACATCTTACAATGCTTTCTCTATCTTCTGGGTGTCCTTACAAGCCAAGATTTTTAATAGAAAAGCAATAGATAAATGGAACATGATGGGCAAATTATAGAAGCCTCTCTCTCCCTCTGCTCTTTCACTGAGAAACATGATCACAGGCTGGTCAAATTTTTGTGTCAGAAGGGATGAAATTATAAATATTATTTAGTGGAAGAGTTCTCATCCCAGGAGTTGGGAGAAGCTTTTTTGGTGGAATATGGGAATTTTTTTCTAGTTACAAGACAAAATTGGATATCACCATCCAATGCATTTCTGTGAAACTACTACAATTTTGTTCCTTAAAACTTTTCATATGTGGCCACTATGACAACAGAATGCCTAGAAAATTGTATTTCTCAGAAAAAAACAGTAGACTTTGGGTTTCTATCATGGTAAGTTCCAGGTTTTTGAAAGAGTGATTGGCGGTTTGTAAAATAATTAGGGAAATACCTGCATTTTACGAATGGGAGAGACTGAAGTCTAGATAGAAAACAAGGGACTGTCACAGAATTGTCAAGTGTGGATACGGCAAAGTTAGAACTGGAATTCCAATCTCCTTCTTCTTCTCACTGACCTCTACCCCATCTAGTCCATCCTGGAAAGGCAGGTGTGATAGTTACTTTTATGTGTCAACTTGACTGGGCTAAGGGATGCCTAAATAGCTGGTATTTATACATAAATTTATAAATAATACATTTCCGGGTGTGTCTGTGAGGGTGTCTTGGGGAGAGATTAGCATTTGAATCCAAAGAAGGAGTAAAGATGGCCCTCACCAATGCAGGTGAGCATCATCCAATCCACTGAGGGCCTGAATAGAACAAAAAGTGGAGGAAGGGTGAATTTGCTCTCTTTTTGCTTGAGCTGGGATGTTCATCTTCTGCCCTTGGACACTGGCACCCCTGGTTCTCAGGCCTTTGAACTCAGACTGAATTATACCACCTGATTTCCTGGTTCTCCATTGCAGGCAGCAGATTGTGGGACTTCTCAGCCTCCATAATTGTGTGAGCCAATTCCTATTAAAAATTTCCTCTCACATATATCTCTACATATTCTATTAGTTCTGTTTCTCTGGAGAACCCTGACTAATGCAGCAGGATAGCTCAGGCTCTGGGGTCACCAAGACTTCACTTTGAAGCCTCGATCCACTCTAAACCTCATTTGGAGAACGGGATCACAGTAGTTACCAGTGTTCTGGGATTGTTTTCGATGGTTAAATGAGGAAATATATGGGAAGTTCCCACCCAGTGCTTGGCACGTGGTGATTACCCAACACACATCAGCTGCCTTTAACAACACAGACCCAGAGCTGTCTGTGGCTTTGCTGGGTTTGTCCCAATACCAGAAAAAGAGCCTAGAATTCCTGTGCACGGAAATGTGATTAGTTTTCACCAGATTGTGATCTGTTTGCTCTTCAGACACTCGATGCTGGTCAGTTTCAACTTAGACCCAATCATAGCCATATTCTAACATCAAAGGCAAGTGGGTAAAAACATACTCCCTTTTTTGTTGTTTTCCACATATGTGTATCTAATTAATCTGAATTAATGGGTTGGCTACTACCATATGAGATCCTGTGACTAACTGAGGCCAAACCTCTGAGGCTGTAGAGCAGAGCAATTGGGAGTACTGTGTTTCTATCCCGTTGTCTGAATATTCTGGGCAAATTACTCAACCTGTCTGTCTCTGTTTCCTCACCCACAAAATGGGGGTAAAAAAGGACCTACCTCTTGGGTTGTGAGGATAAAATGAGATGCTGCACATAAAGTGCTTAGCCAAAGAGAGCCCATCGTAAGTCCTCAATGAGTGGGCCATTAGTATTATTTCTATCTCCCCTGTCATCCCCATCATCTCATCGTGGAGCTTCATTCTAATCAGGAACAGGATATACAAAGGTCACCTGCAAGTTATAGCACTGTAGAGCTGTATCAACAGCATCAGGCAAGTGGAAAGAGGGCCCAGGCTTTCTCCTCTACTGCAGGCTGTGCATCTTGTGGCTAAGCAGGTGGGGGTAGGATGGAAAGAAAAGACCTGCATCTAGGGTTCTCTGGGCCACTGAGTTTATAGCCTTGGCTTTCTTACATAAACCAAGTTTCATGGGATTAGACCTTGAGGGAGACATGGTCTCTCCTGACTGTAATTCCTCAGTCTCTCTGCTCTCAACCTTTCCTTGACTGGTGCTAAGAGATTTCCTGTTGTCTGATGGCTTACGTGGAAAGATCTCCATTCTGATTCCGGGCACCTATTCTGAAGATGATGAGGATGAGGAAAAGTCATATATGTAAAGCAACTCTTTCAACGTGTACTGTGGACACAGATCACAAGGTGAACTTGTTAAAATGCAGATGGCTAATTCTTACCCCCAAATCTCTGGATTCAGTCAGTCCTGCGCAGCAATCTGCACCTTTTCTAAGCACCAACCCAGGTGATACGATGCAGGATCATCCCTGAACCTCATTGTAAGAAACACGGTTCTAACCCGTGCTCACATCAATATTTTGTTGCTTTGAAGCTTGTTGCTTAATTAAGAAAACATTGGCTCTGGTGTGCGGGGACTGCCCGTGTTCAATCCATGTTAGCGTACCACCCATCCTCCCACCGCCAAGCCATTTCCTGAGATAGGCTTCAACATCAAGAAACACTTTAAAGTCCACTTTTAAAAATCACTTTAACTTGTTAAACAAAAGAAGAAATAGAAAAAAACATAGTATTTGAGAAAAAGAGTACCATTTAAATTAAAAAACTTTAAAAATCATCATCTTAAGATGCCAAACTTACTGATTTGGTCAATTGAAGAAAATAAGGTATTCAAAACCCACTGGCCAATTTGGTGAAAATTTAATCTAGAATTGACTTGTACCACGTAAAACAAACTCCTGAAGGACAGAGGTAACCTGGTGTAAGGGAGAGAGCACAGATATTCCCATCAGCAGATTTTGGTTTGAATCCTGGCTCCATCAATCCAGCCATGTGACCTTAACCTCTGAGGCTTGGTTTCCCGATGAGAATAAGGGTATGGTGAACATTAGCGATAATGTATATAACTTGCTTAGCCCAGTTATTAGTATTATTTATGATCATTGCTATTGTCATTTTTCTTCTCTTATCTTCAATCAAAAAGTTGGGGAACATGATGGTATTATCTTATAACTTTGCTATGAGGATTATTAAATTAGATAATTAATAAGCTACACATGTAGTGCCTATGATGTACCAGGTACTGTTCTAAGCACATTACATGCGTTAACTCATTTAATCCTCACAAGAACTCTATGAGGTTCTCCCTATTTTACAGATCAGGAAACTGAGGATCAGAGAGATTAAGTACATTACCCAAAATCACACAGCTATAAGGGGTTAAGCTGGACTGTTGTATGTGAAGAGCTCAGCTCAGTACCTGGCACACAGTAGAGTCTTCATAACGGGCAGTATTCATGGTATTGTGTATAGAAAGGACCTTTCCTAAGGGGTTGCCTTGGGAGAATCAGAGTCACGGCCGGTTGGAAATTCCACACTGGTCAGCGTGTTAGTACTGATGTCATGGAAGATGGGTTCAGTGTTGCCCTGGTTGACAAAAAGAAATCTCTCTGAGCTCTGAACTGCAAACAAGAGTGGACGTATATTTATTTAAATAGGAGTTGGGTCAAATTCATCCCATGTGGTCCCCAAATTAACGATACCTGTCTACAAAGAAACTGAATAACTGTTCTACTTAGATATTTTCCCTTTTAGTCCTGAGAGAACAATTATGCTGCAAAGAAGCAGTTCTTAAGATGGGCTGGGAAAGAAAATTCTCTCCGGTAAATTATATTTTGATGGGCCAGCATTAGACACAATAAAGGCAGTGATATTTAAGTTGATCAGGGACAGATGTTTAACATATTTTATGTAAGAACTGTAGACACAGTTAACTGCCAAAACAGATTGTTTCCTGAAACATTGGACAGATGGAACCTAGAAGATGTACTCCTGAGGAGTCTGAACTCCTCAAGAGTGACCCTAATTAAAAAAAATAATTAGTTTTCATCAAAGCACTTCAGTGATTTCCAATTCTTTTGTTTCTGTTCTTTGTTCGCTTTGTCATAGCTACAAAGGTATTTGGGATGTAAAATTTCTCTCCTCTCTCTGTGTGTATGTGTGTGTTACACATGTGTGAGTATTTCTGGTTTCAAAAGCATACTTTGTTTTATTTTCTTTCTATCATTCACTGTGAGAAAATCAAGTGTGCAGTACATATTGTTGGCGGTCTCCCCAGCGTCTGGTCCCTTCCCCTCTTCCCAACAGTCCCTGATTTCCATTTGGGGATCTGGGGTTCCAGGGATGTTGACTCCATGCCCAGCTCCATATCTTGTCGCTACTCTGCTGGAAAGACGCTGATTGCTCCCTTTCTTATTCAGAGGAAAAACCCAGTCTTTCCATTGGGCTGCATGGCTCAACACATTCTGGCCCTGTTACCCCAACCTCATCTCCTACAGCTTCCCCCACCCCCTCTCTGCTCTGACCCTCTTGCTCTTCCTCCAACATGCCATGCATGTTCCCACCTGTAGGCCTTCTTTAACTTTCTGATGTTAGGGAATATCCCACTGAATAAAACAAGTAAAGACCTTGACTGAGTTGAACAGTTTCCCCTAAACCCTTCATTTCTGCTCACAGAAAAAAAACCCCAATGAAATCAGATTAATTTTAAGCATTCACCATTAAATGTTTCAAGAGGAGTTTGCACCAACATTGTGCCCTGGTAAGAATTTAAGAGGATGTGTATGAAGTCTTTCTTCTTGTGTTCATAAAGAACAATGTGCAATTCAGTTGTGGAGAGAAGGCTTTGTTGAAAGCAATTGAAAGAGTTATTTACTGGGTGGAGTTTGGGTCTTGCTGCGTTTACATAGCATTGGCCATTCTGCTGATAGTCACTTAATGAAACTTAAAAATAAAAACATCTGGAAAGTGTGCCAACCAATGCCTGCTTCACCAGTTCAGCCTTCTGGCTTGCCTCAAGTAATTTTAATAAAGTATGTTAACTCTACTAGGGTCTTGAAAGAATTCGTGTCCTATAATCTGGCCTTCTCCATTGCTACAAGAGTTTTGGAAATAGGCCCATGAATTTAATGAAATACTTAAAATAATACTCCAGGAGACTTACATCTTGATAATTATGCAAGGAGTTGTACTTCAGGTATATTATATGTTTCTAACATGAAGCATTTTGAAGGAGCTATGGTTACCAGGTTCAAATTTAAATAGAGTTTTTAATTCACAGATGATCCAAAATGAAATGCATGCAACTAACAGTAGGGAGGGATGGTGCTACCACTCTTTTGAGTTTGCCTTATAATGACTCTGTTTAATTTCCTGTTTTAAAGAAAGAACTTGAATGGAATTTCTTCTTAAGGGATTGTTTGGTTTAAACCTGATCCTCTCAAATGCTTTCCTAAATCCCTCCTTTGAGGATTTGGACTCCGGACTCACCTGAAGGTATCATTTCAGTTCTTGGATGAGAGACACACTCTTCATCATTCCAAAGCAATCCGAGAAAGTCCTTCTCTGCCACAAACGGCACCAGCAAGTGTACAAAGCCCACTTTGTTCTGTGGGAAATGAAAATGATTTTTAACAGTGCATCCTTGGACTGACATAGGAAGAGCCTCCACCTGGACATTAATGCACGTCAGAATCATTAATGTTCATAACTACAGTCACCATTGCCAGTTACACACTTGGTGTTCAATGTATCTGGGTCTTGCTTCATTTAATAACACAATATCTGCTCTTGCTAGCACCCCTGATCTGAACTTTTTGCTATTCAACTCAGCTAGGAAAATTAGTAGTCAAACCAGAGTCTAATGTCAAGGCCTTCATACTTCTTTTGCCCTGGGTAGTAAATGGAGCAAAAGACCTCCCACCCCATCCACCCAAGCTCTTCCCACTTTCCAGTGGAAAGATAACTCAGCGGTAACAATGAAGAGTCAGTGTCCAAGCAAATTCATTGGGCTTATGTATATGTCGGCTTTAGCAATACAGGTGACAATGACTCATTTTGAACCATAACACAAAAGATATGTGCAAGTCGAGTTATTGGAAAGTTATAGGCTAGACATACTGCTCACATAAATAGGAATTTCTACACACTGTCAAGTTAAGCAGACAACCCCTACAAATTCAATTAATTGTTGTGAGGCTAAACCAAGAGTAATTTAAGATTGAAAAAAAAACACCACCGGGAGAAATTGAAAACTGCAATCAAGTAAGAGAGCACGGTACAATGCATTCTACCCCCATAGCTCAGTGATTCTGTTGATCAGACGGTGCCTATGTGCAGGGTAAGAGCTTCAGAGCTCTGTGAAAGCCTGCCCATCAAGCAGCTCTCTTAGTAGAATTCAGAATTAAAAGCCAGCAACATCTTCTAGTTCTAATTAATGAATATCAAGTTTTAGGAACTCTGAATAACTCATTTATTAGGTTACAATCAAGAAGCCCTTAATCATACATAAAAATAAAAGTCCATGGAACTACATATCATTCACCTAGAAGCCCAACCCCCTACCAAAACACACATTTAAAATAATTTAACTTTTTATTTTGAGATAATTGCAGATTCACATGATGTTGCAAGAAATAGTACAGAGAGATCCTGTGTACCCTTTACCTAGTTTGCCCCAAGGGTAATATCTTGTAAAACTATAGTACAACATCACAACCACAATGTCTACACTGATACAATCAAGATACAGAACATTTGCATCAACACAATGTCCTTTTACAGCCATATCCACTTCTCTCCCACTCCACCCTCTCCTTAACCCTGGGCAACCAGTAATCTGGTCTCCACGTCTATAATTTTCTCTTCCCAAGAATGTTGAATCAATGGAAGGATACAGTATGTAACCTTTTGGAAACTGCCAGATTGTTTTCAAAAGTGACTGTACCATTTTACATTCTCACCAGAAATGTATGAGTGACCCAGGTTCTTCACATCCTCTCCAGCATTTGGTGTTGTCTCTATTTTTAATTTTAGCCACTGTGATAGGTATGTGGTGATATCTTATCGTGGTTTTAATTTGCATTTTCCTAAAGGCTGATGAGGCTGGACATCTTTTCATATGTTTGCTTGCCAGCAGTATATCCTCGTCAGGGAAAAATCTTTTTATGTCTTCTGCCCATTTTCTAATTGGCTTGTTTTTTTCCCACTGTTGAGTTGGAAAATTCTTTTATAGTCTAGATACTAGTCCTTTGTTGCATATGCGTTTTGCATATATTTTTTCTCAATCTGTTGCTTGTCTTTTCATCCTCTTACAGGTTATTTTGCAGAGCAAAAGTTTTTAATTTTGATGAAGTCCAATTTTTCATTGTTTTCTTTTATGGATCATACTTTTGAGGTCAAGTTTATAAACTCTTTGTCTGGCCCTAGATCCCAAAGATTTTCTCTTATTTTTTTCATATTGTTTCATAGTTTTCCATTTTGTATTCAATTTTGTGATCCATTTTGAGTCTGTTTTTGTGTAAGGTGTGAGGTTTGGGTTGAGGTTCAGTTTTTTGCCTACGGATGTCCACTTCCTTCAGCACCATTTGTTGAAAAGGTTATCTTTCCTCCACTGAATTGTTTTTACATATTTGTCAAAATCAGTTGGCATATTTGTAGGGATCTATTTCTGGGTTCTATATTTGGTTCCATTGATCTATGCATCTATTCCTCTGCCAATACCACACAGTCTTCATTACTGTAGTTATATAATAAGTTTTGAAACTGAGTAGACTGATTCCTCCCAACTATTCTTTGTCAAAATTATTTTGATTATTCTAGTTTCTTTGCCTTTCCAGCTAAATTTTTAGAATAATCTTGTCTATATCTACCAACAATGTGCTCAGATCTTGATAGGAATTGCATTAAACCTGTGTAAAATTTGGGGAGAATTGACATGTTTACTATGTTGAGTCTTCCAGTCCATGAACACAGTATGTCTTTCTATTTATTCAGATCTTCTTTGATTTCTTTCATCAGCAGTTTGTACTTGTCAGCATACAAGTCCTGTACATGTATTACACAATATTTTTATTTTTTGAGTGATTTTAAACAGTATTATATTTTTAATTTCAGTGTCTATGTGTTCATTGTTAGTATATAGAAATAAAATTAATTTTTGTATGTTTATTTTGTATCCTGTGACCTTGATAAACTCACTTATTAGTTCTAGAAGTTTTTTGGTAGATTCTGAGATTTTCTATGTAGACAATTGTGTCATCTGCAAAGAGAGACAATTGTGTTTCTTCCTTTCTGATCTGTATTCCCTTTCTTTCCTTATCGCACTGGCTAGAACTACCAGCACCATGTGAATAAGAGTGATAAGAATGAGCATTCTTGCTTTGTTCCTGAACTTAGGGAGAATGGATTCAGTCTTTCACTATTAAGAATAATGTCAGCTGTAGGTTTTTTGTAGATGCTCTTTATTGAGTTGAGAATGTTCCTCTATTCCTATTTCTCTGAGAGATTTTGTCATGATAGGTGTTGAATTTTGTCAATACCTTTCTGCACCAATTGCTATGTTCATGTGATTTTTCTTCTTTAGGCATTAATATTTCAGATTATAGTAATTGACTTTTGAAGACTGAACCAACCTTGCATCCTGGGAATAAACCCCACTTGGTTGTAGCGTATGTTTTTGGAAGTTTTTACATTACAAATCCAATTTCCTTAAATTTTATGGCTATTCAAATGATCTATTTCATATTGAGTGAGTTGTGGTAGTTTGTGCTTCTTGAGGTATTGGTCCATTTCATCGAAGTTGTCATATATGTGTGTGTAGAGTTGTGTGTAGTATTTCCTTATTGTTCTTTTGAGATTTGCAGAGTCTGTAGTAACGTCCCTTGTTTCATTCCTGTTATTGGTAGTTCATGTCAGAGAACTTTCCTTAGCCATTCTTTAAGTGACAAATTCTCTTTGTTTTCCTGAGAGAATTGTCTCATTGTCCTCTTTATTGCTGAATGGATATAGGATTCTGAGTTGACAGTTCTTTTCTTTCAGTACGTGAAAAATGTTGTTCCACTTTCTTCTTGCCTCCACGGCTTCTGATAAGAAACGCACTGTCATTCAAACTGGTTTTCCCCCATCCGTGTCATTTCTCTCTCGCTGATTTCATGATTATTTCTTTATGTTTAGTTTTCAGAAGTTTGCCCATGATGTGTCTTGTGGATTTTAGGAGGTTTATCTTGTTTGGAGTTTGCTTAGGTTCTTGGATCCGTAGGTTTCTTTGTTTTGCAAATTCGGGAAATTTTCAGCCATTAATTCTTCAAGTACTTTTTAACACTGTCCTTTTTCTCCTCTCCTTCTAGGACTTTGATGACACAAATGTTATAATTCCACAGGCTCCTGAGGCTCTGTTCATTTTTCTTTAGTCTATTTTCTCTCCATTGTTCAGATTGGGTAATTTCTATTATTATGTGTGCCAGTTCACTGATTCTTTCCTCTGTCCCCTTCATTCTGCTGTTAAGCCCATTCACTGAGTTTCAAAATTTTGATTAATGTATTTTTCAGTTCTAAAATTTCCATTTGATTCTTCTTTATATTTTTTATTTTTTTTCTGAGACTTTTTATTCTTTAAATTTGTTTTAATTTTGTTCATGATTGCTCATTGAAGCATTTTTATGGTGGCTGCTTTAAACTCTTTATCAGATAATTCTAACATCAGGGCCATCTTCATGCTAATGTGTATTGATGGTCTTTTTCCATTGTTTGAGATCTCCGTGGTTCTTGACATGATGAGTGGTTTATGATAAAACATGGATATTTGGGTATTATGAGACTCCAGATTTTATTTAAACCTTCTGTTTTAACTGGCTTCCTCTGACACTATAATACCTCCCCTTCACCTGCCTCAAAGACTTTGAGGTTCATTCATGCTGTTGTGTATATCAATAGTTCATTTCTTTTTTTAATTACTAATATTTGATTATATGTATATACTATGGTTTATTTATCCATTCCCTGTTGAAAGACACCTAGGTTGCTTCAAGGTTTTGGTGATTATGAATAGAGCTGCTATAAACATCAATATTCTGTAGTTTTCAGCATACAGATCCTATTCATGTTTTATCGTAAAATATCTATATTTGGAGCTATTGTAAATGGTATTGTTTTTTTAAAAAAATTTAGTTTACAATTTTGCATTGCCAGTACACAGTTTGATTTTCTTATGTTCTTATACACTGCAACCTTGTCAAACTCACTTATTAGTTCCACAAAGTTTTGTATAGATTCCTTGGGTTTTTCTACATAGACAATTATGTCATCTGCAAATAAGGACAGTTTTATCTTTACCTTTCCAATGTGTATGCCTTTTTCCCTTTTATTGTCTTATTGTACTGGGTCAGACTTTTAGTTTGATGTTGAATAGGAGTGGTAAGAGTGGACATTCTTTTTTTTTAAATATATCATTAATAATTTTTGTACTGATTACACGTTGAAATGACACTATTTTGATATATTGGATTAAATACAATTATTAAAAGTAATTTCACCTGTTTCTTTTTAGTTTCCAATGTAGCTACTAGAAAACTTAAAATTACATAGGTGGTTCACATTATATTTCTATTGGACAGCACTGGTCTCATTGGAGAATGTGTGCTCAGCAGAAATTTATCCAAACCCCAAAAAGTTGGGGTGAAATATGCACACTAATGAAAATCGAACATGGATCTGAATAGATGAATTGTGACTAGATCTGTGTCTATTACCTCACAGAGCCCAAAACTGCAATGGGCTGTCTGTCTGTTAATCCCATCCTGACCCCTTTTCCTTCTGCCTCACTGACATGCGTTGGGGATGATGCTGACTGACTGCGAGGAGCAGGGAGAGTGGACATTCTTAACCTGTTCCTGATCTTAGAGGAAACATTCAGCCTTTCGCCATTAAGTATTATGTTGGCTGTAGGTTTTTTGTAGATGTCTTTATAATATTGGAAAAGTTCCTTTTTATTCCTACTTTTCAGATTGTTTTTATAATGTTGAACATTTTTGTATCAATTAAGACGATCATGTGGTTTTTCTCCTTTAGACTGCTAATATGGTAGATTACAGTGATTGATTTTCAAATATTAAACCAGTGTTGTATTCCTAGGATGACGTCCATTTAGTCATGGCATGTTACCGTTTTATACAGTGTTGGATTCGATTTGATAATAGTTTGTTGAGGATTTTTGCATTTATGTTCTTGATATTGTTCTGTAGTTTTCTATTTTTGGAATTGCCTATTTGGTTTTGGTATCAGGTTAATGCTGGTCTGGTTAAATGAGAGAGAAAGAGCATTATTTTTATTTTCTGGAAGAGACTCTGTAGCATTGGTGTTATATCTTCTTCAAATGTTTGGTAGAATTTGCCAGTCAAACCATATGGGCCTGTTTTTTGCAAGCTGTTTTAAATATAAATTCAATCTATTTAATAGTTTTAGGAGTATTCATATAATGTATTTTATCTTGGGTGAGTTTGGTAGTTTGTGGTTTTCAAGGAATTGGTCCATTTCTTCTAAGCTGTTGAATTTATGCGTAGAGTTTTTTTGTAGCAGTCCCTTATTATCTTTTCAGTGTTTGTGGGGTCTGTAATGATATCCCCATCTCATTTCTGATATTGCTAATTTGTTCTCCTCCCTCTTTTTTTCTTTGTCAGTATTGCCAGCAAATTATCAATTTTATTGCCGTTTTGAAAGAACTGGCTTTTGGTTTTATTGATTTTCTTTATTATTTTTGTTTTCAGTTTCATTGATTACTGCTCTTATCTTTATCATTTCTTTCCTTTTGCTTGCCTTGGATTTGTTTTGCCCTTCTTTTTTCAGTTTCTTGTGGTAGAAACTTAGATAACTGATTTGAGACCTTTCTCCTTTCCTAATATAACTACTTAATCCAACATATTTCCCTCTAAGCACTGCTTTAACTGCATTTTGCAATTTGTTTTTATTTTTTTCAATTTTTTTCAGTTTGAAATATTTTCTAATTTCCCTTGAGACTTCCTTTTTGACCTATGGATTATTTAGACATGAGTTGTTCAACTTCCAAAAGTTTGGAAAATTTTTTTTTGCTATCTTTCTTTTATTGATTTCTAGTTTAATTTTATGGTCTGAGAACATACTTTACATTTCAGTTCTTTTAAATTTGTTAAGGTTTGATTTACAATTCAAGATATAGTCCATCTTGGTGAATGTTTCACGTATAGTTAAAAAAATGTGTATTTTGATATAGCTTGTTGGAACATTCTATAAAAATCAATTAGATCCAGTTGGTTAATGGTGTTGTTGAGTTCTACTATATCCTTGCTGATTGTCTGTCTACTAGATCTGTCTATTACCAAGAGAGATTTGTTGAAGATTTCAACTATGATTGTGAATTTGCCTGTTTAACTTCTAGTTCTGTCAGCGCCTTTTTCAGGAATTTTGAAACTATGTTATTAAGCACAAAACATTTAAGATTATGTCTTCTTGGTCACTTGATTCTTTTATCATTATGTAATATCCATCTTTATCCCTGATTTTGTATATGAAGTATATTTTATCTGATATTAATAACACCACTCCAGGTTTCTTTTGATTAATGTTTTCATGGTATACCTTCTTCCACTATTTTACTTTTGTTTATTTTTTAAATAATTTTATTTATTTATGTATTTTTTCCCCCAAAGTTCCCAGTAGATAGTTGTATGTCATAGCTGCATACCCTTCTAGTTGCTGTATGTGGGACATGGCCTCAGCATGGCCGGAGAAGCGGTGCATCGGTGTGCGCCTGGGATCTGAACCCAGGCCGCCAGCAGCGGAGCGCACGCACATAACCGTTAAGCCATGAGGCCGGCTCTTAAGTTTGTTTTTTGTGAGGAAGATCAGCTCTGAGCTAACATCCATGCCAATCCTCCTCTTTTTTTGTTTTTTGTTTTTTTTTCTGAGGAAGAATGGCCCTAGGCTAACATCTGTGCCCATTTTCCTCCACTTTATATGGGACGCCACCACAGCATGGCCTGACAAGCGGTGCATCAGTGCGAGCCGGGGATCCGAATCTGGGTCGCCAGCAGCAGAGCATGCGCACTTAACCACTACGCCACAGGGCCGGCCCCTGTTTTACTTTTAATCATTATATTTAAAGTGATTTTTTTGTAGATAACATATAGGGTCATTTGAAAAAATCTATTGTGACAATCTCCATCTTTTAATTGGTGTTTTTAGACTATTTAAATATAATGTACTAATTGATGTGTTTGTATTTATTACTACAATTTTATTATTTGTTTCCTGTTTTTCTCTGTGTTTTTGTTCCTTCTTTTCCCTTTTTCTACATTTTTTGGGTAATCGGAACATTTTTAGCATTCCATTTTAATTTATCTCTTATGATTTTGACCATCTCTCCTTATATAGATTTTAAGTGATTGCCCTATCAATTAAAGTATATACATACTTAAATGTCAGACAATCTATTTAGAAGTAATATTTTACCACTTTCTGTGGAATGTAGAAATCTTACCACCATGTACATCTCATTACATTCTCACCTTGTTATAGTTATGTTATATATCATATCTACCTACATTAAAAACCCCATGTACAATGTTGCAATTTTTGCTTTGAGTCATCAAATATAGTCTAAAAAACTCAACTGAGAATTCTTTATATTTACCCAGATATTTACCATTTATTTTGCTTTTCCTTCAATCCTGATGTTCCAATTTTTCCTTCTGGTGAAGAACTTTCTTTGGCAATTCTTTTAGAGCAGATCTGCTGGCAATGGATTCTCTTAGTTTTACTTCACTGAGAATATTTTTATGTTACCTTCATTCCTGAAGGATTTTTTCACTGGATCTAGAATTCTGGGTTGACAGTTCTTTACTTTTAGCACTTTAAAAATGTTGTGCTACTTTCTTCAGACTGAGAAACCTACAGCCACTTGACTCATTGTTTGCTTCCAGATAACGTATTGTTTTTCTCTGGCTGCTTTCAAGAAATTTTTTGCTGTCTTTAATGCAGTAATTTTGTTATGTTTGGTCTTGAATTTCTTTGGGTTTATCTTGTTTGAGTCTTGCCAAGCTTCTTGAATTTGTAGATAAATGTCTTTTGCCAAACTTGGGAAGTTTTCAGCCATTGTTTCTTCAAATATTTATTCAGCACTGTACTCCTCCTTCTGTTCTCCTGGGACTCTGATGACATAAATGTTAGACCTTTTGTTAGTGGTACATATATCCTTGAGGCTTTGTTCATTTTTTAAAAATATTTTTTCTTTCTTGTTCATATTAGATAATTCATATTGATCCATCTTCGAATTCTCTGACTCTTTCCTCTGTCATCTCCAATCTGCTATTTATCCCATACAATGAGTTTTTTATTTTGTTTATTACATGTTTCAGTTCTAAAATTTCTGTTTGGTTCTTCTTTCTATTTCTTTGTTGAGATATCCTATTTTTTTACTTATTTCAAGTGTGGTTGTGATTGCTTGTTGGAGCATTGATATAATAGCTACTGTAAAGTCTGTCAGATAATTCCAATATCTGTGTCACTGTGGTATTGACATCTGTTGATTGCTTTTCCCACGCAGTTTGAAGTTTCTCTCATTCTTTGTATGCCTAGTAATTTGGATTGAATTCTGAACATTTTGAAGACTATATTATAAAACTCTGTGTCTCATTTAAATCTGATGAAAATTCTTGATATTTTTGTTTTAACAGGCAATCAAACTGATTAGATTCAGACCACAAATTCCAACCTATGGGCACTGTTTCCAACATCATTTCAATTTTCAAAGCCTTTTCAGTGTTATTAGGATCTGTCTCACATGTGTGTCACTCACTGGTTAGTTTGGGACGTTGGCTGTGGTCTATCTGTTAGTTCAGTTCTCATAGTCTTTGGTTTGCTGATTAGAATCAGACTCATGCATATGTAGTTCAGGGTGAGGCCATGTATTCACAAATAACTTTATGGAGTTGCTTTCTTGAGTTCTTCTTCTGCAATTCCCCTGGTACTTCTCAGTTCCCTTGGGCTCCTCTTCCTGGTCCTCTGGCCTGATAGTTAGGGCTTTAGTTACCCTTTCTGTCCTGCATATCTGTGACTGCACCCAGGTCTGGACCCTAGCAGTAAAAGGATAGAGAAAGAATCAAATGCAATGAGGGGTTGCCCCACTCCCTTGGGATCACAGGTCTACCTATTGGAAAGAAAGGTGCTCTTCCCTCAGAGTTTTGGCTCCTCAGAGTTTTGGCTCCTGCTAGCTGCAGTTGCTCTCTGTCACTGCCACTACGGGATTACTTGGAGGACAGGGTGGGAGAGAACTAAAAGAAGAAGAAGAAGAAAAAAAGATAAAACAGGGGATTTCTATACTGTTTCTGAGTCTTAGGAGCTCCCTTTCCCCTCTTCTCAAGCCAGGACTAGAAGGCTTCTACTGGAGCCATGTCTGCACCCCACTCTTCTCTGTGGGGTTTTAGGCTGCATTGTGTTCAGGGATGCTGGAGGGAAAAAATCAGAAACTTACAACTATTTTGGTGGTACTTCAAATTCTGGTCTTCTTCCCCAATCCATCTGCTACTAATTATTTTTCAAAGTCCTCAAATGCTCTACGCATTGTGTCCATATTTTATAGTTGTGTTCAATGGGAGATACAGGGTGGAGTGTGCTTATTTCATCTTACCTGGAACAAGAACCTTAAAATATACATTTTTTAATTCATTTAACACATCATAAAAAGCCTTACACTATACTTTGAGAAGCACCAGTCAAAAGCAAGGTGGCTCCATTTCCCAATTTTTCTAAGAAAAGAACAAGTACATGTTTATCAGTCTTTGAGCCATGACAAGGTACCATTAATTAAAAACTTGTGACTTAAGGTCTTAAATTCTCTAAGCAATTTAAAAAAACCATCTACCTGGATGATATTACTTTAGCTCTTGGTTGAAATGTACTCAAGACAGTGATTAAAAACAGACTTTGGTTTTTATCCAAAGTTGAGAAAAGAAAAAGTAATCTAAAGTTTGCTTTGTTATCTTTTGCATCTCTACTTGGGAAGACATTGTCCATTTTGTTTAATGTTGTTTAAATAAAACATTCCTTTTTGAATTTCGTATAAAGAAAAGGTTCATCACTTCTTATGAACTTACATGCTTCTTATATGACTTAGGTTTTCTTTTTGTCCTGCCTTTCAGGAATATCAGAACCTCATATATTCTTTGTCCAATTACACTGGCTCTCCTTAGGTAGGTTTCCTGGAACAACTGTTTTTCCTCTATCATGTTACATAGATCTTACTATTTTATACTTATTTTCTTGATAGAAACTAAGTCATAAATGAATAAGATGCAATGGTAGAGTTATTAGTTTCCTCTCTTCTTTTTCTTTGTCATTTCCTTTGTGCTTTTTATCACACTCTTTTTAAAAAAATACAGTGTTGAACTTGGGTGATGAGTACATAGGATTTTATAACATAATCATATCTATTTTGTATATTCTTAAATTCTCCATAATAAAAAAAATTAAAAAAAATACAGAATGTGAATTCTTTTCAAGTTCACACAGAATGTTCACCAAGATAAACTACATTCAGTGACATAAAACAAATCTAAAGAAATTAAAAGAATTAAAATCATACAAACAATATTCTCTGATTGCAACTGAATTAAAAAGTAGAAATCAAATGAAAGATATCTGGCAAAGACTGAAGACACACATACACATGTTTAGGATCTAGCAATATAGTAAATGGTTAATATATCGTGATAACGTTGAGTTTACTCCAGAAATGTAAAATTTGGTTAATTTTAGAAAATCAGTGAACATAATTAACTATATCAATTGAAAAGTCATATACTCATCTCAACATAGGCAAAAAAAAAAGTTTAGTAAAAAGAATTGAAAATTATCCTTAAATTAATAATATGATTTATGAAAAGGTAAAGCAAACTTAATATTGAACAGTGAAATGTTGAAAGCATTTCCATTACAGTCTGTATCAAGCAAGAATGTCTTCTTTTACCTCGTCTACCCAACATTGCACTGGAGTTCCTAGCCAGCCCAATCCAGCAAACATAAAAATAGTATAAAAATTAGAAATGACTAAACAAAACTATTATTCTTGATAATATGATTATGTATGTTAAAAATCCAAATAAATCTGCAGCTAAATTACTGATATTGAAAACAGAGTTTAATAAGGCCAGTAGAAAGAAACATTATTGTAAATTCATTAATTGCATTCTTTAAAAAGTTTTTTTTCCCAGTTTTGTTGAGATGTGGTTGATATACAGCACTGTATGGGTTTGGGCATTACAGCAGAATGCTTGACTTCTGTACACTGTGACATTAACTGTATTCTAAATATCAGTGTGAAACAGAAAATTTTAAAAAGTTTTAAGCTATCATTTAAAATCACATCAAAACTATCCACGATTGAATAATAAATCTAACAAAAGATATTTGAGAACCCTGTGGCAAAACTAGTAAATGTATAAAAAAAGTTAAAAAGATAAGTGAAATTATTATAACAGTGTGGCATTGGTATAAGGATAAAAAGGTGAACATTGAAATAGAATACGTAGTCCTGAAACAGACCTAGCACTCCGAATTCTGACATCTATGTTGAAGATGTAATCATAAATTAGTGAGGATGATTTTTGACAAATAGATATCTGGCAATGGATTAGTTATTAGTGAAAAGAAAGTTTACTTTTCACTGGATACAAAACCTCAAAATCAATTCTAGGTACACTTAGGAGTTAAAGGGAAAAAAAAATAAATCATGACTATCTAAAAAATAAGTTATTATTGACTCTTTATTTGAGGAAGAACTTTTTAAGGTAAAAACAAAAGACAACAATCCGAAAGGTTAAAGATTTTATCACATAAACACTTCACACTTTGTCTTTTGAAAATAAAAAAACATAATTAATAATTCAACAACAAACTAGAAATAATATTTGCCACAAATATCACTGGCAAAAGGTAAATATTCTATATCAATGTTACACTAAATAAATGAATAAAATGAACAGCAAGACTTAAGCAGATAAACAGTCAAATATCTTGATAAGTTACAAAATAAGAAATGGCTAATAAACATGTAAAAGAAATATACTCTTCTTTAATAAGCTATTTAAGAGAAATCAGAACTACTGGATATTATTATTTATCTACTAAATATAATAAACAGTTTTAGAGAGAATGTGGTCGAAGTCTTTTTTAATAATAAAGGTAAACATTTTATCAAATTATTTCATCAGGAGCATCAAAGCTTTAAAATACTGCACATAGGATTCAGTAAATTCACTTCTAGGAGTTTATTTCAAGGATATGATAATATCTAAATAAATTATATAATTATATATTATATACATGAATTATATGTGTGAATATACATATGGAATTATGTGATAAAGCCTTTATACCAGCTATTATACAAACACTCCAACAAGCAATTGTAAACACATTTGACACAAATGAAAAATAGAACATCTCAGCATAGAAATAGAAAACATAAAGAAGAACCAAATAGAAACATACATGCACACAAAGATGTTTGCTGCAGTCTTAGGAAGAAAAATTCTGGAAACAAAATAATTGTGCAAAGTTATAATAATGGTGCAGAAAATAATAGCATATCCATATAAGGAATATTTTATAGTCAATATGAAATGATGTTTAAAAAAGTATTACTTTTCTCCAGGGGCTGGGGGTATGGGAGGAATAGATATAGAGTTTCTGTTTGGCATGATGAAAAATTTCTGGAAACAGATAGTGGTGATGGTTATACAATATTGTGAATGTATTTACGCCACTGAATTGCACACTCAAAAATGACTAAAATGGTAAATTTTGTGTTATATATGTTTCACCACAATAAAAAAGAATTATTTTAAGATGTAGGAAAATACTTATAATAAACACAAGATGCTATGTTAAAAAATATGTTTGTATACATATTATAGGGAATCCATTGCTATTTTTTCTTCCTTTTAGAGTGTACTGATTCACAACTGGTGATATATATCAGAATCATCAGAGGAGCTTAAAAAAAATCTAAAGATGCCCAAAGTCTATCAATCTCGTATTTACTGAATCATTATTTCCAAAGGAAGGCTTGTTTTTATTTTATTTTAAAATTATCTTTAAAAATTAATTATTTTAAAATTATTTTTTTTTAAATAAAATCTACGAATGATTTTAATGCACGTCCCTGAGTCAGAACTGCTATTTTAGGTTATAGGTAGTCTTTAATATAGAGACTAAGAGGAAACCACAATTACAGTATAATCCTAAATGTGTCAAAGGAAAAAGAAAATAGGCACATAAACCAAAAAGTTATCAGCAGAAATCTTTGTAAGATGAGATAAAAGATGACTGATATTTCATTATTTACTTTTTGTGTGTGTTACTTCAAGTTTTCTAGGTAAGAATTAGATATATAATCAGCAAAAAAATTTTATGAAAATTAGTAAGGAAATCAATGAATTTCTTCTGAGGAGAGGTTTCACATTTTAAAAACTAGAGATCACCCTAAATCCCAACTTCTACTACACTGAGTGTCCTCCTTGTCACTGCAGCCAAATGTGTTCCGTCTGTGTCCAGAGTCAGCTGAAAATGACAAAGAGTATCTATCTTTGTTGGGATCATAAATGACAGATGACCAATTCTCTCCTTCTCCCTTTCCCTCTCTGCCCTTGCCCATTACAACCACTGAATCCCTGGGCTATTTGGGTTGCAATCTCATAATATTTAGGGTCAGGGATGCAGCTTTACAGGTCCTCAGGGCTGCTTCTGTGGGGGTAGCTTCTTCCTTTTTATTTAACCCCTTGCTTACCTTAGGGGCTTGAAATAAATCAGGCAGAGCCTCAAAACATCAGGTCCAGAAACAGATGTTTTGGCCAAAACTTCTGCATATGAAACACATTCTTTCCTCTTGCTCACCATAAAATAGCATGGCCACTTCCATCAGATTTCTATCACATTAAATCTTTTTTCTTGGTGTAAATCACTTCTTTCAGATGAGTGTTAACCATTTCCCAACCTTCTAATGCAATCCGGTTTTCCATTATAATGTATCTTTGTAACATTTATGTTTACACTTAAAGTGATAAACTTCAAGCTTAATTTTCTCCTTTCCTATTAGGTGATAGAAACCCTAAGGCACAGACTGAGGGTTAACCTATGTGAACTGCCTAGCCCAGTGCCTGCTTTATTGTAGGGCTTAGTAAATGTCAGTTCTCTTGTACTGGTTTCTGAAGTCATACACTGAACACAGAGCTGCTATAAGACGTAGGTTGGAAAAATGTCATTCAGGAAGAAAGATTTTTGGAAAGCAAGAAGACTTGGTAAGTTTGTGAGCACGTAGAGTTTATTAAGGTAGAACTTGAAGGGCAACAGGTTGCTCATGCTCTCTTCCAAAACACCTTCCAAATTTAGGAGCTGGAGAGTCAGTCATTTAGGAAAGGTTCCAAAGTCCAAACCAAATGATATTTTTGTGTCAGATATTTTCCATTTGTCTCTCCAGATCCACTCTCTCTACTTCTTTACCAAACTCTGTGCTCCTGTGAAGCTGATCTTCACGGCCTCCATCAATGGGCTCCCTTGTCCTCTGACTTTCTGTTGATTGCAGCCAATCATGGACCATGCCAAGAGATCTGAGAGTGAGATCACAACACTTATTTCCCTTCTTCTTCCCTTGTTTCTTCCTCAACCGTTTGGTTGTGTCTTTGTGCTGAAGGCCACACCTCCTGTCAGGCAGCCCTCAAGTACAGTTAGAGCTCTCCTCTCCACTTCCAGAGAGGTTCTGATTCTGTCTCCTTGCTCCTTCAAGCTCGGGTTGATACATCCCCTGTGTAGCTAAGCACAGGGTTCTCTACCACCCCTTGGTTTCCCTTAACCCTACCCACATTTTAATGAACAACTCTGCACTTTTATTAAATTCTCCTCAACTGTCCCATGGGAGGGAGCCATACGTGTCCTGTCAAGACTCCGAGCCATACTTCTCTTGATGTGAAGGAACTTTTTTCTCCATTATGCCTTCACTGAAGACTAAGCACATGGTCTGCTAGCCAAACGGCAGTGATGGCTTCAAGATGAAGCCTCTTTATGGGATCTTGTGGGATGAGGAATGCTCCACAGAGAAAGAAAAGCATGTGAAGCCAGATGGACACGTTGAAGTCAATCAACATTCACAAAAGGCAGGATGCCAGTGCTCATCCCCAGCCCTCAGTGATTTTTCTGATGTAAATAAGTGTAGCTTTAAAACTACTGGCCACCGACAGTTTCTATCCAAAGCTTACGCCAATATCCAATCAACTCAACATCCAACTTGAGAGTATAGTAGGCGGTTTGACTTAGGTAACCAGCACAGTGTGTGTGTCGACTATTTGTGGTGTGCCCTGTTACTCAGTCTACAAACCCACCACAGTTAACCTTCCCGACTCCCCACGCAGCAGATATTATTACCACTTTACAGGTGACAAAAGCAAGCTTTGAGAGATCAGGCAAGTTGCCCAGCATATACAATGAGCAGCAGAACCAGCATCCAGACATAGGCCCAGGCTCTGAAGGTTTAGAGAGCGTCAGGAGAGAAACAGCTTTGGACATAAAAAGCCTTGTAGTTAAGGCCTGGCTTTCCTGTTCTGGTTGGGTGATTTGAGCACCTTACCTAACTTTTCTGAGCCTCACTTTCCTCATCCATAAAGAGGATAAAACAGTGTCTACATTACAGGTTAACTGTGACTATCAAAGAAATAACATGAAGGAAAGAATTTTTAAAACTCTTAAGGGCTGGTAAAAATATGACTCATTCCTTTGGTTGGCTTTTTCTAATTCCCCTCGACCTTGGAGGTAATGAATCTGATTCCGTTTTCCATTTCTATTTCCATGAGCAATTCCAAGACAGACTAGTGAGGTTTGACTTCTCAATAGTAATGGTAACAGTAATAACAGTACCAGTAAAAACAACAATAATTATGCTTCTAATCACAACTCACATTTATTGACCACTTCCCACATGTCAGGCACTTTACTAGCGTTATCTCATTTCATCCTCATACCCACTCTCTGAGTGGACACCATTGTCATTTTCTTGGATGAGAAAACCAAGGTGCAGAGAGTTTAAATCACTTGCCCCAAGTCACACTGTTGAATTGACTTCTGCCTTTAGAGCTGTGGTCTCTAATATAGCTGTCATTAATCACATGTCACACAGCACTTGAAATGTAGCTGGTCTGAGATGGGACGTAAAACGCACACTGGATTTTGAAGACCTCATATGAAAAAAGAATGAAAATATCTCATTAACAATAGTACATTGATTACATATTTTGGACATATTGGTTTCAAACATCTATTATTAAAATGAATTTCAACTGTTTCTTTTTACTTTTGAAAATATGTCTATTAAAAAATTGCGAATCGCTTCTATGGCTTGTGTTATCTGTCCACTGGACAGCACTGGAGTAGAGGAGGAGCTCCAGGTACCTTACGAGCCTTGGCTGGGCCCATTTCTAAAGCCACGCCACCTACAGCAGGAACAAAGAAAAGCAGACCTTTGCTTTCAATAACATTTCCAGCGAGCAGGGTAGAGGAAGGAACAAAACCCATATTTGTGTGGCTTTGAGAAAGCCACAGCTTTGCAGGTTTATCTTCACCAAGAAATGGATCTGCTTTGTGGGGCTACGGCATGTGCTTCTCTAAATAGTCTGATGGTTGAATCCAGCCTGAAAGCAAACATTTCAAAGCCTCTGGCAGAAGCGGTTTAGAGAGAGGCTTCCAAGCCATCAGGCCAGCAGATGATGTTTACTTCTTGTGACATAATAGTCAAGTCAAATTTTATTTTATAGCAATTACTTTCATGTCCCAAGAATAGAAAAATCCCTTCAGATGACCAAACACCCCTGCACAACCCAAATCTCATTAAATAAATCTGTGGCTTTGCCTCTTTTGCGGAAAACACTGATGCTTTTTTCCGGTCAAGACAGGTCCTTTAACTTCCCGAGATGCTTCTTGCATTAGCAGGAGGAGTGTGTGTGTGTGTGTGTGTGTGTGTGTGTGTGTGTGTTTCTTTAAACAGATTAATTATGGCCAGGTTCAAAGGTATGCCACCAAGTTCAGCAGGGTGATTTGGAGAGCCCAATGCCCTCCTGCAAATGGTTGGCAGGGAACAAAGACTGGTAGAAACAATAAGCAAGGTTGCCTTGCACGAAGGGCTTTACTCTTTCCAAAGTCCTTCTGCATCCACGATTTCATGGCGCCACCCTCCCCGCTAATCTCGATGAGGGAGATGAGGAAATTGAGGCCAGGGAGGGTTCTAGCTTAGCAATGGGAGAAAGGATAAAATTTGGAATCAGAAGGCTTGCACTTAAATTTTTGCTCTGCTTTTCTAGCTGTGTGATCCTGGGCAAGCTACTGAACTTCTCTCAGCTTGCTTTGACTTATTCGTAAAATGTAGCTAATATAGACTTGAAAGGCTATACACTATGTGATTTCATTTATATGACATTTTAGAAGAGACAAAACTACAGGGACAAAATAAAAGTGGTTTCCAGGGGTTAGGGCTGGGCAGGGGGAGGGTTTGACTACAAAAGTTTAGCACAAGGGAAAGTTTTGAGGTAACAGAACTGTTTTGTATCTTCATTGTGGTGGTTACACGACTTGGTGCATTTATGAAAACTCATAGACCTAACTATACAGGAAAAAGTGAATTTTACTGAATGTAAACTTAAAAATATTTATATGGTAAAAAAGAAAATAACTGGGCTAATAAAAATGCCTCTCTCACAGGGTTGCTGTGGCGTTTGAGTTTACCCAGTAAACAGTGGAGCGACAACTGAAACTACTTCTTTCTATTTCTAACGTGATCTTTCTAAGTTTGCAGCTGCTGAACAGAAGTATAAGAAATGGAACCAACTAAATTTCATTTCAACTCTTACAACTGGTAAAAAGGAAATAGGACAAAATCCAGGGCTTTAAATGGAAAGCTGATGTAGTGACAGTTGAAAACAGACAGGAGACGGGCAGCTTATCCATATGCGCTTCTATGCCGTGAATTTACCCATAGGAGAACCGGGAAACCTCTGTCCTGCCTGCTTGCCCATTTTATCTTCCACTGGAGCCCCCCTTCCCAGCCTGACCAACTCTCAACTTTCTCACCAAGTTTCACACAGATCTAGTTGTTTCTTGGTTATTTTGTTTCAGGCGCACTGCCAGCTGGCTTGATCTGCCTACTGCTACAGAAAACAAATCTCTCCTCCATTTCTCATGTGTTACCGGCCTAACAAATAAACTACTGTCTAAGTTTTACACTGATTCCTGCAAATGACCCAGCCCTTTCCACACGGAATACTTTCTGCAGGCTGGGATTTTTAAAAAGAAGAACTGTGACTGGCAGCAGTGCGGTCCTCTGAGTTGGCAAAGGGTATTTTTAGCTATTAGGTTTTTATTAATTACACTGGCTGCTGTTGGCCATTGCTCTCGGTTTCTTCTGTCTTGCTGAGGGGAGCTTGTGGCTTTGAAATATAATTAAATCTGTCTGAAAGGTTCCAGCTCTGGTTCTCAGAGATTTCATCGTCACGTCTTCATTTTTAGGATGCTCTGAATTTTAGATGTGTTTGTGGCAGGACACAAGGAGAGAAACGGTTTCCCTCCCTCCCCACAGCTTGTGTTCTCTTCTGCCTTTGCCTGGGAGATGTGCTGAAGCTTTGTAGCTTTCCCTCGCATCCCACTTCCTTTTAAGGTGATTATCCATGCACAAAATGTAGAGTTTTAAGGCTCAAGCATCCCTCCTTGTGAACCGGAGTTGGGGCTTTAGACATGTTCTGGTGACCTCAGAGGACAAAACTAGGAACTTAAAGGGAGCTGGGTTGTGGAAGCTTCTAATTAGAAGTGCACTCAAATGCCTTGAAAGGTGGTGATCTCCCTATCAACAAAGGCATTCAAGAGGAGACTGGACAACCACTTGCTGGGGATCCTGAGAGAAGTTTTATGCATCTCAGAGGGGCTGGTGCTTTCAAAGTTCCTCCAAGCCCAAGAGTCTCTGAGTCCAAATGACTGCTTAACTTGAAAAATAAGATACTGATTCAGGGGGAGTGTGGAATCAATATTTCTAATGAATCAGAAATTAGTTAACATAGTACTGGGCTGGATAACTTCTGTCTGTCCCTCCAGCTCTACTTTCCAACCTTCTAGAGGCTTCTGTGTTCTGGGAGGCTTGACGGATATGAGTTACATCCATAGATGTCTGTGTCCTCTGGCTTCCAGGTGAGTCTAGCCACTAGGGACCACAGGAAGGTGATGTGAGGGAGGGAGGAGAGTGAGGTTGGGGTTCTCTTCCCCAGCTCTCCTCCTATGGATTTCACACACAGTGGATGTATTCCTTGGACAAAGTTGTCTGTCTGCCTGTCTCTCCGTTCCACTTCCTCCTCCTGTCCTTGCAGGCCTAGTGACAGATCTCCTGTTACTACCCTGAGTCACTGCCCCATCCCCTGCCGTTTCTCTGCACCCTGCCCACCCCTTTGCAGACTGTCCCTCTGTTAGACTCTCCTTGAGTGATCTGTTTGAGTGGGCCATCTCTCTCTTGGCAAGACTGTGACTGACACAAATATTAAACACCTACACTGTGCAGGGGAGAGGATGACATAGTTCTCGCCCTCAAGGGCTTTCCAGGATGGATATGGAGATAAGATGAAGATCTGGGGGGAAACATGGACACATTGTTGTGGTGGCTGTTGACTATGTGAGTTCTTGTAACTCTAGGAGACGAGAACTGTGCCTAGATACATGAGCTAACAAGACCAAATTCAGCTAAAAATAAAACAAACCAACTCTACATGAATTCAATCAAACAAATTTTTTTTGGCTTTCTGACCGACCAGATTGACCGAACGTTCCTTCTGGACTAGTTGCTCTGGCATGGTGTTCAGACATGGCCCCTGACAGCACTGGTGTGATGACAAGGTTAGCCTGGGAGGAACGACACACCAAGGGGACTGGTGGTTTCTGGCAGCCGCAGGGCGACCTGGGAGCGTAGGGATCAGAACACACTTGTTGGGGCTGCATCCCAGGATAAGATAAGGATACCGCCCTGCGGGACCCCCACAGCTTCCTGATCACGAAGCGGAACGAGGCCAATCCCTTAAGAGGGAAGCACCTGCAGAACTGTTAATAGGAACAGGGAGTCAATGCCCCTTCAGGGAGGAGAGCAGGGGGAGGAAAACTGTCATCTTCTCACAAAGAGACACGGGAAGCAGCGCGAGAGGCTTCACACCTACACCCCACTTTACAGAATTGGGTCACATGCTTTGTATGTAGTCGGAGCACACAAACGTGTGTGTGGATAGCTTTGATTTTTCTGTCAAGTTCTCTCAGTTTTCCTTAGGCTAAAACCTAACAAGTCAGGGGTTACGCCCCATTTGTTCACTTTATCTCCAGGCCTTAACGCAGTATCTGACACCTAGAAAGTGTTTAATAAGTAATTGTGGAATGAAGGTGGCATTGATATGCCTTCCTTCACCTATGAGGTCACACTCCTCTTACTAGGCCAACTGCACAATTCTGATGCCCCATTCCTCATTACAGCATTTCTAAGGAGTTCTACCTCCGGGGATAAGTCTGAGAATTCTGTGGGTGTTCATTGGCATAAGGGGTCATTCTTGACGACTCTCCTCTACAGAGAAAACCCTGGAAAATGTCATTAGTCTGCCCAGGAAGCTCATATTGTGCTACTGTGTTTGTCATCATTGCCACATAGTATGGCTTTTGAAAGCAAGAGGTCCAGAAATGTGGAGTAGTCTTGGACCATTAAAGAAAATTTTTTGGCTATCAAGGCACACGCCATTGTTGGCCCTGTAGCAGTCTCACTGGGTCTTAGAAATAGGGAAATGAAGCCTTTCTCTCCCTTAGTTACATCCATCGCATCCTGTTCTATCCAATCTAGAAGAACACCAGCCCCTTCTCTCCTAGTCACTTTCTAGCTCCTAACCTTGCAACCAAACTCAACTTTCTTCACAGCACTTGTGACTACTTGAAATCATATTTATTTATTATTTATTTTCTCTCTTTCTCTGGAAACTAAGCTCCATGAGGGCAGGGACACTGTATCCCAGCACACAGAATGTGCTGGGCACATGGTAGGTACTCAACAAGCTTTATTGGATGAATGAATGGGTCACTTTACGGTACTATATGGTATTATATTGCGGTATGGGGCCCAATATGTACAATTCTTTAGTATACAGCTCTTTTAATACACAGGCACTCACCCATTTGGATAAGGAGAGATTTCTAACTTCAGCCATATATTGTTTGGAAAACATGATCCTGGCTTTGAGGTGAATCAACAGCAAGTCTATCCCATCCCTTATGGTAAATTCTCCTTCAGATGCCCCTGTCTCCTCTGATCTATCCCAGTCCATCAGAAATACTGTATAAGGTAGAGCCTCAGAAGGTAAGAGGTATCACCACGTTTTTCCTAAGATTCCCCTTGGTCCCTAAGTCAGAGATGACCGCTTGTCTACCAAACTCATTTAGCTATCTTCCTGGGCACACAGGTGGACTACATATCTCATCCTCACATGCAGATAAGTGTGGCCCTATGACTGAGTCCTGCCCAGTGTAATGTGGGCAGAAGCAAGGTCTGTGGACAGCTTCTCTCTCTCTTCCTCTGTCTGTCTACTAGACTCAGAAGATCTGGCAGGGGCCATAGGGGAGGGTGGACCCACAAGAGAGAAAGAGCCTGGGTCTCTGATGCAGTACCCCTTAAAATTAATCTTTATGTGAATGAGAAATAAAATTATTGAGTTGAGCCACTGAGGTGTTTAGGTTTATCTGTTATGGCAGGTAGTTAGTTATGCTAATACAATTCCTAACTAATACACAAAAATGGTCCTCCAGCCAGAAGTATTCTATAAGTTTTGCAGGCGAGACATGGGGGAATGCTAGCCTTTCTCAAACCACAACAAAGAGGCCTTACTTGCCTTATATCTGCTACCCCCAAAGGGCCACTCTGAGTTCTCCCCAAGAAAAGAAAGTGTGGCTGGATGTTTCTACCACTATAAAGCTTCTGGCAATGACCACATGGAAAAAATTTTTTTAAATTTCATCAAACTGGGACCTCACTGCAAGTGAATAAATGTACAAACTTTTAGTGCTGGAAGCACTTGCTGTGGGGCAAAACCGTATGATATGTTGAAAAGCATTTTTAGATCATTTTGCATTCATTGGAGGGGGTTGATATAAATGAGATAAGACATAGTCTCTGTCTTCCAGCATCTTCCAGTCTACTGGAGGTAATAGATACTTGAATAACAAACTACAATCCCTAATAGGACAAAATGGCAGCAAATTATCAGCAATGTAATCTAGGTGTGTAAAAGAAGAGATAAACTTTGACCTTAAGAACGAGAAAGACTTCAACAGTGTTCCTAACGTTCTTAAGAAAAAGGGCAAAATTTCTTAACATGACTTACAAGGTCATATATGAATTGTCCCCACTCCCCAATACTTCTTTGGTCTTATCTCTTGCCACTCCATTAAGAATATTCTATGCTCCAGCCATAGCCACCTATTTTTAGTTTTTAAACTTGCCATATTCTTTCCTCCAAGTTTTTGGACCCTCGTTTACTACCTCTCCTTCGATACCCTTTGTACCATTTAGCATGCTATTGGCTATAAGTAACAGATACTGAAATACAATAATATTATCACATAAGAAATCTGGAGATATATAGATATAGGATTAGTTCTATGATATAATAATGTAAAGACTTGAATTCAATTTTTCTGCAATTCCCTTGGTGTTTGCCTCATGGTAACAAGATGGCTGCTGCAGCTCCAAACCATACCCTCTTATGAAACAACCAAAAACAGGGAGGGAAGATGACACTTCTCTGTGATGACCTTACTCTTCAAGGAAAATCCTTCCCAGAAGTCCTTTGATGGCTTTCCCTTATATCTCCCTGGCCAGAAGGGGCTCATATGTACATGCCCTAGCTTAAATGGAGGCTGGAATGTGAGCGTCTGGCATTTACAGGGGAAGAGGCTCTGCAAGCATGGAAGAAATGCAAAGGGCATAACTGTTGGATAAGACAGCAACAGAGCCTCCCTCTGGACTTCCACAGCCCCTAGGTCCCTCTATGGTCCATCCTTACATTGTACATAATTGCTTACTTGACTGTATCCACTAGCCTATAATCTTTGTTAAAGAAAGACAATTGTACTGAATGAATGAAATAGAAACATAGTGTTATTATTACCAACACTTCTAATAACAAAACAACAAATTGAAATCACTTCAGTATGTAACTGTTTTTACAACTCTTTTTTTTTTTTTTTTTGCTGAACGATAATCTGTTGCCAATCTTCCTCTTTTTGCTTGAGGAAGATTCGCCCTGAGCTAACATCTGTGCCAGTTTTCCTCTATTTTGTATGTGGGTCACCCCCACAGCAAGGCCATTGACGAGTGGTGTAGGTCTGTGCCCAGGAACTGAACCCTGGTTGCCAAAGCGGAGTGCACCAAACTTAACCACTAGGCCATGGGGCCGGCATCTTTACAACTCTTTACTGACCCTTGGCTCCCTGGTGAAATCCTAATGGGTAAAACCTCAACCTCAAGGGCTACCAATTATGAAAAAAACAAAACAAAGCACAGTTGTCAAGTCTCTACCATGTGGTAAGATGAGATGGGGATAGTGAAAGCAGAGAACTTGAGAGCTGGTGCTAGCAGAGAGAACTGAGCTGGCCTGGTGGAGACCAAACAGGAATATGTATCATTTGGGATTCATTTGGTTGCAAGAAACAGAAAATTCAAGTTAGTTTACACAATAAGATACACTTATTCTCTCAATAACAAGCAGTCTCAGGGAAGGCAGCTCCAGAGTTTATTCTGCTTGGTTATCCATAGGTAGCTTCCCTCAGGGTTGCAAGTTGGCCACCATAGTTCCAAGTTCTATATCCATGGTGTCCACAGAGGAACACATTTTCCCCTATGCCTCTTTTTAAGGGAGAAGATACCTTTCCCAGAAACCTCCCAGCAGATTTTTCTTTATTTTTCATTAGGCGGCACTGGGTTACATGTTCATCCATAAACCAATCGTTGGAATGGATAATGGGATGATCATGATTGAATTAAACCAAGTAAGATTTATCTTTGTTACATGTGGACACCCCAACAAAATTAGGGGCTCTTCAAGGAAAAAAAGCAGGAATTGGAATGGCTGTTGGACAAGCAACCAATGACATACTACCAGCTACCTTGGAACCAAGCAAATTTCAAGTTTGTGGAACGAGTAAGTCTTATAAGGCTGAGTCTCAAACCACACCTGGCACTGTAAAAACCCTTCAGATGAAAGAACAGCCTGGGTCACAATGTTTGTCAACTGGTTTCTTCTGCTTCAGGCTCATATAGAGATTCATATCATTACTTTAGAATTTCTAGGACATGAATACAGAATAATTTATTACACTCACACCCTGTGGGTTACTTCTTTGCACAGGGGCTAGTTTAGTCATTTCTAAACACCAGGAGTTATGTACTCTGAACTATTCCAGAAAAGGAAGACACTGGCCCTCACTTTCTACTCTTATGGTTTAAGTCTGGGCGCTGGCCTCCTACTTCATTGGTATTTGAGCAGCATCTCCATTTTTATCTCATCACTTAGAGGAAGACTTCCTTTCCCCAGACTTGAAACTTTCTTTGCTTGGTCCCAAACTGTGAGGTAACACTTTTATTAAAAATTTTTAAACTGAGAGATGGTTTTCCCATCAGGTGGGAGCAAAACAGTTTCAGAATGGGTCCTGGTCTAGCTGGTCTGGAGGGACATTAGTGTTGTTTATCTTCCATTGCCCAAGGCATGGCTCAGCTCAGGCCAGGAACTCCTTCTAACCCAGAACTTTACCTGTGGACACTGAATTATTCTTCTGCCTGGTCATCTGGGTCCTTCTTATTGAATATTTTGAGATTTTAAGTTAGGGCTCAGCAAATTACAGTTTGTGAACCAAATCTGGCCTGTCACATATTTTTGTAAATAAAGTTTTATTGGGACACAGCCACAGTCATTCGGTTACGTATCATCTACGGTTGCTTTCGAGTTACAATGGCAGAGTTGAGTAGTTGCAACAGAGACCCTATGGCCTGCAAAGCCTGAAATATTTGCTATCTGGCCCTTTTCAGAAAAGTTTGCTGACCTTTGTCCAAGATGGAAAGAACAAGTGAGAAGCAAGTAGTCTGTAAGCAAGATGGATGCCCAAACTCATATAAATAAATGCTAAACAAAAACCACAGAAAAGTTAAAATGGATTCAGATGGTTTGGCCAAAAACCGGCCACCAGGGATCAAGGCGGGCCTAACCAGGGCTCTGTTCAGCCCCTGAGATATATGGGCCCTTCACAGGGAGCTGAAGCAGTGCCATGTCTCCCTGGGAAGAAGCATTACACTTCTCAAGTGTTTGTGTTCCCAAATGTGAAACCTGGAGGAGGTTTTCTAAACTGTCCAGTTTAACTGCTGCAGTCAGGGTGTTTTGCCACCTGACACACACATCCATCAGAGCTGTTCTCTGGAACTTCTGGACTGGCAGTAAAACACTCAGCCACAGACCTCCTTGGTTTTCAAACAGGAGCCCGAGAAAGACCACAGCAGAAACCTGTTTACACAACTCAGGTTTTCTTAGTAACATAAGGCGGACGTCAGACAAGTCTTCATCACTAACTGTGAGAACCGATTTCTGCTAGAACCTCAGGCCGGCAGAGTTAGCTGCTTAGTGTTCTGGTTTCTTACCTTTTCTTAACCAAAAATAAAATAAAGTCATGGAAAATAATAATTATTAAGCACTCATTTTAGACACTGCATTAAGCACTTTTTGTACATTATCTCACTTAATCTTCCCAGCGGTACTGTGAAGAGGGTACTATTACTACCACACCCCCTTTTTATAGATGAGGAAGGTGAGGCCCGGAACAGTGTTTCTCAAACCTGGAAAGCTTGTTAAAACTTAGACTCCTGGTCCCGACCCCTAGACATTCCTAGTCGGCCAGTCTGGGGTGGGGCCTGAGATTTTGCATTTCTAGCAAATTCTAACAGGCGGTGCTGATGCCGGCTGAAAATTTAAGTGAACAACCAAGTCTCATGACCACTGTGGCAGGGCCAGTTCTCAAACCCAGTTTTGCAACCATGACCATTTATCCATTCTTTTAATCATTTTTGATAAATTGCCTCCCAAGAGCTCCAAAAAGAAGTGAATGAAAGGTATTCAAACACACACTTAGAAAATCCTATAACAAATTCAACAGATGCTATTTGCCAAATGACCCAAGTCTTTCTCAGTTGAGGTCTTGCATTTTTGGCCATCTTGGGAAGAGATGTTTGGATACTACACAGCCATGTAGCCAAATAAATAATCTAATTGGCACATTACTTTGGCCTAGAAGAGTAGATTCTTCAAAATTATCAATTCGAAGAAGTCTTACCCAAATAACCTCACCCTCACGCCTTTTTTATCTACTTTCAGGACTTGAGAAAGAGGTTATCGCCACACGAGTTTGCTCCAACAGTTTTAGCTCTATACATCATACCTTCTCTTCCCATCTAGAATGGAAATTGCTAAAGGGATGATTTTGTCCTGTCTTGATATCCCAATGCTATACTGTGCCCGGGTACACAACATTCAGCGTTCTATAGTTTGTAGAGCATCTGGACAGTACGGCATAGTGTTAAGAATGTGGGTTTTGCATTCAAATTTTGTATTCACGTACAAGCATGGCTACTCACCATGTGACTCTGCTCAAATTCCTAAACTGTCTGTTACCTTATCAATAAAACCGAGATCAAAGTACTCCCATAAGGTTGCTGTCAATATTAAATGTAAAGCTCTCAGCCGTGGCATATGGAGAGGCCTCAAAAATGCTAATTATAAATTATTATATATGTAACTCTATCATATAATTACATCCTTATATATAATTAAAATTATATAATTACACATTAATATTAATCAATATATTAATATTATTAATTATATTACTAATATACTAATATAACTAATTATGAATTATAATATATTAATAAACATATTATTAATTATATGATTATACATGATATATACTATATACACTTACGTATAATTATGTGATTATAAATTATTATTTAAGCTCTAGAGAACGTGGTAACTGAATGTGTTTTTTAGTCTAGTGTTTTAGCTGGAGAAACGCACATTAGTCCTAGATGTGTGTGTTAAGATACGTTAGCTCCAGGCAGGGATGTAGTGAGGTTCCCTGCTCATTAGCCCTAATCCCTCTGCTCAGATTATTTTCTTTCTGGAATAACTTCAAGTCTCTCTTCTGCTATGCAACTTCCCAGACCACGGCCATACTCTCTTGTTTCTTTGAACACACTACCTGTTGGATAAATTGTACAGATTAATTTGTACTCTTTCTTATTTTTTCCTGTGTACAGTCTTGTCCCTCCAGTCAGAACATACTCTCCTTGAGAGCAATTATTCATGTCAGACTTGTTTTGTACCTGCCACACCAGTTGATAAATATTTGAATGTAAGCATGGAGAAATATAATAAACTTAAATGTATTCTCTGAAAAGAAGCAGGGTCTAAATGTTAAGTCCTTGCAGAATAATCACTAGTCCTAGTTTACAAAATCATATTGCCTCCAAACCAGCGCAAGTACAGAGATTACTTAGGCTGTGTAGCTCTGAACGGGTGAGAGAGAGAAATAACAAGGCCATTCTATTCTACTGCCCACAGCAACACTACAATTCGGCCCGTGCTGGAGACTGGTGGTATAAACATTTCTTAAAGCAGATCTTGAAAGGGGCTGCAACCCTAAACTCACCTCTCCTTTAACAAAGTTATTATGTTTTGACGTTAGCCCAGATTAAAATGTCACAGGAATTTAGCAGCTGAACTTTGCGTATCATAAAGGTGGGTGTTAGGGACATGCTCGAGAAAGCACAATGAATTTTACAACTATCCTTAGACAAGGTTTTATATTTTAATCCTAACGCATGACTCTCTATCTAGAGAATTTTCAACTAACTTGAAATATTGGTGTTGAGACAGAAGACTGGACCACCTGGGGGCAATGATTATGTTCCTGGAAGAAAATCAACACTACGCCCTGGATCGATGTGGTGACATTGCTCTGATTCACTTGAATCAGGATCTGCTGACCCATCTTGACTTCTTTACCAATAGTCACAGGAGAGAGAAGTTCTACTTTACGTGGCAACCGACAAGTAGGGCAATGCTTCTCAAACTTTCATGTGCACACAAATCACATAGGGATATTGTTAAAATGTAGATTCTGACTCAGTAAGTCTGAGGGAACCTGCGATTCTGCATTTCTAATATCCCAGCTGATGCTGATTCTCTCCGTCCAAGGAGAGAATTGCTACTTTGAGCAGCAAGTAGGTACAGGATGGTGGACTAGTTAATGAATAGCTGCATAGACCAAGCCGCCTCGGTGCAACAAATAGGCACATGCACTGTTCTAAAGTGAATGGAAAAAAGAACCTTCTAGAAATGAAGATCAGGGAAGGAATTCAGTGGACTTTACAACAAACATCCTATCCAACATCTCCTCTCAGAGATGTCAGATTCACTAGCTCAAAGAACACACTTTCCTTTTTAACCTGCAAAGCAATGACTCCTGAGAAGTTGCTAGTTAGAAGGATGGAAAATGAGTGTGATTACAGGTAGTCACAGATTCTAGAGTCAGACAGCCCAAGTCTGATTCTCAGCTGTGCCACTCATTTACTAGCTGTGACTTTCGGAAAGTCTCCTTCTCTTGCTATGCCTCGTTTCCACAGCTGGAAAGTAGGGATAATAATCCGAGGGCTGTTGTGAGGACTAAAGAAAGAACACATATAAAGCACTTCACTCTATGCGTGGCTCATACTAGTCAAGAAATTGTAGTTTTTATTTTTTAATTGGGAAATCAATCAGTCAAGAATGATCGAGGACAGGCTTTGTGAACACTACTGAGGTTTTTCCAGGGAAAACAGAATGAGAAAGAGAGCAAGAGGGGGGAGGAGGACAAGGAGACACAAGCACAGCTCTCAAGTAAATTCCAGAATATACCTGAAGAGGCAAACACATACACATGGGGGATGATTTAATATTTCCACAGTAACATGCCAAGATGCGTCGAATGTAGAGTTATAGAGAACACATAAGCCATTTGGAGAAAGCCAATGTTTAAAATGATATCACTAGAGACAGGAAAACTGAAGGAGACCCTAGACAAAGTCAGGGCTCTATAAACTTTTTAAAAAATGTTTCATTCTTGAGCAGGATATTGACGAGAGCGGCTGTCATATGGAAACTATTTTTTAGAAACAGCTGGCAGGACTACTTTGGAGGATTGATTTTTTTCACACAGATTTAACACACAACAAAATACAAGGTGTGTCTGACATGCAGGCCTGGTCAGAGATTAGATCACTAAAGATAAATGACCATAATTCCCATATTATTTCTGATTATGGTTTGAATGGGGCCTTTTAGGTCACAAGCCGCCATTTGCAAAGAACCCAAAGAGATTTTTGTAAAGCTCTCTGTTTTGATATTTTTCTCATAAAGACAACTCTGCAAAAAAAAAAAAAAAAAAGAAAAAGAAAAAGAAAAAGAAAAGCTTATTACTTTTATAAAATTCCTCCATTAGTTTATTTTGTGATTAAATGTGACCATTTTCCTGGTCCCGCAGACCAGCCTGCCTGCAACACTGAGACAGACTTATGGCTCCTGAAGAAGACAGAAGTCTTTAGGGAACGAGCTCTGTAGATGTGACTATTCTGGTCGCTGTGTCTGAGCCTGTAGATATACATGATCATTCTTCCCTGGAGAAGATAGCATGGAAAGAAGCACACTTACAGTTGATTCTCAATTTGATTCCATTTACTAGATGGGACCATTGAAAGCTATTTCAAGTAAGTTTTTCAGATTAGTGGTTTAGAGTCATTGTTTTAGTTTTATTAAGGAAAACGGTAAATTTCTTCTTAAAAATAAAGCAATTATTTTCACTTTTTCTTTCACTTTCTGCTTAAAGTCCTCTCTTCAGCTTCTCTCCTTTCTTTTCCTTCTTTATTTGGCAATTGCCTATAGCCTCACTTAGTATTCAACAGGCATTCCAAACTTAGTTAAGCTCAACCAACACGTGTTGACTAAGGCTGCCGAATGGTGAACAGGCACAGATGACTGAGACGTGGTCTCTGCCCTCAAAGAGCTGATTTTTTTTTGTGAGGAAGATTAGCTCTGAGCTAACATCCATTGTCAATCGTCCTCTTTTTGCTGAGGAAGATTGGCCCTGGGCTAGCATCTGTGCCCATTTTCCTCTACTTTATATGTGGGACGCCTGCCACAGCATGGCTCGATAAGCAGTGCATAGGTCTGTGCCGGGATCCCAACCTGCGAACCCCTGGCCGCAGAAGTGAAGTGAGTTAACTTAACCACTAGGCCACCAGGCCGGCCCTTACAAAGAGCTGATATTTAAAAAGGTAGACTGTGGGCCCGCCCTGTGGCGTAGTGGTTAAGTTCCCACACTCCACTTCTGTGGCCTGGGGTTTATGGGTTCCGATCCCAGGCATGGATCTATGCATGCTGTGGCAACCTCCCATATAAATTAGAGGAAGATGGGCACGGATGCCAGCCCAGGGCCAATATTCCTCAGCAAAAAAGAGGAGGATCGGCAACAGATGTTACCTCAGGGCTAATCTTCCTCAAAAAATAATAAATAAAAAGGCAGACTGAGAATAGTTCAAGATGGTCATGTAGGAAGTCCCTGAACTCACCTCCTTCCACTGACACACTGAACCTACAGCTACATATGGGATAATTTCCTCATTAAAAAAACTAAAGTCTGGCTGAGTGACAACTACACATCAGGCAGATGAGAAGAAAACTACTTTGAAACAGGTAGGAGAGGCTGGGACACAATCCTACTGTACACCCCACTTGGCATGGCAACCCACAATTGGGAGGGACCTCAAAACTAGGAGATTATAAGGAGTGAAGGGTTTGAACTTTATATTGGGCACTCCAACTTTTAAGACCTGCATCTAAGAGATGAGCCCCCAAGACCTCTAATTTTGCAAACCAACAGGGCTCGCATCCCTAGACCCACAAGATTGTGTGATCTGAGAAATAGCTCTTAAAGGGCTCGTACTCTTGGACTTACTCGCCCCAGGGCCCAGCTCAGAGGCAGCTGATCATGCTGACTTGAAGTGAAGGAGGCTTACCTGCTTATGTTAAAGCATCAGCTTAGGGACAGGCATCTAATTTAACACATATATCTAGGAGCCTGCTGGAACATTCTCTGTGGATGGAGTCTAGCAGGCGCCATCTTTGCACTCTCTCTTTGTTGTGCACCAGTATCTCCTGGAAGGGAGATTTATATCCATCTGTTGCCCCAGTTATTGCAGCTGCCCCTCAGGGGTGCCTCTTGATTGCCTGGTTCTGGAGGCCAGGGGAGCTTGTGTTCCTTGTCCCATGGGACTACAACAATCGAAGTCACCCAGAAGGGGGCTTAAACCCCTGTGTGGTGTCCTAACCTTTGTGGCTGCTGCTGGGGGACACCTCCATATCGCCTGGTTCTGGCGGCCAGTAGGGCTTATGCTTGTGGGTCCCACAGGACTGTAACCAAGGGAGGAGTTCTTAAACAGCTACCACCCCCAGTGCACAGCAAGAGGCAACAGCCCCAGGGGCTCTTTCTGTGAAAGAGGGCTGTTAGCTAATTCTCATAGCTGCTGTAGCCTGAGGGGCAGGCTTCTAATTAAACACACATCTAGGGACTGACTGTAATCATTTCCAGAGACCTCTGAAGGCAGGCGTTATCTTCATGCTCTCCTGCCACGGTCCAGAGTGCCAGTGTTCCCTGGAGGGGAGCTTTACATATGTCTGGTGCCCTGCTTTTTTGTAGCTGCTGCCCAGGGGATGCTCTCTGATGGCCTGACTCTGGTGGCCAGGGTCTGTGGCAATCAGAGAGATGGTTCTTGGCAGGCTACCACCCCCAGGGCATTGCGCAGCCCCCAGCCTTTCTGTGAAGGAGGCCTCTTTGCTTGTCCTGGAGCTTCAGCCTGAGGCACGGGCTTCAGGTTTGGCAGACATCTAGTGGCCTACGGAGCTGCTCTCAAGAAACATAAGCTGTTAACGCCATCTTGGTGCTCTCCCCCTGCCTTGCTCCAGCTTGCCGGTATCTCCCAGAAAAAAGCTTATACACTCCTCTGGAGCCCTGATTTTGTGACTGCTGCCCAGGGAACACCTCCAGATTGCCTGGCTCTGGTGGACACTGAGCTTACTCTTGCAGTCGCACAGGACTGTATATATTTGAATACTTTAAAAGCTGCTGCCTGAGGGTCTGGCTTCCAATCAGCCTGAATCTAGGTGCTGAGATCCTCCCCTTTGGCACACTGACAGGTCTTGGCCCATACTTAACCACTGGGAGCTATTAAAAATATAATAGGCTGCTTGGACAAGCACGAAGTTTTGAGAGACAACCAAGAGCTAGAGCAGGGTTGAACAAGGTTCATCTACACGAGGCCACTCCTTCAAGAGTAGGTTGTTTCATTTACTGTGTAGAAACCAACAGAGAATCAAGCAAAATAAAGAAACAAGGAATAAGTTCCAAAAGAAAGAATAAGATAAAACCTCAGGAAAAAAAAAAAAAGAACGTTAACAAAACAAAGATAAGTACTTTACCTGATAAAGAGTTCAAAGTAATGGTCATAAAGATGCTCACTTTAGAATGGATGAAAGGGTAAAAGAATGGATGAACACAGTGAGAATTTCACCAGAGATGGAAAATATAAGAAAGTACCAAACAGAAGTCACAGAGCTGAAGAATACAATAACTGAACTGAAAAATATACTAGAGTGGTTCAACAGCCGACTAGATGAAGCAGAAGAAAGGAACAGTGAACTCAAAGACAGGGTAGTGGAACTCACCCAATCAGAGCAACTAATAGAAAAAGAATGAAAAAAAGTGAAGATAGCTAAGGGACTTATGGGACAACATTAAACAGAGTACCATTTGCATTATAGGGCTCCCAGAAGGTGAAGCGAGAGAGAAAGGGGCAGAAATATTATTTGAAGAAATAATGGCTGAAAACTTTCCTGACCTGGGGAATGAAACAGACATCCAGATCCAGGAAGCCCAGGGAATTCCAAATAAGAGGAATCCAAAGAGACTTACATCAAGACACATTGTAATTAAAATGCCAAAGTTGAAGACAAGGAGAGAATCTTAAAAGCAGCTAGAGAAAAACGTGTTACATATAAGGGAACCCCCATAACGTTATAAGCAGATTTTTCAGCAGAAACTTTGCAGGCCAGAAGGGAGTGGCACAATATATTCAAAGTGCTGAAAGAAAAAACTTCCAACCAAGAATACTCTACTCAGCAAAGTTATTATTCAGAATTGAAGGAGAGATAAAGAATTTTCCAAACAAGCAACAGGTAAAGGAGTTCATCACCACTAAACTGGCCTTACAAGAAATGTTAAAGGAAGTTCTTTAAGCTGAAAAGAAAGGGTGCTAATTAGTAACAATAAAACATATGAAAGAATAAATCTCACTGGAAAGAAAATTACAGGCTAATATCCTTGATGAACATAGATGCAAAAATCTTCAACAAAATATTAGCAAACTGAATTCAACAATATATTAAAAGGATCATATGCCATGATCAAGTGAGATTTATTCCAGGGACGCAAGGCTGGTTCCACATACACAAATCACCTCAGCATGATACATCACTATTAATAAAATGAAGGATAAAAATCATATGATCATCTCAATAGACGCAGAAAAAGCATTTGACAAAATTCAACATCTATTTATGATAAAAACTCTCAACAGAGCACGTACAGAGGGGACATACCTCAACGTAATAAAGGCCATATGTGACAAGCCCGCAGCCAACAACACACTCAATGGTGAAAAGCTGAAAGCTTTTCTTCTAAGATCAGGAACCAGACAAGGATTGTCATTCTCATCACTTTTATTTAACACAGTATTGGAAGTCTTAGCCAGAGTAAGTGGGAAGGAAAAAGAAACAAAAGGCATCCAAATTGGAAAAGAAGAAGTAAAGCTGTCATTATTTGCAGATGACAGGATATTATATATAGAAAACTCTAAAGACTCCAACAAAAAACTGTTAGAACTAATAAACGAATTCAATAATGTTGCAGGATACCAAATCAATACATAAAAGTCTGTTGTGTTTCTATACACTAATAACAAACTATCAAAAGGAGAAATTAAGAAAACAACCCCATTTACAATCGCATCACAAAGAGTAAAATACAGGGCCGGCATAGTGGTTAAGTTCACGTGCTCTGCTTCAGTGGCCCAGGGTTTGCAGATTTGGATCCTGGGCGTGGACCTATGCACCGCTTATCAAGCCATGCTCTGGCAGGCATCCCACATATAAAGTAGAGGAGGATGGGCACAGATGTTAGGCCAGGGCCAATATTCCTCAGCAAAAAAGAGGAGGATTGGCAATAGATGTTAGCTCAGGGCTAATCTTCCTCACACACACAAAAAAGAGTAAAATACCT
The DNA here is from genome assembly GCF_057802395.1 of Ceratotherium simum simum. Classification (NCBI taxonomy): domain Eukaryota; kingdom Metazoa; phylum Chordata; class Mammalia; order Perissodactyla; family Rhinocerotidae; genus Ceratotherium; species Ceratotherium simum. The sequence continues at coordinate 65,933,339 of NC_141904.1, forward strand.
AGGAATAAATTTAACCAAGGAGGTGAAAGACTTGTATACTGAAAACTACAAGACATTAAGGAAAGAAATTGAAGCAGACACAAATAAATGGAAAGATATTCCATGCTCATGGGGTGGAAGAATTAGTATTGTTAAAATATCCATACTACCCAAAGCAAAATACAGATTCAATGCAATCCCTATCAAAATTCCAAGGGCATTTTTCACAGAAATAGAACAAACAATCCTAAAATTGGTATGAAACTTCAAAAGACCCCGAATAGCCAAAGCAAACTTGAGAAAGAAGAACAAATCTGGAGGCATCATATTCCCTGATTTCAAACTCCATTACAAAGCCATAGTAATTAAAACAGTATGGTATTGGCATAAAAAGAGACACAGATCAATGGAACAGAATAGAGAGCCCAGAAATAAACTCACACATATACAGTCCATTAATTTATGCCAAAGGAGCCAAAATATACAATGGGGAAAGGACAGAATCTTCAAAAAAATAGTGTTGGGAAAACTGGACAGCCACATGCAAAAGAATCAAAGTAGACCACTATTTTACACCATACACAAAAATTAACTCAAAATGGATCAAAGACTTGAATGTAAGACCTGAAACCATAAACTCCTAGAATAAAACACAGGCATTATGCTCTGTGACATCAGTCTTAGTAATATCTTTTTGAATATGTCTCCTCAGGCAAAGGAAACAAAAGAAAAAATAAACAAATGAGACTACATCAAACGGAGAAGCTCCTGCATGGCAAAAGAAGTCATCGACAAAATGAAAAGACAACCTACCAATTGAGAGAAGATATTTGCAAATCATATATCTGATAAGGGGTTAATATCAAAAATATATAAAGAACTTATACAACTCAACAACAAAAAACAATCTGATGAAAAAATGGGCAGAAGATCTGAATAGACATTTTTCCAAAGAAAACATACAGATGGCCAACAGGTACATGACAAGGTGTTTAGCATCACTAATCATCAGGGAAATGCAAATTAGAACCACAATGAGATATCACCTCACAGCTATTATAATGGCTATTATCAAAAAGACAGGAAATGACAAGTGTTGGCAAGGATGTGGAGAAAAGGGAACCCCTGTGTACTGTTGGTGGGAATGTAAATTGGTGCAGCCACTATGGAAAACAGTATGGAGCTTCCTCAAAAAATTAAAACCAGCACTACCATATGATCCAGCAATTCCTCCTCTAGGTATTTAACTGAAGAAAATGAAAAACTAACTTGAAAAGATATATGCACCCTCATGTTCACTGCAGCACTATTTATAATAGTCAAGCTATAGAAACAACCTAAGTGTCCACTGATGGATGAATGGATAAAGAAAATGTTATATATATCGGGGCCGGCAGGGTGGCGTAGCAGTTAAGTGTGCGTGCTCCAGTGCGGCAGCCCAGAGTTCGGATCCCTGGCACGCAACGACGCATTGCTTGTCAAGACATGCTGTGGAAGTATCCCATATAAAGTGGAGGAAGATGGGCACAGATGTTAGTCCAGGGCCAGTCTTGCTCAGCAAAAAGAGGAGGATTGGCAGATGTTAGCTCAGGGCTAATCTTCCTCACAAAAAAAAAAAGAAAAGAAAATGTTATACACACACACACACACACACACACACACACACACAATGGAATACTACTCAGCCATAAAAAAGAATAAAATCTTTCCATTTACGACAACATAGTTGGTGTTCAAGGGCATTATGCTAAGTGAAATAAGTCAGACAGAGAAAGACAAATACTGTATGATCTCTCTTTTATGTGGAATCTAAACAAACAAACAAGTAAACCAAACTCATAGATACAGAAAATAGATTTTTGAATGCCAGAGGTCGGAGGGTAGGGAGTGGAAGAAATGGGTGAAGGGGGTCAAAAGGTTAAAAAAAATAATCTCATACATGTGAATCTTGCTTTATACAATAGGGTATATTCCTGGAAAAAAAAAAAAAAGCAGACACAAAAATAGGTCATTTCAAAACAATATGGTAACTACCAAGTTACCCAGGGTGTGATGGGAAGCACAGAGGATGGCACCTGTCTTTAGAAGGATCAGGTTTAGTGGAAGAGATTAGTCCTCAACAAGGAGTAGCTTTAATTGCAAACTCCTTTATAGCTCTTACTCTTTGCGCCTTAGTCTCCTCACTTGTACTATGGTGATAATAATAATCATTGACCTTTAGGTTGTTGTGGGGATATATAAGTTAATAAAGGCATATAAATAATTTGACCAATGCCCAGCATATAGAGTTTAAATAATTGGCTGAACTGTACATTGAGTGAGTGGCAGAACTGGGGTTTGAACCACAGGGTGGGGGTCTTGAGTCTGTTCTCTGAATCACAATGCTACCCTGTGAAGGTGGGGAGGGAGGAGGAAGGGTACGTCAGGCAGAGGGAAGAGAGTAGCAAAGGCATGGAGGGGTGAAATAGCACAGATAATGCTGGAGACACCAAGAGTCCTGACTTACTAGAGTGTTAAGTCCAAGGCAGAGGGTGACGGGGGATGAGGCTGGAGCATTAGGAGGTACTGGGACAGAGAGGGACTTGCACACAGAGGGACTCATACCCATGCTGAGGAGCTTGACCTACATCATCTGGGCAGTGGGTTTCAAACAGGGAGCGCAGGAGGTGTGTGCAGGGGAATAGGCAACTCTCTAGTTTTGAGAGATCACTCTTGCAGTGGTAAGAAGGATGAGGCTGTGGGCAGAAAAGCTGAGAATAGCATGACCTGTTAGACAGAAAGTGCAGGAGACTAAATAGGGGATAAATATACTGCACTGGAGCAGTGGAAGTGAGATGGAGAACAGGGGCAAGCTTTGAGAAATATGCAGGCTGACAGGCAGGGCTTCACAGCTGTTGTAGCAGCCTTGGAAATGGCCTCTGATGATGTCTGCCTGCTCATAGTCATGCTCTTGTGTAGTTTCCTCTCATGCTGTGCCAGAGGTGGTCAGTATGACCAATTGCGTATGGTAGAAGAGGTGATAGGTCACTCCAGAGATTAGGTTACAAAAGACTGTGCCTTCCATCTTGAGCTCTTTCTTTGGATCACCTACTGTGGGGAAAACCAGCTGCCATGTTTTGAGCTGCCCTGTGGAGAGGCCCAAGTGGCAGGGGACTGAAGCCTCCAGCCAACAGCTGGCTAGGAACTGAGACCTGCCAACAACATGAGCGAGCTGGGAAGTGGATTCTCCAGTTCCAGTTGAGCCTTGAGATGCCTGCACCCCTGGGTGACAGCTTGACTGCATGAAAGAGTGAGCCAGAACCACTCTGCTAAGTCACGACTGGATGTCTGACCCTCAGAAATTGTGTGAGATAATAAATGGTTGTTTTTTATGCTGCTGAAGTTTTGTGGTAACTTGTTATGTAGCAATAGTTAACTCATACAGTTACTTAAGGAATGGTAGAAAGTGAAAGACATCTGTGAGGGCATCCAGGCTTGGGTGGCTGAGTGGGTAGTAGTATCAGTAACTCAACCAGGCCCAGGGCCTAATCTGAACTCACAGTCTTCCTCCTGATGGGCTCCTCCTCCTGACTTCCCCACCCTATTAATAGTACCACTGTTCTCCCACTGACCCAGGCTCATAACTGCAGAGCCACCAGCGCCTGCTATATAACTGCTATCAAGGCCTGTTGATACTATTTTCAAATGCTGTCCACTTCGGTCTCTACCATTTCCCTCCACGCCAACTGTACTTCACTTCCTCATTACATTTCACCACATCTAAGCTGTAAAATGGCAAAAGCTTCTTCACTTCATCTCCTTGCCCTTAGTTTCTCCTTGCTTTACACTGATAAAAGTTAATCTTCCTTGTCATCTACCACCGCCTTATCAAATAAAGTCCAAGCTCCTTAAGCTTGTGTTCAAATCTCCCCATTCTGTCCCTAATCTCTCAGCTCAGCCCTCTCTCCTCATCGTACCCGCATTTGCCCGGCATCTTATTCAAACTGCAACAACTGACCAAACCTTTGCTCCTATTGTTTCTGCCTCTTGCAATGTCCTCTCCTCCTTTGCGTTGGGCATTAGTTCTCTGTCATGGCCCAGTTTGAAATTTACCTCTTTCATGAAAACTTTTTGTAACTAAATAACCAAATATGACTTGCCTTTCCTTTGAGGTCCTCCTAGGACTTTCAGATCTCTTTGGTGGCACTTGTATTACTTCTGTATGTGTGTTCCTGCCTTTTCTCTCCTACTAGATTTTGAACTCTTCTAGGTTGGGGCTATTTCTCATTCATCTTTCCCCGGCACATGGAAGAGTGCTCAATAAATGTTTGATGAGTGGATGAATTTGCTTTCATGGCTGAGCCTCCCTAGACTGAGTCAGCTTACCTTGGTTTGCTATGCTGTTTCTTACCCTCCCTTTGGTCAAAATTTTATCATCCAACTACATAAGTAAACTATATGAATAAAATAATCAAATGAATGCAGTTCTCTGTATTTGCATCAAACTCGGTGCCACAGTGATCTATATCAAATAAAAAATAAATAAAACCAGTTTAATATTTACAGGTCTAGAAAAATCAAATCTGTTGACACATGGGAAAAATAGTTTTTAGCAACCAAAAGCCACCATTTATAGACTGCTCCTTGTGTTCCTGGCATATGTGGGTGCTATACAATTCTTATGAATTCTGTATTTAATTCTCAAAGAAATCTAAGATACAGGGACTATTGTCATTTTCATTTTAGGGATGGAGAACTCGAAGCTTAGAGAAGTTGAGTAACCTGCCTGAAGTTGCACAGCCAGAAAGAGGTGTAGCTGGAATTTGAACTAAGGGTCTATGCTCTTAAATGTACCACCATTTCTGTAGGGTGGCAATTAGTTAGAAAATTTTTGGGGGGAGGGTTGCATGCTTCTGATTTATTTTTCAAAAGTATTTGTCCTAATCAGAGACGGGATCCATGACAGAAGAGGTGGGTTTATACCTCCTTGGGCTTGCTGGGTATGCAAGAAGACTCTTCCTAACAGCTGTGGTGCGCCATCTCTACGTGTCCACCTTGATGTGCTTTTCCCAACACAAACTCTCTCCTCCTTTTTACTTCTGTCTCTCATACAAACTTTCTCAGAGAACAACCCAGTTGATCACAAGCTTGGTGCAAGAGCGCATCTAGAAAGACCCAATGTTGGGACACTTCGAGTCATCTAATTTCCTCTTTCTCCGTTAGGAGGCCTGAATGTCAATATGGCAGAGGAGTTAAGGTGAGCAAGCTCTGGCCCCATCTGTACCAACAGCAAGTCGTAACCTGTCACAGCCTCCAGTATTTGTAACTTTCTTAAGGAAATGATGATGCCTTTGTCATCACTGTACCTCCTAGCACAGTGCCTGGCAGAGAACTCAGAAACTGTTGAACTGAACCTCAGAGCTCTAGGCCAGTGCTGTTCATTAGAACTTTCTGCAGAGATGGAAATGTTTATTATCTGTGCTGTCACAGGTGGCTCTTGAGCACTTGGAAGTTGGCTAGTGCAACTAAGGAACTGATTTTTAATTTTTATTTAATTTTAATTAATTTAAATTTAAGTAGCCACAATGGCTAGTGACTATGTATTGGGCAGCACATATCTTGACTATAAAATCAAGAAAATAATTTGCAATCTGTTTATCTTACAGGGTTGTGGTGAGGAATAAATGAAAGCATGGAAATAAAAGGCAGTATCATGTGATGAAATCGGATGACCTGGTTTAAACACCAGCTCCACCCCTGCTATCTGTGATCTTCAGTAAGTTTACTTAACCCCACTATCTCTTACAGAGTGGTCAAGTAGATTAAATAAAATAATAGATATAAACTGCTTAGCATATCACTTGACACATGGTAAACCCTGAACAAATGATAACTTTTTAAAAAAAAAATTGAGAGTGTTCTGGAAAGCACAGAGCTCTGTATAGGCGCAAGATATGATTATTAGCAGGAAATGACATGGCCTATGATTGCTCCTGTGAACTGTGCCTTCTCTGGAGAGGACATGGTTGTGTAGACCTCTTCCCCTTCCACAGCCTCCCTTAGTGGTCGTATTTTAGACAGCTCACACATATCTGATGCTTCAGATGCATCCCTGAAAGACTTCTCAGCTCCTAAAACTAGCTTGCCTCCTCTGGGGTGACGAGCATGCTGTCCCTGTCTGCTTCTTAGGTCTCCTCCTGCCTCCTGACACTGGTTAGTTTTCCTTGGAGACTTTGCAGCGGAGATGGGCTTTGTCTGGACAAGCAGCGGCTGGCCTGGTGCTGCAACAGCAAACATCCTCGATTGTGTTGGCTGCTAATCTTCTTTTCTGTTTATGCCCTTAGGAGCCGAGGCTCTAGGCGTGTAGCACGCGGCTTTGCGAGAGAAAAAGCAGATGTCCCGGGACTGTCATTGCCATGGGCACCAGCCATGTTTGTGGTGTTGTTATTGATATGGCCCGAGATGGCAGGAGCTTCAAGTTGTCAAGGACAGTCCACTGGCTCTAGTTCCTGAAGCTGCCACCAACATTTTACAGTTCCCTGCCAGCTACCAGCCCAGGAAAGTTCAAATCACACTTGAAAGAAGCACCTCCTTCTCCCCGGCCAGATGCTGGAGCAAGAGAGCTATTCACAGTGCCCAGGAATCTATCCCAGTTCTCATTGCTCTATGGTCCCAACTTTACCTGCTGACCATTCTGCAGATCTATTCTGTAGGAGGGAGGCTGAGGAAAAGGGGGACTGGCTCACAGACTGTGATTACTTCTTTAGTAAATAATTGCTGAGGGAGAGGCAATGACAAGTGCTGATGGTTGTAGAGTGAGCACGGAAGCCAATCACTTGGCATCTTATTATATATTGACTTGTTTGTTAATTGTCTGCCCCTGTCAATAGAATGTAAGCTCCGTGAGGGCAGGAATTTTGTCTAGTTTCTTCATCACTGTATCCCCAACTCATGGCACACTGACACTCCTTAATAAATTCGTGTTGAGTAAATGAATGAAGGATTCTCTCCTTATTGATGAATCTTTTAAACAAAACGTATCCAGGAAGCCTTTGACTACAAATCTCCCTGCAAAAGAGCCAGAAATATTGATCTGGCAAACACATTAAGTCCTTGACTCAATGATGCTCAATAACTTCCTTCCTTCCCTCCCTTCCTCTTCTCCACCTTCTCTCCTTTCCTTTCTTTTCTTTTCCCTGCCTTCCTTCTCTCCCTCCTTCCTCCTTCCTCCCCTCTTTCCTTCCTTCACTGGCTCACTTTTTCATTCATCTAATACTCACTGAACACATGAGCAGCAAGACACCCGGTAGTGTACACCGATAAGACACAGTCTTAAACACATTTGTCATTGCTCATCCAGTGTGTTTGAAAAAAGAGGGGCTTCTCTACTGCGTGAAGGATGAAGGTTTATTGGTGCTTGGAGAATTTGTTGAAAGATGGGATTAAAACTAGAGATACAGGTTGAACTAGGCAGTTTACAGCAATGTCCTGAAAATCACCCAAGGGAAAAAAATGTAAAAAGGGAAGATATAATCTTACTATGCTATTTTTATGATAGGAATATTTCCTGGACTAAGTCACTGATTCAAAATACACAACACAAATCCATTCTACTGAAAAGCCAAACTAAATTCTCCTTGAACATGAAGAATATGATGTCAGCTGGTAATATAAGGAGTTTGGGATCTGGGGTGACCAAAATAGAGTATATTGCTCTAAAGCAGGAGTCAGCACACTGTGGCCCATAGACCAAGTGTGACCCACAAGCTGTTTTTATAAATAAGTTTTATGAAGGTAGTCATGCTCATTTGTTTACGAATTGTCTCTGGGTGCATTCATATCACAAAAGCAGAGCTGAGTAGTTTCCACAGAGACTGTATGACCTGAAAAGCCAAAAACATTTACTGTCTTTCCTTTTGCAGAAAAAGTTTGCTGATCCTTGGTCTAAAGGAAAGATGATCTAATGCCAAATGAGATCCTTGAAAAGAAAACACTCCTCGCATTGAGCTTGGTACACTGATGTTTATACACCTGCTTTCCTTATCAGTGAAAAGCAGCCAACAGTTCATATCATTACATCATCAACCCCCAATATGTTACTGCTCTCTGTGACTCTCTCTGCTGTATGGCCACTAAGTTAATGATCTGAGATAATTTTCCATAAACGAAATTGTCGAATGATCAAAGTATTTTCACTCTCGGCTTCCTACTGCACTCTCCTTTTGCGCTCTGACGCCAGAGCTGTATAAAACAACCGTTCTGACTCATGTTTATCCTGAGGCTTGGCTTGGCCCACAGCAGCCTCCTAACTGAAGATTTCTTCACCTCTGCTTGTTTTGTGGTTACAGGTCTCAAAATGCCCATAAACTTGATTAAACTTGTCCCTTCTATGCCTTCTCATTTCGCATGCAGATTGTTTATGGTTTTACGTTACACAATTCTTGATTTCTCAATAAAGAGATCAGCAGGTGGTATGCCTTTTTGTTTTCAAAGTTACCTCCCTGTGTAAAAATTTGGAGCCAGGTGTCTCTCGCTGAGTTCATCAGACCTAAGTGTCCAGACCTCCTAGGCCTTCCTTAAAACCCAGCCCTGATTTTTAAAAATTTCAAATAAATATTTTCAAAGAAGGGTCAAAGATTTTGGTCATTGTCTCTTCTCTTACTGAAATGCAGAAACTGAAAAATGGGATCCTCCTTCACTGTTTTGGTGATAAAACCTTGCTAGAAAAATAATTTAAACAGCAGTTTCCAGATACTCATTTAATATAATCCTCACAATTCTATAGAGTTATTTTCACCCTTCTACAAATGAGTAGTCTGACACTCAGAGAGTTCCAGTAACTTACCCAAGGACACACAGCTATTGAGATGCAGAGGCAGGATTCAAACCCATGCTCTTTCCACTCTTCTGTTCTTCCTCCCAACAAAAGCATGAGCACGAGGACTACAGAGTTTTCTGTGATCAAAACCTAGAGAAATGGTTGATATCCTGTGGTCAGAAGTTTAGAGAATCTTATCATAAAGAAGTTGGTTTACATAATCTTAACCAGCGTGCAATGAACAATTATTGTGGTGCCATTTCAAATGAATATGGAGATGGTGGGTGGAATAGGGAAGACAGAATAAATTCAATTTGATTTTTACTAGAGAACCAATGCGAAGGAAGAAGCCAAATCTGGAGGACAAGGTGAGGTGTGGTCAAAGTCAGTTTTAACAACACAAATATTCTTTAGGTCATGGAGAGTGTGTTAAAATATAATGGATCTCACCAAAAGGTCAGTGATAATTGCTCTACAATCTAAAGTCTCTCCCTTCCTTTGGCCCCTTGCCTTTCCCTTTTTTTCCCTTTCTTCTCTCATTCGTTCACACATTTATTGAGTGCTGACTAAAGGTCAGGCTTTATGTGAGATCTTGGGGATATAAGGATGATATGACATGTATCTTGCTCTCCAGAGTCTTAAGTTTAGGGCTTTCTTGTTGAAACCATTCTCCCCATCTCCCTACATGTGGGGATGGAGAATGCAGGGGATACCATTGAAGTAGGTTAATGATTTAGTGACAGTCCCTCAAGGCATTTCTCTGACTGTACATGTATACAAGTTTCCATTAATGGTGATGGATGTATGTGTGCGTATTTATGTCTCACTTAACGTAGTTTCATGTCGATTAATATTGATCTACATAATTTTTAATAGCTACATGGTATTGCCGATATGAATGTGCCATAATATATCAAAGCAGTCTCTTGTTTGATAGTCATTAGGATTTTTTTTGCTCATGCAAATAATGCGGCAGTGAACATTTCTGAATGTACATATTTTGCCTATTACGATCTTCTTTGAATCTGTATATCTTTCCAGTCCATACTACATCTTGGGGGAGGTTATGAGTTACACATACTTAATACACACTGTGTGAGGTAGTTCTTCTTTATACAAAGTAAACTTTGAGGCAAAGAACCTTGAATAATTCTGACATTTTTATTAGAGAAAAAGAGGAAGACGGTCTGACTATGAGATCATATGTGTAATGCCTGTAGCTCAGGGCCTTGGACATAGTACGTGCTCAGTAAATAATAGCCACTAATAGTATCACTGTTGTCATTATTTCTTTTGTTTTGGTCCACGTTTCTTTGCTGAAAAAGATCTGAGCATAGCACAGGGTGGCCTGAATCCCAGAAGACGCGAAAAGAACCACATTTCTAGTCCTTAAAATGTCTGACTCTGGCTGAAATCAGTGTGAGTTTTAGAAACCCGAGATGCAGTTCATTCAACCATCCTCTTTAGACACATAGTGAAATGGCTGTAAAACAGTGACATGGAGACCACATACTCGTGGTGGCTATAATAATGGTCAGACATGTTTTCTTATTTGTGATAAAAGAAGGGCACACAATTTTTCTGGCTTTTTATATGTTGTTATCTCTGCTTTGACTTTCTTATTTCAAAGAAATAATAAGGCATGTTGGACTTCTGTAAATATTATTTCCTGCCAGAGTCTGAGGGCTCTCACTCTGTCTTGGAGCCCAAGGTCAGAACCAGATGAGTCCTAGAGCCTTCAACAAAAGCCTTCTAGCATCATCTGCTTTATCCTCTGTAACACAATTGTGAAAAACCAAAAAAAAAATCTCAAAACAAAAAACACCTATTACCAAACTGCTTCTGCCCAAATCTCCTGTGTTTTGTGAGACCATGTGCGGCTCCAATTTATGCTAAGATTTTGAACATCAACTTTAGGGAAAAAATTCTTGCTATTGTTCTAGGCTCAGATTTATGGCTCTGTTCTTTGCCCCCAGGTGAGATGGAAGCAAAATCAAGGAGGTTAGTTTTGGGCTGCTAGAAGTAAGTAAAATGAGCTGATTTTCAGTGACCTAAGATGAGTAAAGCAGGAAGAAAAAGTCAGATGAAGAGAGAGAAATCAAGACGGTACTCTATCTCTTATTTGTACCTATGATAGAATTCATTTAAAAATCGTGGGTAATCATGTTTTATTTGCACTAGAGAAAACAGAGTATGTAGTATTAAATTTGATACTAGAGATATTAGAAATAATAGCAAAAAACCTTTGCCCTTGTGACTCC